>NC_088602.1:147326424-147630335 GCF_036013475.1 Columba livia | reverse complement strand
TGTTTAGCTCTGCCTCTCAAGGCTGCTTCATGCAGTTTGGGCACCAGAGCAAATATGCTTTTATTTTGGTACAATTCCAATGAGAAAGTTTATAACCAGAGTTACACAAAACAACTGGGTTACCTGTGTCACACTTGCTTCTAAACTACTGTAGGACTAGTACCGCACTGAGATAATAACCCTATACAGTCCTCAGACACAGGGCTTGCAGCAGGAAGAAATGAATGTGTTTAATTCTGTCTTGAATCAGTGCAAAACCACGGACAAGAGTAAGCAAGGGAAACACATACAAACAAAAAACAATCCAAGATATCTGGAGACTGAGAAAACTTGATTTACTGGTACTCATTTAAACTCCAACAAGGAGACAATTATTCCTTTATCAAGACATATCTGTGTATAGGAAACCTAAGTTACAAGGACTAGATTACCCAAATGGGAGGAACTTGCACTAGGTTAACAGCACACAAGCTATTGGTGCTCTCTCGAATTAATTCTCATTTGTTCAGTTCACAGATGTAATTCCCCTGCACAAGACTGCTGCAGTCATTACTACGCCTTGAAAAAAAGGCAATGCTTGCAGCGCAAACCTTTATCCTCTCATTGCCATGGTAAAGGTGTGACTTGCTTCATTCCATTTTTATCCGCTTCTCCCATTTTAAGTGTCATTATCCCATAGCAGTGGAAATATTTCAAATTCTTGAATACCAGCACACCCAAAGCCCTGATTCAGTCACCAAGAAAAAACATCCCTCAAAGCAAACAAAATGAAGCAGCCAAACCCCCAAATTCCAAATCTTCACTTTCATGACTAGATCAATAAAAGACTTCAAGTCATAATTCTCCTCCCTATCCTTACTAGATCACACCTTATTCCTCTGTTCCATGTCCACATTAAACAACCACCACTTACCATCAGTGGCCACTTTCCATTCTACTCGAATCACAGGGAGGAGGTCTCCATCCATCTGATGGAAAACATCAGAAGAGACATGAAGACTGCTTGGAGCAGAAGGAGTCCACATGGGAACCCGCAGCCAGCTCTCCTCCATGCAGGTACCTGCCCAGCAAATAAAAGCAGCCATTTAGAGCAGGGATTAGGAAACTCTGCTTGATTGCAATTATGGTCTGCCCTTTGGGTAAAGGTTACTCGGAGAGCAAAACTGGGTGACAGTCTGCTTCACAGTTCAGAAAGAAAGTTTTGAGCAAGCAAATACTTTATAAATTACCTGTAATATTCTGAACCCATTCTAGTAACTTATACTTCCTCTTTTCCTTAAAATCCATTAGTAATTATCACAATAAATGCAGTCAGGTTAAACAGGTCAAGTAAGGTTACTCAAGATCTCCTGCAGCAAGTTCATACCTTGCTGCTGAAAATGACTAGTTAGAAGACTAGTACTAATTTCCAACTTTGCAATGATAACAAGTCTGTCAGATACCCAAGGAAATTGTTCCAACAGTTACTTTCTGTTTAAAAACTGTCTTATTTCTAATTTGAATGTACATTTGAATTTAGCTTCCAACAACTGCTTGTTAAGCCTTTCCTAAATTAATGAGCTCTCTGGACAGAAAAATAATTTATGCTAGTCAATACAGTGTTAGGGAAAACTGGTCCTGTAACCTCATCAGAAAATGAAATCAGGTATGACAGGCATTAGACAGACATGATCTACTTAGACTTTTGTAAGACATTTGACTTACCAGAGCATATTAAAAATAGCTCTGCTGAATATCAGTGAAGCACAAATGCAAGAAGAACTAGGCTGACAAATCAAGGAGTGGCAAGTGGGAAATTATTACTGTTCAAATGTTTTAAATAGCTCTGTGGGGTGAGTGTAAGCCAAATGCAATGCATTTTTCTAAAAAAGATCAACAATCTAGAAGTAAAGGATGATGGAGCACATGATAACTGTCTGACCTGGGGGCAGGGGAAGGCAGAGCTGTCAACAAAAACAAATCTGAGACACTTTGTATACTGGACCTATTCAGACAAAACACTTCTTGACACACTGTAATACACATCTAAGCACACATAGTGTAGGCCATATTTACCTTATGAGAATATATGATGGTATTTATTTATAACAGCACTGCTGAATAACTAGCAGAAAAAATACTGAATGTGAGCTTTGTCACGCAATCTATGAAGCTTACGAATAGGCTAGTGTGATCACAGGATATATCAAAAGAGAGGGGAAAAAAAAGAAGTCAAATGATTATACAGGATTTGGAGAGACCTGTATGATATTCTTTAGGTATTTGTTGCATCCACACCAAACCAGTAATATTGAAAAGAGAACAATGAAGAGCAAGAGAATAAATCTGTAGGTTGAACTCCTCAAAAGCAAAACGTGCTTTGCTACCAGTTTCAGCTGATAGAAATCCACACTGCTAATGGAAGACTGCTCTCTTGGCTACATTTTCCACTTACTCCCTTGCAGGAGTTCAAACTATCATAGGGCTGTGGGATGATTTGGTTCATAAAAATGATCTGTCAAACAAAGATTTCTCCATTTCCTTGGTGGGCTGCTCAGGGAAGCAGCTCAGCCTGCAGGCCCATCGCTGCTGGCACTGCCCTGAGGTAAGCCGTGGAAGGGACATGGGTAGGAGCAGCACTTTTTCTCCAGCAGTTTGTTGTGACACAGGGCACAATCAGTCCCTCACAGCCCCACTGAAGTACACTTTCAGTGATGGGAACAGTGGAAAGCACACAATCTCCCTTCTTGTAATAGCATGGTTTTAGGCTCAGGAAGTAACTAGACAACCCTCAAATGCTCATTCTATCAAAAAATATCTATAGAAAACCTGGTAAGATTAACTACCTTTCAGAAAAGAGCATATTAAACACTTAAAAAAAAAAAAAAAAAAAAATTCCCCTAGAGAAGAAAAACAAAACAAGATCATAAAGCAGAATTTAAACCAAATATTCAAATAAGGCAGTATTTTATAGGCTGAGGGAGCTGGGTCTCTTTAGCTTGGAGGAGACTGAGGGGTGACCTCATTAATGTTTACAGATATATAAAGGGTGAGTGTCACGAGGATGGAGCCAGGCTCTTCTTGGTGACAACCAACGGAAGGACAAGGGGTAATGGGTTCAAATTGGAACACAAGAGGTTCCACTTAAATTTGAGAAGAAACTTCTTCTCAGTGAGGGTGACAGAGCACTGGAACAGGCTGCCCAGGGGGGTTGTGGAGTCTCCTTCTCTGGAGACATTCAAAACCCGCCTGGATGCCTTCCTGTGTAACCTCATCTAGGTGTTCCTGCTCTGGCAGGGGGATTGGACTAGATGATCTCTTGAGGTCCCTTCCAATCCCTAACATTCTGTGATTCTGTAACGGGGGAGCTGCAGTTTAGCTTAGCTGTGTTGTCAAGCTGTATTCCAATGGCCATCTTCCAAAGGGAAATATAATCCAATGCAATCCCACCCAAGCCCTCTCCTGCCAAAAAAAGTTTAAAATCTGGTTATTTTCAGCATAGTCATCTCACTGATCTTACATGCCAAGCATGGCTATAAAAAACAACTTGTGCCAGTACGATACAGGGCTGCGCACTGAGGCAGAAATGAGCCTTCCTAGAACAACAACTGCAAAGAAAGGCCAAGGAGTTCTGCAATGCCACCCAGATGCCTCCATGGACGAAACAGATAAATGCAGAATGTTCTCCTCTTTTTTTTTTAAAGAACATTACCCATAACTATACTAAAGTGTTTCAGATGCATGCAATTGGTAAACTTGACCCCTTACACCTGATATGTCCAATATATTTATTCAATGGGACTTACAGTAACTCCAGTTTCCTTTTCCAATTCATAGAATAATAGAATAATTTAGGTTAGACGAGACCTTTAGGATCACTGAGTTAATTCATTGGCCTTTATGCCAAGTAATTTACATTAATTGCTCTCAGCTGCACCCCTTTATGCCCCTTTTAAAATTCTACTTTATACATTAATTTTTCATCCTGGATATAATAGCTTATAATGAACATTTACTAACAAACTTGTCCTAAAATTCTCATTTCTTTAAAAATTGACCATCTCAGCTTTAAATGGAAACTACCCCCTCAACTGCACCCTGAAAAAGACTTAACTTCCCATTCCTCTTTTAGCTGAAGCTGATTATGGATCAAACTGAAAACTCCCAAAGAAGGCATGATAGCAGTGCTTCACTTTACATCTCTCTGATTCCAGCAGGAAGAACTTACTGTATCAACCCAGTTAAAAAAAAAAAACACCCAAAAAAACAAAAACGGCATGACCTGATGAATAAACTGCAAAGAAAAAAATTACTTACTATTTCTTACATGACAGTTTAAATCCTGTGGAGAGAAAGAAACAAGAATATTAGTCTCAGAATAGAAACTGGATTAACAGTAATTTACTTCTGCTTGGTGGCAGGAAGAAAACAATTCAGTGAATAGCAACACGTACAAACTAGAAGAATTAACAATCAGAAAAAATTGCACAAAGTTGTTAATCAGAAGACAAACAGACACAGGGCATGAAACCTGTGCACACCTGAACTGTGTACATGAACACAGTAGTTGCAATAAAAGAAAGAAAATGAAGAGAGGAAAAAATGCAGGATGATGATAGTAAAAACCTTCCAAAACCCAGGACTGTGAAAACAGAAACCAGTGTAACGTGAAAGATTGCCTGAAGTAGATGGGTATGGTTTTTAAACACAAACGCTTGTAAGTTACTGCTACCCAGCACTGATCCTGCTAGTAATGCTTGCAAGGTGTAAGCCCATCAGACTGAAAGCACGAGCTCTCTGCAGCCACGCTTGCTGCTGAAGCACTGGGCTATGTGCTGCCTTCTGCAGGGCACCCCCCTTCATCTGATTTTTGGGTTCAAAGGCACCAGACAATGACACTCTAAAAACTCAAACTGGATTGACAACTAGTGGCACACAGTGATGAATAGTCCTGTATTGCCTGAACAGAAAGGTTACATCAGTTGTGGCTGGTCTTTTTCCTGATGCCTCATAAGAAGCTGGGAAGGGAAAAGACAACATTTAGGAAGTATCAGGCCTTTAAGTAGGAAATGGTGATTTCTGCTTTCTAGAAATATATTTAAGGAAAAAGAAAAAAAAAAAAAAGTCAGAATTTGCTTCTTTCATATTAAGGATAAAGATGTCCTGAACATAAAGAAGCTGCCAGGAGTTACGTCCACTCTGCCTGGTTTCCCCCAGCTATGTTTTGTTTATACTGGAAGATCCCAGAGTCACCAGGAAAAAGCACGGCAGTTTGCTTGGTTAATGTGATGCAAAATCCTAGTGATAAGGAAGTCTGAAGTTTTCACTGACTTCGTAAATCAAGATGCGGGCTAGGTGTCCTATGCCTTGGCATATAAATGTGAATATTGTCACCCTGTTGCCACAATATGATTAATTCCAGTAGGGGAGGCAAGGCAGCAGGTTTTTAACCTCTCTGCAACCATTAAGGTCAGGTCCAAGTATATTTGGGGCTGAGATTATTAACGCTGTGTAGCCATGGCTATCCAAGGTTTTATTTACATTTTCAGGGGTGGATGCTTAAAAAAGCCAACTGTGCCTTGCTGGTAGTGAACATGCTCTCCAGCATGGCACAGAAAGCTCAGGTTTCACAATCACTGAGTTGGCATTAGACAGCTTCACTGCCAGAGGTGCAATCCTACTGCCTTCACTTCCACCCCAGCACCGCAGCCTGCCCGGTGCTGGCACAAGCACCTGTGTGACCATACAGGTACCTGGCTACAGCTTGAACACAACTCCAGGGGAAGAAGGGAGCTCAGCTGTGAACCACACCGTTCGCACCTCTGCACCTCTGCTCATGCTTGTACATGAGAGGTTGCAACAAACACTCTGGGCACTGCTCTGTCCTGCTGGCTTTTGTCTGCTTGTGACAAGACAGAACTACATCCTGCCTTTGGAGAAGCCCTAGTGAAATCAAAACATCACATCAATTAATAAGCTTTTTTATTGATTATAAATACACATACAAGCTGTGCTGAACAGCCAGTCTTAAGGATGAGCAGAGTTCTACTGACCATGAAAAAATACTTCCGACATTAATGCTCACATGTCAGCTAATGCATCTGCGTTCCTACAAACCTTGAGGGAAAGCAAGATGACTCGGCATTAGGGTGCTCATGTTTATAAAATAAAGCCTGAAAATCTCTTCCAGGCTTTTGCTACAGATGTCTAAACATTACACAGGCATAAATCCAGTCTTCAGACAACCTTCACAAGAAACACATCCACACTCCAATAAGCAGTAACAAAAATGTACACAAGGTACAGATAAACTGAAAAAGGTTCAGTGTCACACCCAAGTAATATTGACCAACTTTATTATCACTTAGGAAACATTTCAGTCAAACAAAGGAATCTGCCCAATTGGCCAGCCTGAACTTCTAAATATACACAAATCTATATAACACTGCCTGAGAATTGAACTTCGGTGAAGAATTGTCTTCCTAACAGACAGCTAGTAATGTTGCATTTTCAAAATGAAATCAACTTTGGTGCAACATCCCACAGTCAGAACAAAGACTCTGATTACTTTTCACTGTTAATCAAAGTTTCTTTTATAAATGAGGAGGGAAGGGGGATAAACAGCATTCTCCTTTCTCCTTTGAGCCCCAGATATTAACAGCTCACCTGCAGAAAAAAACCTGCCTTCCCCCTTATCTTCGGATCTTCTCAAAGTTTTCAACTCACTTCTGGATCCCCAGCATCACTGCTAGCCTGAAGCACTAACAACTCTGGAAACACCTAAAAAGGGTCTTGCTAGACAGCAGTCTTGGGATAAGAAGCCCCAAAAGCTGTGTAGCAGTGCCCTGCATGGGCCAGAGCAGCTCTAACATAGCCAAGAGCTAAATAAATCTATTAATTTAATGTCAATAAGTAATAACAAGAGGTACTTTTCACTATTCTTGTTGTACTCAAAAGGTCAAACCAGACACAATAAGGGGAATTAACTTTATCACTTTGAATAAATACAATTTAGTCTGAACTGTGCTTTCACAATTATACTACACCTAATTATTGCAGACAAATATACATACAAATCCTCCACTAAGTACTCAGACCCTGTTGGACTGAAGAAAAACTGGTTACAAGTGTAGTTAATGAAACTGTTGGTACAACTTTGTACCTCCTAAATCAGGTTTCCTTCCCTCTTACACCAGAACACTCTCATGGAGCATCCTCAACCTAAATTATTTGATAACGGGGAAAAAACCTAGAAAGCAAGCAAGCAAACACTGATTAAATCAAACCAAAACTAGCTACACTACAATCACTAAAAAAAAAAAAAAAAAAAAACCACCCCCAAAAAAACACCCAAAAAAGCAAAAAAACAAACATATAAATTGTAACTACTAGAATGGAACAGCAGATTAGGCTATGAAAGAAATTACTCCTAACACTTAAAATGCTTAATTAGACTTTCTTAGGTAAATTATTTAGCATGACAATACCCTTTGCATGAACAGGTGCAGGGGTTTTGGCTGGAATGGAGTTAATTTTCATCACAGCAGCTGGTATGGTGCTATATTCTGGATTTGTGACCAAAACAGTGTTGATAAAACAGGAATGTTTTAGTTATTACCGAACAGTGCTTACACAGCATCAAGGCCTTTTATGCTGCTTATACTACCCCCCCCAAAGCAGGTAGGCTGAGGGCACACAACAATTTGGGAGGGGACACAAGTGGGACAGCTGACTCCAACTGACTAAAGTGATATAGCGCTGACCATATGACATTGTGAGTAGCAGTAAAAGCTGGGGAGAAAGGGCAAAAGGGAGACATTTGGAGTTACAGTGTTTGTCTTCCCAAGTATCTGTTACATGGGATGAAGCCCCGCTTTCCTGGGGGTGGCTAAACATCTGCCTGCCGATGGAAATCAATGCCTTATTTCACTTTGCTTGCGTGCACAGCTTTTGCTTTACCTATTAATCTGTCTTTATTTCAATACAGAGGTTTCCTTGCTTTTGCCCTCCAACTCTCTCCCCATCCCACTGAGGAGAGACAGTGGCTGTGTGGGGTTGAGCTGCTGGCCTGGGTGAGCCCACAACAGGCAACAAAAATAATTGGCTACTAACCATGTTTTGTGTGTAATTAAATGATTTCTGTTAAAACTATCACTTCATATTTCATAATTAAGTCCTTGCACTGTTGCAGTCATTAGTAATTATTGTAAATTGCACCATGATAAAGCTCTTACATAAATGATAAAGCATTATTTGCCTTAAGAGCAGCAACATCTGCTTTCATTTGAGCACTGGTGTTTCTTTTGTTTATTAGCAGATAAGATGTGGTTAAATGAGGAAGTGCTGCATTTCCCCTTTTTTTTTTTTTTATGATGAATATGATTATTGAACCAGCACAGCATATAAATAGGTTCTTCTTTCCTCCAGGTCTATTTCCCCAGGTAAAGTGTTTGCAATGATGTTTCCAGCACCAACAAGGCTGTGCCCTTTCTGATGTTCATAGAGAAGACAAGAGCTTAATCAGGAACCATCAATTGATTGGTAAGGATTCAGAACCGACTACGTTGGAGTGTTGTAAGCTGCCATCAGTCAGTCAAGAATTTAGCAGGTTTACCACAAGGGAGGGGGAAGGATTCTCCCACCGCATGGCAGCTTGTACCAACTCAATTGTTTTCCCATTCCCTTCCAAGTTGCCAAAGTGCTACAGGGATGACCTAACAGCCCCAAATGAACAATTAATCCAGCCAGGAAGTCCTTGCTATTGGCATAAGGAAGCAAAGGTAACAAAAGGAGAAGATAAAGCCACAATGGAAGTAGAGATACAACAATCCCAAAGGATACCCAGAAAGCAATTACCATGAAAATAATATATATATATATTTTTTTTAAGCTGCCAAGGTGAACTGGACTGGGCTGCACCTGAGGTCATACTTTAATATCAGGGAAGTGTAACTCCAGAGAATGCCATCCAAAAGCCAGGAAGCAATTAAAGAAAAAGACAAGTCAGTTTTGCAACAAAATACGCCAACCTCCTCAGCACCAGGGGGAATACTTGCTGGTTTCCTTTGTAAAGATCCAACCAATCCAAAACATTATCTGATGCACTGGGTCACTCAGAGTGCATTAACAAAGCTGTGGTCAGCAGAAGTACTTAACCCAGTTTCCCTACTTGAGCAAGCACAAATTTAGAAGGCACAACAGAAATAAAATTCCAGTGATGGTCCTTTCTGCTTGCCCACATAAAGCCAGCAGCATTTTAAGAAGTGTTGACAGAACTGAGGCATATGTCTGTGTCTGCACACAACAGACAAGCGGACAAATAGGAAGAGAAGAAATGACACTGAAGAGCTCTGCAGAAAAGCTGAAGATGGAGCCCACAGCCAGGCAACATGATCTGCACATTATTATAGAAGAAGGGGCTCAAACGGAGATGTTCTCTTCTCACCAGGTTCCTATTGCCTTTCAGGTCCAACAAGAACAGCTACAGACGAGGCAAAAGGATGAGAACAAGACGATTGCGAGGTGATGCCTGAAACTATTAACAGCAGAAGATGACAGGCACAGTCAACTCTTCATGTTTATTTGCCATATTTTCACAGAAAGCTAAGCAACAGTTTATTTCACTCCTTTTTTTTCCCAAGATTTTTCTTGCTTTCAACACCAAAAAAGAACAGACCACATTCCATGGAGAATCACATGAATAAAAGGGAAACTGATTAACAGCACCATGCCATGACAATTCAATTAAATTAATAGGAAGCCAAGATTTCCCAGCAGGACACTGTGGTAACTAGCAAGAAACTGCCATGAGCTGGGCAAGCATCCAGTTTTCTTTTAAAGAGCAGCTGCTGAACAGGAAAGGCTCCAGCTTTCCAAAAATCTCCCTCTCACCTATGAGCCATTCTATGTATCTTCTGAGGTCTGGCCAATATGAAGTTTACTACAGTTTTCCTTTCTTGATTCCTTAGTTAAAAGAAGCGGACATCCCTAGGACATGAACGCATCACAGGAATAACTGCTAAGAGATGATTGGTTTAAGGCTGATAGGAAGCAAAATTGTTTTGAATTTTTAAGCACTTTTCTCTATAGTTTCTAAGTTTTTTTCTTGCCCTTATACAAAGTCTCAGCAAAATCAAAAACAAACTCAAAAGTTGAAGTTTCTTCATAAAAATCAGTTTTAAAGTTTTCTTTATTGTATTTCGGTAGTTTTGATCAATAATCCTTTTGATGCTGAAGTTTAGTAGTTTTGATCACTAATTGTTTTTGTGCCAAGAAGTCCAGGAATATTTTAGCAGCACTAAGTGGGACCACAGTTTATGGCACAGGTGTCAAACACATGGCCTGCAGGCTGAATTTGGCCCTCCACCTTGTTTTATCTGGCCCGGCACCTTGTTTCTACCTGGTGGCAGTGCCAAGCTCCTTGTCCTCAGGTTCCTGCCAGCACTGGTCACATGTGCATCATGTGTGACACGTGTTATACTGCAGGAGCAGGGAACAGTGGGAGCTGCGGCCACAGCTACAGGAGAGCGGTGAGCCTGTGTAAGAAGAGTAACAGGTGATACAGATGGGGACACTAGTAACTGCCTTGGGCATTGAAAGACAAGACAGACAAGAATTACAAGGGGTGGGGGGGCGCTGTGTGCTTAAAAGGTTACTCTCAACTGGGCAAACATTTCATTTAATTTTTTAATAAATTAGCCAGACACAAGAACTTTAGCAATTACATGTTATTTTTTAAAAGTATCTATAAAAAGATATTTTGTAACCAGCAGCCAGGGTCCCACTCATGAATTCTGCATTGTTTTCCACGGATACGGGCAGGTCTGTAGTCCAGCAGTGGTGGCCATGCTTGCGCGATGACATGCTAATGTCATTTAATAATATCTCATTTAATAACAGAAAGGCTCTGGGGCATGAGCAGTAGTTAGGCACAGTCCTGGCCACTTGCTAAAGTTCATGTATCTGGCTAATTTATCAAATAAAACGTCACTGCCCAGTTGGGAATACACCTTTAAGGGGGGGTGGCTTGAGCAGATGGGATAAGAAGGACAGTGCGGGCTAGGATTTGTTACGGTGAAATAAAGCAAATGTCTCAATGGGGAAGGGGGGACGTATGTGTGGTAGTGGAATAAGGATAATGCTCCTCATGGTGGGGGGTAATAAAGGAGAATATCAGTAGGCATGTCCACCCCTGAAGGAACATTCTCCTTATTCCACCACGGAAGAATGAGGAGAACGTTCATGGTGGGGAACAGCACTAAGGATAATGTCATTGTCCAAGGCAGTTTGAACAAAAGGTGAGTCTCTGTGAGGGGGCCTGACTATTATTTAACCTGGTCCTAAAGGACATCTTGGTCTTTTACTTAGGTGGCAGACCATACATCTTTGGTGAAACAATCTGAATCCCAAAATGTCCAGTAAAATTGATGCAGAAGGAAGGCAATTTATGATAGAAGGGAAAGTGAATACATGTTCGTGTTTCAAGGAAAAAAAACAGTATGTCTTTTGTGTTATGAGACAGTGCCAGTGATAAAGGAGTACAATGCACAAAACCACATGGCAAACACAAGGCCCATGGGCCGAATCCTGAAATTACATTCAGCCCTTTGAAGGCAACCATGAAGCTGTTGTGGCCTGAGGCAAAAACGAATTTGACACCCCTGGTTTATGGTAACATCCAACACAGCAAAAAGATGTCACAGAGGGGAATGAGAAAAGTCAGTCAATAGGGAAGGCCAAATGAACACATTTCTAAAGGAGGATCAGGAAGAGTCTTCCTCACATGTACCACCATGACTTATCTTCATAAGAGATGTTACATCACTTGTTCTTCTCCAGAGACTTGTAGTGAATAACCAGACAGATTTCAAAGACAAAACCACATACACCTATTCAGCCCCTTAAAGGTTATAAACACTGCATTCCTCCAGGACACTGAGGCATGCCATGCTGTGTAACAGTTACAGCCCAGTGACTCAACACAGTGATTAAACACTTGATGGTGAACAACCAGATGGGTATTTAAACTGTGGGATGTTTTTCCCCTGTGCATGGAAAAAAAAGTCATCCTGAACCCCACCTCCCTGCAGATGACATATTCAAGTAATAGTTACTGGAAGGAACTGGATTTGCAGCTGTGCTATTCAGCCTTTCAGCTGAGCAGGTTTGATTGAGTGCTGATGAATAAGGCCCACTGAGTGCGTTTGTTGGTATTTTAATATGACAAGCTGTTAACGAGCATTTAGTTTTACTTTCGCAACTTACAGGTGTCTACCGATACCGATATGACACTTTCCCTCCACCACTCCATATTCAAAACAGCCTCTGCCACACGAGAGTTATGCTGAAAAAAACTGCTGTTGCTCACCGTGAGCTACTCCGAAGCTCAGGGACAGCAGCACGAGTGCAGTGGGTTAGAAAAAGGAAGTGGGTCTCACCAACCCTGCTCAGCAACAGCTTCTCTTTTGAACCACACAACAGTCAACCACACAACAGTCACTCATTGGAAGGGTTACTGAATCATCCTCTGAAAACAGTGTGACCACCAGAAAGAGAAGGGGAAACCGTTTTCAACTGTCATAACTTCAGTTGATGATACTTTTTCCTATATGTGTCAGCAGCTTCTGAAAAGGCTGCTCACTGGCTTAAGCCAACTCATTTTTTTAAGTCTGCCTGCGTTTTAGAAAACAGCTTATTGAAAGAAAAGGCTAAAGTAGCAGGCTTACACATTCACTGATCTATGTGCACGCCCAGAGTGCAGGGTAACACATTTCCTCAGTGAAAATTGGTGAGGTACTGGTGAAATGCTCACTGAGTTACTGCGGTTCACATTCGCTAAAAAAAAAGGTACAGCCAGTCGGTCAAAGCCCAAGCATCCAAGGACTCTCAGAAACTCTATGCTATATTGATCTCAAGCTCTGTGTAACTAGCAATGTTTGGGATACTCACAGTTATGTTAGATGCCTGAGCAATATTGTAACGTCCTCTTTCCCCTTTGCTAAGATTTTGCATTTCGTAATTTCACAATGTCCAACCTAAAGTAAAACTGCAGAAGTGGACTGCTTTCTTGGAGTATTTTTAAAAATAGGAGTGAAAGCAGCAGAGCAGAGATTAGGTAAAACAGGGCTAAATATATTGTCAAACATTAGGAAAGCAGACAGAATAGACAAAGAATAGGAAATGCATGCAGGAAAAGATTACAGAAGCTTTCACCCCAAAGGACACATCTTGTTTTACATACATCTATAGCTACATTTGTTTAACTGCCTTTGCTAGATTGCTGAGAATGCATCATGACATATAAAACTTTCCTGCTTAGAAGATAGCTGCCCATTATTCTGTTCATGCATGCACTGCTATTATTAACAGAAATAAAAAAGTAAAAACAGATCTCCTCCCCCTTCCACACACTCTTTACATGTATCTTAGACAAAAAAAAAAAACAAAACCAAAACACCCTGCAAACAAAAAACCCCAAACAAAACCAAAACAAAATGCCAAACAAAACTGAAACAAACCCCTGAAATTCCCAGGGAGACACCAGCTAGGGGTTTGTACTTCAGTCTGCTAAAGTTAGCTCAGGCTGGTTAATTCACTTTTTATATAGACACCACATGTGCAGCTCTCGATCTATATCCTCTTTGACCGGGTTTGCAGGGAGAAGAGGCAACCAAAAGCTGCCTTTTCAAAATTTCAAGTACACATAACGTTTGTTTACCCACTCCTTCAGCAGAGACACCCTGCTGTCTCCTAAAAACCCCCTAGCTGGAAGGAACAGGTTAAAACATTTAAGACATTAAGCAACCTCAGCTATTAGCAAAGACTCACATCCTGCTCAGTAAATTTCATGCAGTTTTAGGAACTTTCAGCCCCAGCCATGGCCCCTCACAGATGTCAGTGACAGGCATTTCCTGGCAGCCATCACACGGCCAGGCTGATTCTGCTGTACTTACAATTCTGGTTTAACGTTACACGAACGCAGTTGTGCACTGTGTACAGTTGCTTTGATACACACAGTCCACACCAACCACAACCAAGCTCCTTAAACCCGTACAAGAACAATCACCAGTCCTTAACTGAGCAAGGCAGCGTGGATGTGAAGATGAGGTGACCAGCAGGGCCACAACGGCCACCGGCTTCGGACAGGCCGAGGGCACCCGCTGCCAGCTGAGAGCCGGGCAGGGGTCCCGTCCGCAGTCACCTCCCGCTTGCCCGGGCAGTCCCCGTTGCGTCCGGACGCCGCTTCGGACCGGCGCTCGCCGCCAGCGAGAGCGCCCCGGCCAGCGGCTCTGCCCGCCGGGGCCGTCTGTGGACGCTGCTGCCCGGGAGGGTGCGGGACGGTCACAGGCCCCGGCCAGGGGCACCGCGCCCGTCAAGCCCTTTCCCGGGCGAGCGGGACTACGCTGACCCTCGGCCCCCCAGCTCCTCCACAGGGAATCCGCTCCCTCACCCCAACTTCCTGGCCGCCCCCCGCCTCTGTCCCGCCGGCTCCCCGTCCCTGTCCCGGCCTGAGGCCGCGCGGACACGGCCACGCGTGGGCTCCCCCGGCACACCATAGGAAGCGGGAAACCCCCACTTCCCCAGCCCTGCCGCCGGGCCCGGCTCGCTGTGGGCACTGCGGGGACGCCGCCAACCCCGTGCACGACTCCACCGCTTGCCGCCCGGCCGCCGATCACGGAGCTCCCTCTGCTCCCAACACCGCCGCGCTTACCGGCTGGGAGCAGGTGAAGGGCGGCGCGGCGCCCAGCAGCAGCCGCAGAGCCGCGGCGGTGGGCGAGGCGGAGAAGACGAGAAGGAGCAGCAGGGGCTGGAGCAACCGCTGCGGCCCCACACCCGCCATGGCCCCACCGCCACCAGGGCCTCGGGGCTTCCGGGCTCCGACCTGGGCGCGGGGCGGTGCCCGCCCTCACCTGAGGAGGGGCCGGGGCGGTGCTGGGGCGGTGCTGGGGCGGGGCGGTGGGCAGGATTTCCCCGGCCACAACGGACCGTTGGGTCCGTTGTTTTGTGAGGGGGTTGCGGCAGTGAGGAGCGGGCAGGCGGCGGTCGCCTCATCCTCCTCCGCCCGGTTCAGGTTGTTGTGAGGCCCGAGTGGGTCCCGATGGTTGCGGCCCTGCTAGAGGCTGCTCTGTGGGCAGAGGTCGGGGCCAAGGAGCCTAACCTGGTTTTACCCGGGGTTTGTCTCTGCATTCAGCAGTGTGTGAAGGGGTGCTCGAGGTCTGCATGCTTGTCTTCCCCAGTGCGCTCCTCTCGCTTTGGGTAAATACCATGAGCATTAAAAATCAACAGCATCAGCAGCGGTCTGCAACTACCCAATAAAAAGCATTATAGCTGTATACTGTATTTTCCCTGTTGGGGGCCTATTCTAAATGCATCTAATGCACAGGAGGCTGTGCAAACCTTTTGCTTGTTCCTGATGCTCACCACACTTCAGCTGTCTCACAGGTTTCACACTGTTCTTTGCACCGCAGGACACCCACAGCCAGCTTTCACCTGTGTGGGGTTTTTTTTGCTGTGGTTTTCACCTCATGATTTTCACACAAAGACGTAGCCTGGCCTGGGAGAGCTCGGCCAGGTTTCCCGCTCAGTGAGGTTATGAGCAAAGCTGAACCGTTTGCTGGTCTTTGACTGACAGCCAAGAGCATGACACTTTCAGATGGTTTTGTGGCGACAAATGTCTAACTGAGGGCTGGTCTGAGCCTGGAGATAATGAATTTGGTGATCGGTCTCACACACTGATGACCTCCACAGGTTTTAATCACCTCCTGGGTTTTACCATTTTGTGACACCACTAAGTGATAGCAGCAGCAAAGCCTGCAGTTCTTACATCTGCATGCAAGGCAGGAAAAAATATATATACACACATAACTGAAAAAAACATTATTTTTTTTCTATAGACACTATTTACCTCACCGTTATACCAACAAACTTGGATTACGCTATGATTTATAGTGCCGCGACAGGAAATACAGTGCTCAGCTGGCACTGCAGTGTAATTGCTTGATAAACACAGTAGAATAAATTTGATTGAAGAGTAAATGTGTGGTGTGTTACTTTTATCATCCCATTAGCTTTATGGCTTGTGTATGTACCAATTACACTGTATTTAGGCTGTGGGCAGTCATATTTTGATGCATACGCTTGGTAAAAAAAAAAGAAAAGAAGAATCCTGTGGAGAAAATGTTGTGTGTGATTAGGCATGAGTCACACTTTGGACATCATGACATGGCAGAATGTCTGTAGCGACAACAGTACAAAGCGTGGTTGGATTTCTCAAGTTACTCTTTAACGGGGCAGGCTGTGACTGTCCAAGATTGCTCTGCAGGTCCTTAAATACACAAGAGAGCCAATGAATGGCAGTGGGACTGGTGAAGGGAAATAAGGGGCTGCGGGAAGCTGTCTTATTTTTCAGCCACTGCCGAGAGAAGGGAGCAATGTCAAAGGAGTTCTGATACCACTTACAATATTAAACAAATCTGGACATTGTTTAGAAATTTATTAGCAATTTTAAAATAACATCATTCCTTAGATAAAAATGCAATCTTACAGGAATATACATTTGTCCCACACAGAGATGACCCTATACCTCACTGGTGGGCCATTCACTCTAACTTTCCTCTGTTGATTTTAAAACGTGCGAGAGGGCAAGACGGACTCTGGCACTGATGACAGGCTTACATGACGGTTACAAACTGTACAGCATTATTTACAAAAGCATTTCTGTGGGTTCATGAAAACTAGATATAAAATTGTGGAAGGAGGTAAAGAATTGAGACAGGGAAGGGCTTGGGTGGAGTTGCAAGGGAGGATGGGCAGGGAAGAGTGGGAGAGGAGGTTCATATCTGGACTGATTTATACTTGAGAGAGGTCATTTTACAGCTCTGGGCAATTCAAATGAAGGCAAAACACTTATATTTATCAACATTTATAGCTGATGATCAGAGCAGGAAATGGTGCTCCAGGGCCTGAACTTAAGAGGTGCTGAGGAACCCCATCTTCCCTGAAGTCACTGGGAAACACAGGTATGCAGTACCTTGCCGGGCCAGACCCAAACTGTGCAGATACGGACCAGAAACTCTACCCCCCCCCAAACTTAAACAGTTTTGATCCTGCAGTGCTCAGTCGTTGGCGTGATGAGAATTCAGACTGAGAGATCAGCTCCTAAATTACACTTTCATTCCTGAAACTGGATTAGATCCCGACCACTTCTTGCCAGAATTCACCCAAAGCGACTTACCCCTTGCTCTGTCGAGCAGCAATCATTTGGAGGGAGATTTCATCATTCAGAATTGATTTTTTAAGGCAGTTTTAAAAGTATCTCCCCCTTTTGTGTGTGTGTGTAATGCAGCAATGTTTGTTAAAAAGATATTTACAATCTCACTCCTCCTCCTCTGAAATCATCCCACATTCAAACTGTCGAGACTGAATAAGCCTGAACCAATCACTTCTATGAGCGATCATAAGGTTGATGATATATAGGTAGTATTGGCTGCCAGCCGACCTAGGTGCTTGAGATGGGAGCAGACTGGCTTAGGATGCTTAAAATACTAGAAGCATTACAACCTATTTGGGAAAAAGCTTGCATTTTGCCTGGCTGGGCAAAATGAAGCAGAAAAATACATGGATTTCATCATCCAAACTGTGAGGCTAATGAGTGGTGTCAGAGCTTGTGGGACTGTCTTGAATAGGAAAATGCTTCGGAAAGGGGCTGTTCGAATGCTGGCAGAAAAAAAATCTGTTGTGGGTGGAGTGATGCCTGCTCTTGCCTGGGCTTGCCCCTGCTGTGCTGGGCCTGGGATGCAGCCACTAACCCTGGCCTAACTTAAAGGCTAGGCAGACCGCCTTGAACTTCAGGCTGCAGGAGCAGAGGCTGTCTGGGTGGTGTGGGGTAGAAAAACAACAGCATGGGAGCATGGAGATGATCTCCTAATGGTGCCTATCTAAGCCCTTGGTAATGCTTAATGAAGATTCCCTTATTACATCAGTCATTGGTGCTGCTTCTCTCAATTAGCCCTTTAGACAGGGACTTGATTAAGTTGCCTAATTGTCTCCTGCCACCTGAGGTCTCTGCCATCCACCTGGGGCTGGAAGCTGTGACACCAGCCCTGGGGAAGACTTGTGTCTTTCTGGACCAGCTGCTGCTGGCTGGGCAGAGTGCTGTAGGCTATCTCAAGTGGCAGTAGATGCCCACATTTAGCAACTTAGTCAAACCCTGTGCCCCTAAAGAAGACCTATTTTTTAATGCTCAAGTGTTAACAGTTCAGTCAAGTCTCCCGCAAAGGGCAGGGGAAGAATGGAGGATTTAACTAGAACACTAAAGTTTATGTCAGAAAAGGGCTTTTTATTTTCGTTCCAGTGTGATGCTACTGAAAGCAATTGGAGACCAGTCTGTCTTCAGCACAAGACATACCTCTCATCTGTGCTTCTGCCCTCACCTGCCGCATTTCAGGGTGCTGTAGCAGCAAGGCCATAGGGGTTTCAGTTGTTCAGAAACAAAGCAGCAACAGAGAACAAAGCACAACAGACCGAGGTCCCACTGGAAACCTTTTGGATCCTGAGTTTCCTAACCCAGAATAAAACTTTAAAAACTTCACAGCATTTAAAAGAAGAATAAAAGAAACTCTGTGCAGCTATTTAAATTTATATTTCTTTAGGCTTCTTTGGAGAAGAAAATTAATGGAGGAAAGATATAATCAATTTTTTCTGGGCCCAGATCTGTTTTCCACATTCTTGGCATGAATACAATCTCCTTGGCCTCTACTGCCCTCCATCCTCTTGTTAGCAAGATGGGAACTGGAACCTCTGACAGCCTTGAATATTTTCTTTATATGCAGTAGAATTTTCATTACGGGAACTGATAAAATCTCGCTGCTATCAGAAGCCCCTGACTGGATTTTCCTTGTTGTATCACCTTTGTTGTGCTCCAGATTCCCTGTTTAGTGTTCCTCTCCCCCAGGCTGCCCCTGTCATGGGGACAGTTGCAATGGGACCATGTGTATATCTTCAGATACTGGGTTTTGTCTCAGTAGGGCTGCTTCACTTCAGCTCACTGGACTGACGGGTTGGGGTTTCTCACCTACATGCGTGAAGCAAGGCCTTCAACTTCATCTGTGACACAGGTGAACAACCCCACAGGCTGGTGCTGCCGTCACCTCTTATGATTGTGTCTGTGTGCAAACGCGCATACATTTCATACACCAATCTGAAACTATCAGTCAGAAAAAACACAGGAGCCTGGCTGAGACCCATACAACTGTTATATTGGCGTCAGTCTAAAGAAAGCAATGATACATTGCTTTGGAAATTATCAAGAAATGTAAAAAATGCATTTGCCCTTTTTTTGTTGTTGTTGTTGTTGTTGTTGTTGTAGTCATTGGGGGCAGGGTTCTGAGTCAGAAAACAAAGCAGAAATAGATGCGATTCTGTACATGGCGCCTCTCTGGCTGTCCCTCCGTGCTGGGGTGTGGTGGGCAGGGTACAAAAACAGGCGGGACCCCTACAGTAGCAGCAGCATCTACACCATCATCGTTCACGTGTCCAGCTGAAGAGGCAGATGATGCAGAAAAGGTCTGTGGGTAACATAACTCCAGCTCTGGATCATAAGTTCCACTTTCTTCCCTGTCACATCAGCCACACAGAAATAAGGAAGGAAAAAAGAAATGCACCCGGTGTGGCTGGCCCAGTACTGCCTGGAATAATGAGCAGGAGTGATACAGGGAGGAGGTTTGTTGTTTTATAAGAAACGTCTTTAGTCTGCAGTGTACTCTTGCAAGTCAGAGATGCCCAGTGGCGAACAGCAGGTCGCTTTCCCCATTCCTTCCATGCCACTCCTCAGCCATCAGTTGCTTCAAAGCTTGCATCCACAGTGCAGTGATTGTACCCACCATCCACTCCCGTACACAGGGAAAGAAGGACACTCCAGGAATTAAACCTGCCCCCACCTTCCCACCGTCCCCCAGACTCCACCTCACTTGAAGGAGGCAGTAGCTCTTTGCTCAGGCCTGTCACAATGTGCACATTTGAAGTACCTCAAATGAAAAATAAAATATGCTGCCCTCCCCAGAAAGAGAAATTTGGACAGCTGGCATCAGCAATTACTAAATTTAATGCTTGCCCCTCAAAACAAAGAAGTCATCTGCATTCTCTGCTAGCCACGTGTTTGCCACTCTACAGGACCTAAGGGGTCTTCCAGCAGAGAGCAGGACTTCCTGGGGTCATTGTAGGCTCTGACCCCCAGAGGAGTCACAGGTTTCACCTGGAACATGTGTGGCACAATCCTTTCCACCATTTTCCTTCCCATCAAGAAAAATCTTAAAAGATGTTATGCACTGTCAAGCATCCAAATCACCCATTGCCACCACTAATTTAGATCAGTACCTTGTTTCTCAGGAGCAGAGAAGACCTCTGTCTCCCATAGGGAGGGTCAGATGGACTTTCTAGTGGAAGAAGATGAGATAGGGAGCCCTTGCACTGATTTAGTTTTCAGGAGCAGCTGGGCACAGCATTATTTCCTTTCAAGTAGCTTTGGAGCACTTGAGTACTACCTACAGTCAATTCTCAAAGGGAGATGTGCTTGGGTGGCCACCTCGGTACATGCATGAGGGATGGAAAGAATGAGACTCACTGACATCAGCTGGTTACTTTCTCCAGTGAAGTCCTGAATTAGGACTCTGATGCCAGATGGTTGTATAAATTGATTCATATTTCTCTAGTTTAAAAGGATTTGTTTGGCAGGTATCTTGAGCTGCTACTGGCCGGTTCAAAATGCCACTGAAAAAAGTGCACTGTCAAAAATATACTTTGCTATTTCTATTTTGTGCCCCAGAGAACTGAGAAGAAAAATGAGGGCATTACAAAAATAGTGTAATCAGCATACATGATAAATGATGTTCTCAGCCAGCTGCAGAAGCTCAATATTTGAATGAAAGTTTAGCTCTGAGTCAGATCACACCTCGTAGCTCAGCACTGATCTGCCAGTTTGTGAAGCATCTTGAGAAGGGAGAAAAAACAGCAGCAGTCTAGACAAAAATCAGTTGCATAAAATCTAACAATACCTGCCTGGTTTTTCAGTTTCTCTCACAGGTTGGGGCCATCTATCGGTGTGGGGAAAGTCAACAGAGGTTCACACTCTTTTGAGGGAAATATAACTGGGACATGCTGTGCCATCAGATGTTTTGTGACTTAGAATCTGACCCATCCACTAGAGGCTGGGAAGGGGGATTAGGCCGTGCCCAGGAACACAAGAAAGTAAAGTAATATCTTCATCTCGACCAGACTGCAGCAATTTTCCTAAGCAATGATCCAGAGCTCCCTCCCTCACCTGCCCTCTGCTTTCAGTCCAGACTAGAGTCTGATAATTTTACTTTGCTAACAGTTCTGTCTCTTGCCTTTGCTTATCCCAGGATCCTCTTACGATTGATCAGGGTTAACTATTTCATAAAATAAATTAAAAGGAAGATTTATTTTCCCTTGTTCCTTGAATTGCTGGTGCCAGCTGAATATGTAGGATGGATCTGCCAAATAGGCTTGGGGGTCTTGCCACCCTCAAGTAGGATGAGACCTTTGGAGAAACTGAGCAAAAGGAAAGAGAACAAAGCCTGAATAAAATGTCCCGGTCTCGGGAAAAAAGATTCTCTACCAATAAAGTCATCGTGCATGTTTAAAGGGAGTGAAGAAGAACAAAAATGAACACAAGATATGCAAAATCAGTAACGTTCAACCTGTCAGTGGATTGCAGAATACTTACACCAGGTACACTTTGTTCATTGTACAAATTAAAAAAGGAAAAAAAAAATAGTACCCCTTTCCCCAACCACACGTAGAAAAGCACTTTAAAGTTCAAAGGTAAAGCTTGGCACATTCCAAATACGAAATGATTCACTTGACATGCAGCAAAATATACAAGAAGTGATTATTTTTTTTTCTTTTTTTTTTCCTCTTTTTTTTAAAACAAATTTAATTCAATTCATTATCTTTGCTTGGCACAATTGCAATTCATTTTAAAAAAATATTTGAAAAATACTGAAACTGACCTGAATTCAAGTATAACGGTTTCTTCAACAGAAACATTATCAATGCAATAGAACATCACACGGAATATATCGAAGCGTAACGCCTTCTGTTTTTTTTTTTTGTTTCCCCACCCCCCCAATTTTTTTCTATACAGTTTTAATGCCAACACAACTTACAATTATATTTTTAAAATTAATATTATTGCATTGTTTTTGCATATCTTGTGGAACAGAAAATGCAAAGAGTTACTGATTCCTCTTTCAAAAGCAGAGACAGTGGTTTGTTTTTGCATTCAAACGGCCCCAGATACAGAACTCCTGCAGCCCAAACCAGGATGTGGAGAACTGCATGCAGTTACACACACCCGCACGCACACTCGCTCTGTATTGCTCCCACACTCGCAGATATACTTAGCACTAAAAAGAACCCAAATCAATCACTCAAATGTGCAAGACTATATCAAGTGCATTGCCTACTATCTTTAAATTATAAAACAACAACAAAAAAAGGAGGTTTCAATTACTAGCAAATAAAATTACAAATTCTTGGTGTACATAATGCTTGGTAAAACTTGTCTATCATTATACTTCTACCAAATTTCAATGGAGAAAAAATAAAACAGTTTAAATAATACAGCATGGTCAAACCAATTTAACATTTGCAAAGGTGAAAATAAACCAAAACAAAAAGGCAGGTGATTACAAAACATTGTAAACACTCCCTTCTCCCTCCAAAAAAAAAAAAAAAAAAAAAAAAAAAAGTCAAAATAAAAACTGCATCATGCTTTCAAGAAAATATCAAACTGCAAAACAAGGAGAGATCCACGCAAGCCCACCACCACCTCAGCAAGTGCAGGGCAGGTTGCTCAGCCCCGCCACAGAGCCTGCTCCTCACTCTCCCATTGGCTGGCATGGCCGGCTATCTGAGCTTCGATTGGTCAGCAGGAGACTGCCTGAGCTCGGATTGGCTGGAAAGTGACTGCTCGAGCTCTGATTGGCTGGCAGCACTTGCTGCCTTAGCTCAGATTGGTTGGCAGAGACCGCTTGCCTGGGAGTCTGGGCAGGGACGGGCAGCGCCGACACCTGCCCCGCGGGCGCCCTGGGGCTTCTGCTTCCTCCTTCCCTGGGCAGTGCGGGAATCCAGAGCAGAAGTCCTCCTCTCCTCCCGCGTCAGAGGGCCTTGGCTTTATGGAGACGGTGAGGCTCATACAGAATATGTGCAAAATGATTCTTTTTACAAGCAAGGTCGAAAGACACCCGTTTGAGGCAGGGTCCTTTTGGCTAGGGCTGTCGGCGGGAGGCTGAGGTTCCCCTTCGCGCTCAGGAGGCAGCCGTCGTTCCTTGTGCAGGGACTGAAAAAAAGAGGGAGCTGGCTCTCCTCCTCCTCTTCCTCCTCCTCACTCTTCCTTCATGGACACGTGCTGGGGTTCTATCCGCTCCTGAAAAGCTTTCTTACACCACCCAACTCTGCGACTCGTCCCAACAGAAATGAATGAAGAACGCTGTTCCGGTTACTCCAGGTCACGAGAACAGTGAGGCACTTCTGAAACAAACCCATTAGGAACATTGAAACAAATAAAAAACCAGCATCGCTTCCAGCCCTGGCAACTACAGGCTGCTGATATAAATCCTGCTGTCCTTGAGCTCCTCCTGACTTTTTCTACAATCCGGGTTCTGCACCTCTTCCTCTTCCTCTCCTGCACTGTCCTGCCCTGGGTCCCTGCAGTTAGCAAAAGGCAAGAGGTTGCCATTGGGGCTCTGCTTGCTGTTACCATTGAGAATGTTGTCTGCTGCATTTTCCATCTCTTCTATCGTCATGTCACAGGCATCTGCAAGCTCCTGGGTTGTGACCTCAATGAACTTTGGATCTTGAGCAAACTGCATCAGTCCTTCCGAAATCAAGACCTTCAAAAGCAGGTAGGGAACCAGAGACAAAGATATACGTTAGTACTCTGCATCATCAACCCTGTTGCACCCCAAGACAACCCTCTTTACTGCTGCATTTTCCCCAGCACTCCTTCTCCTCCCATGCACACTGCCAACCCCTGCTGGGAGATGGGCTCTCCCACCCTTGGCATTGTGGGCAGCAATATATCTGTTGCCCTCCTCTTCCGAGGGCCGCGTTTCTAGTTGATCATGACACTGCTCATCTCCTTTGTGGCTCTGTAGTCTTACCGCTTCAACCAGGCTGCCCGCGCTGCCGTGAAACTGCCTGCTGCTCCCTCCGCTCTGGCTGGGGACAGTGAGGGAGACCGGCCTGGCTCTCCTCGGGCTGCTGGAGCCGGTGTCATCCGGGTACCGAGAGCCGCAGTGAACTGACGGGAAACTGCTGTTGAGCTTCTCGCTGGACTCTGCCCTGTCGAGACGCAGAGTCGGGATGGTCTGTTGCGGCCAGCCACGGCTGCAGGGGGTTGCAGGGGGTGTAGCACACAGCCGAGAAAACATGGTGGGGGAATGGCTTCGCTGGAGGAGGGGACTCAGGCCGGCCACCGCTAACGCCTGTGGACAGAGGAGGAACAACGCAGATGAGAACTTGCTCTTAGCAGCAGGGCTGGAATAAGGAGGTTCTGGAGAAACTACCCGAGAAAAGCCTGGAGGATCTTGAGGCTTGTGAAAACAGTTGCTAGCTCCTGGAAGGGTTTTGATGTTTCCTGTGAACTCATTTTGTAAGCTTTCCTTTAAATGGCATATCCTGCACTATTGCCAAGCACCAGACCGAAAACTCACACGACTGCAGTTCTTCAGCCCTGGAGCCACCGCACTGACAGGAGGGATGCAGCCTGGTCCCCACAGCCTTGCCAGAAACACCACCTCTTCTCCAGTGGGTGAGACAGCAATTCATTTTCCCACCACTGCCACCACCCATGCTGCTAGCTTTTACTGCCAATTGCTGTGTTTTCTGTTAGCGTCTACTGTGGAACCTGAGCAGATACCAGATGTGAATTTTATATGTCTGCAGTTGGCAATAACTATAAATCTACCACTGGATTTTAAGGCATCTGCTGTTGGTGGGAGGATCAATGATGATTATACTTCAAGCCTTCCAGTCCTTCCTGTAATCATATACACAACCTCTGAGTCATCCGGCCTCCTTTTATGACAAATTTCTCAAGAAACCTCTTGTTGCACAGGGCTGATCTGATGCCTTATTAATGGTGACTGCTGCCTTGTTCCGTAAGCAATGCCGTCAGAGTCATAAGCTCATCTCACAGAGCTCACTACTGCGTAGTACGAGCAAATGAATAAATCCATACAAAATACAAAAGCATGTGGATTGTGTCGCAGAGAATCCTCTTGTTTGGGTTGGGGTTAGTCTCATCCACCTTCAGATATCTGAAGGCTATGTGTTTAGTCTGAGCTGAGTGTGTAGAGCTGGGGTGTCAAACTCATTTTCACTGTGGGAGTGTAGGAGTAGTTAAATTTATACAGCCCTAACATTACATTTGGCCCTTTGAAGGCAACTGCGAGGCTAATGTGGCCCCAGTGAAAATAAGTTGGACACCTCTGGTGCAGAGACACCAGCAAGTCTCCTGTCTCCTTTGGATACCTACCTGAAAATGCTGTCTGGAGGACAAGACTTAGACAAGGCTTATACTTGCCCTTTGGAGATGTTCTTTGACTCTGTTGACCACAGTGAGACTGAACTGGCTGGTTAAAACTATGTAGACAGCTGACTTTAAGGTATCTAAAATGAAGCAAAACTCAGTCCATCTGCCACTGAAATCCTTGGGAACTGATAACCTTACTGCACTGATTATTTCAGCGACAGAAGAACAAAATAATAAATTATTAGTTATCTACAAGCTTCACCAAGACTATCTCAGGAATTAGATGTCAGATTCCTATCAGATTTAATTGAGGAAGCAAGCTGTTAAAAATTCATCTGTGTAAGTCATGCCCTGCAAGATATGATGGTTTCAGCACACCTCTTAAACTGCTGGGACTTCAAGGAGAGCCCTGGATCTGTCAGGCAGGACAAAAGAACCAGTTTCTCATCTTGTTGGCAGAAACATATATAAGGTGTTTTGTCCTAAATCTATGGTACTGAGGAGGTTGAAAGAAGCTCTTAGGGATTGCTTTGAGGTTCAGCTGCATATATTTACACGTCATGATGTATGAGTATTTCATGAGAATACCCCTTCAAGCATTCATGAACAACTCAATCTGTTGTGCTCAGCACAGGCAATCTTTCCGCTTTATGTTCTGTTCCTTCAAGGATAACTGGCTGGGAGTGGAGGTGAGAAAAGCCAGGGAGCCTCAAGTGCACTCATCTCTCACTCCTCTGCTAGGAGTTCTCACTCCTTTTAGCCCCTGCCACGTGGCGTTCTCTGCCCCTGTGGCAGCCTAAGGAGGTGGGAAGGCTGTTCTGCCCTGCCTCGGGGAGCCGCACAGAGCAGGATGCCCCACTTACAAGGCTGGCACCACCATCTGCACCTGTTTCTTTTATGGTGACAAAAGGTGGTATCATCAAACTAAAAGAGACAAATCTAATTTGGACTATGACAGCTGGCTAATCATCTAGGTCCATGCCTAAGCGTACATTTGCTAGGCTGCTGAATGCAGTTACAAAGGGCTTAATAGGCTGATTAGTTACATGTAATCAGTTTCAGTTTTAAAATGATTAATTACAGTTACTGGTTACCTTTAATATTAAAGTAGACCCTGCACATTTTATTCATGTGCGTACTACCATCAAAGTCAGTGTAATTTCACTGGCCCATGCAATTTGGGTAGTTATATTTACCTTTTAGCTAGGTGGTTGTTTGTTTTTTTTTTTTTTTTTTTTTTTTTTTTTTTTTTTTTGTCGTTGTTGTTGTGGTTTTTTTGTTGTTTGTTTGTTTGTTTCTTTTAACTCTTTCATGAACATCAGAAAATGATAACTGCTGACTCCAAAGGACATGTTCCTGTAGCATTCTTCCGGGAATGATAAAAATCCTAGGAGCAGGAATGAGCACGATGGCAAATACGATTTCTAAAAATGGAACCTTTGATATGGGTGAGACACTATCCCAAATGGTTTTTAAAAAGTTGGTTGGGATAGAATGGGGGGGGCACTGCAGATGGTAGGGTCCCAGTTACATTGCTGAGTACTTTGTGGTTATTAATGCTTACCTGATGGTGTACCAGATGCAAAGGCAGAACTGTCTTCTGCGAGACATCTACGCCCTGGTTTTTCTGTCTTTTCAGACACTCTAAGTGAAAAGATGCTCTTCGACCTGAAACAGCAATTATACACAACTGTGTCCATCACTCATAACATACGACAGGTAATCTGTTTTCAATTTCTCTTAGTGCAATCCCGTTGGAGACATGGCAAATACACCCACATTTTATGCTGTATCCACTTTTCCTCAACACCTTGCCTTTCCTGAAAGCAACTGTATTTACAAAAAGCAGTAAAGCATCATGGGCCAACCAGCACTACCCTCCAAGTAAGCTGCAAGATAAAATTCTACACCGTGATTTTAATTTTTCCTCTTTTAAAACACTGTCCTGGTAGACACCATGCAGCTCATTTCCTTCCTAAGCAGTGGCCATGTTCTCAGACCTCTCTGGCCCAGGTAAAGCCCTCAGAAGGACTGATGATGGCAGCTGAGGCTCTGGCGCTATGCCTGGCTGCACACAATGTACAGGAGGGGATGTCAGGCTGCTCAGGTGACACCAGCCTCCTGCCCGCGTGTGATCTTTGTCCTTTAGCTGCCAGACATCCCACAGTTTATGAGGCTGTGTCTGTAGTAAGGTCAAGTGGCAGTGAATTAATGAATGGTTGAATTCACTGGTGAATGGAAGCCTGCTTATATAGACATGAAGCATTTTCAAAATTTGGAAAGAAGGGAAGCGAAAAAAGCTTTTCTTCTTGTGAGAAAAAGCCCCACAACATTTTAGGGGGAACTATTAAAATAGTCGCATTGTTTACTTGAGATAAAATTAAACTTTACTTCTGTAAATATGAGAAGGGTACTTCCAATGCAGGCATTTAAAAATACTGCAAAATATGTTTATGAAAAGTGCACAGGCTTTACTTCTGAAGAATGGCAAATAAATCCAGTATTAAAGATAGAGTTTCATGGCACACTGAAATACTTTGAGGACTTCCTGATCTCATTGGCAGTTTTCTAAAGAAGGAAAAAAATTAGGATTCTGAAAATAGTAGGTATCTATAATACTGATTTGTTGAGAAAAGGCCCTCTCAGAGGTTGGAGGAAATGTGTTATAACCAAGAGAATGAAAGGTACAATGCAGATGAAAAGTATTTCCTCTTTCTAGAGAAAAAAAACTAGTAAAACAAGTATGATATCACTGTATAATTATTCACTAGCATGTAGTTAATGAAGCATTGTATCAAGGACTGACTGCAAATTCGGCCTTAGATATAGACATAGGAATTGTTGTTACCTAATATTTTAAATTTTGAAATAAAGGAAATGCTTTTAAAATACTCAATTGTACATGCATCCTGAAGGATTTGAGTGAAGACTCAGTAGTCTCACTTTAAGCATCCCACTACCTAGTCTGTCACAGTTTTGGTATGAATATATTTTATAGATTATGTATTTTATAATATATGTTATATATTATATATTATGTATATTTTATATACAGGATACTTTGTAGTTTCTCCCCCAAATGTTCCTTTTCTCCACACCAGTACTCATGAAAAAGGCTGAAAAATATTCTACAAAAAAGAGCTCATTTTCTTCTAGCGTCTCACATTTGTCCTGGTAGTTTCATGAAATCTTGTGATTCATGGATTTCGCCTGAGCATGGTCTGCACACTCAAGCAGTTGAAAATCTCCAGGTACAAACGCAACAGAAAGCAAATTTGTATTGTATTAACTTAATCTGAAAGTCACTGTTTTCTTTATAGCAGACAAAAGAGACACACTCTGCTTCCTCCCTGCTGAATACACACAGAGTAGAACACCATAGGCTCAATGTTAGCCCATCCGGTGACTCCCTGGTGACTGTTTGGAGAGCCTCCGGTGTTCTAATAAACTCCCCTAATTCACAGGCGGGCTTAATCAAACAAATCACGTGGACTATCCAAACAGCCATGGACTATCCAAACAGCCACAGATTCATCTGTTGACTGAGCATACAGCCAAGAGAGTCATGTGCATGATCGCGATCATATGCACGCCATGGGATTCCTGTTCTCATAAGTTACATGCAGCAAAGAGCAACACCAGTGCCCACAGACACTGGGATTCCTCCAGCAAGGGGTGAGAACTCAATAGAGGCAGAGGAAAGCACAGCCCATGTGTTGTGCTGGGAGGTTACCTAGTGCCGAGGAGCACAGAAACCCTTTCTTCGGAGAGTGCCGGGTGTCCTCTCCTTTGTTGTTTTCTGGTGGAGTGAGTTGTCTGTTTTCATCATCTTGGTATGCAAGCCTGGAAAGGAGAACAGACGGATTCTAGAAAAGCAGCTGATATTGGACAGAACAGCCCCTCTTCCAGCAGGGAAACCAGAAGATCATGCTATCAAATGGATGCAGTAGTGAGCTAGCTTCAAGCTATAGCTGATCCAGGAGCAGTAATAAGAGACCATGAGGAAGAGACCGCTCTAGAGACGAGATTTGGGAGCATTAGATGGTAGAAGGGAACATGGGGCAGGCCCTGCAGATCCAGATGTCTCACTCAGAGAAGAAGGAAAATTCTAGGTGAAGTATCTTTTAAATGTTACTTCTCAGGGCTGAACTGCATTAAAAAAAAATAAAATTCTGATATATGAGTTATCTGACTAAAGTCTTCTGGCCTTACCCCATAAATTGAAATTTCTGTAGGAAAATGTCACCTTTTCCCACCTCTCCCCCTCAATTAAAGAACCACCCAAACACCTTGACTAAAGCTGCAAAGCTCACATTTCGGTAGAGAGCAGACTTGGTTCACTACAGTACTCAATGTCTTCATTCAAATTTTCATCATAAGTCTCATCCTGAGACACTTCCTCTTGGCAAACAATTGCCAGCTGGCTGTCTCTGGAACTGGAGCTAATGAGCAAAAAAGACAAGTCAAGATATGGAGATGGTAAAGACAACCTGTTATAAAGACAAGAATGACAGGCTCCATCTGTCTTAGTTTATTATAATGTTGAAGAGCTATCATAGAAAAACCAGTGACTGAGCAGAGCTGCAGAGTTCACAAATACAAAGAAACAACCTTTGTCTGTGTCCTCTTCCAGAGGAAGAGTTTCTTAAATCAATGCTGAACAATAATGTAAACATATTATTGTAATTTGTGACTACATGTACTCTATAAATGTGCATATCGCACTGACTACATTTCCAAAGATATACCCCACTGAACTTGAAGTAAAATCCGAGGTGAGCTCTTGGAAATACAGCTTTTTCCCTTGTTGGAGAAGCCTTGGTTATGAATTTCAGAGAAGCCTCCTAGACACTACCAGCAGCCCTCCTGTCAGCTCTGTGCTGTATGGTCTCTGCCTCCCACATCCTGTACTCTGCATCATCTCTCCCCTCTGCCTCCTGTTCATGCTCTTGTTCCTTGCTGTCTTTCCCATCTTTGGTCCCTTTTTCCTCCTCACTCACTGCAGAGTTCTTCTGCTGAATTCAGCTCAAACCCCGAAGTGTGACAGCCCTTAATTCCCTGTTTGCTTCCTCCTTGTCCCTCTGTTTCATGTCTCAGCTCTCATATTCAACGCCATTCTGAGTTTGTGTTTTCTGGGGAGCAGAGTAAAAACTGAAGGTAGCGTGAATCTTTGAAATACTGACATGGAGGTACTGGAGCCAATGTCAGCCTGTTACTGGCATTCACAATGTGGCAGGTTTTTTTCATCTTCCATGGATTGGGTAGGAAATGTTATTTTCTTATTTGGTTTAGGCAAAAAGCACTGGGAGAAATGTGCATATGCATGGTATAAAATAGCCTGTAGGACAGTGCGGGAATCACCTTCCTGCTGAGGTGGGAGGCAAGTAAAACTGCTAAGTTACTCAACAGTTTCTGTTTAGCCAAAACCATACAGGATTTTTGTATGAACATGCCAGGGTGCACGTCACTGTGCTGTGATCAGAGAGTGCCTAGATGCATGAGCCCAGCTAGAAACTCAAAAAAACTACCCCAAAATCTAGAAACTAGCTAGAAACAGTCCATGCATCACTACCTGCCTGTGGGCAGAAAAGCCCTGAGTTGGGAGTATTTTCTAGAGTTGTCATGGTGATCATTACTTCTTTTTCAGCTCTACTGATACCAAAAAGAACTTTATTCAGCATTTATGGGGATTTGCACTTTTAGTGGGATGAACAATGGGTCTTACACCCAGAGAGTATTAGAAGTATGAGGGAGAACACGTACCGTCCCAGTGTTTCGTAGTAATGCGTCCTAATTCAAGGAGGGTGCCCAAGGAAGCAAGGAGAGAAAAGAACACCATGTTAGCAGTGTCACATCAGCACAGGTCAGCAAGGGGGAAGGCAGATGGTAACACATGTTGGGCAACTCCTGTGGCCTCCCTCAGGAAGACACAAAATAGAAAAACCACTGGACTGTTTATCTGGGCAATTCCGCACCCATTGAATTTCCTCTGTCCTTTACTTGGGCAGCATTTCTCTGGCTTTTCACATTGCCCACCCCCTGTACTGAAAAAACAAAAATAATCCAGCTCCTTCCTGCTGTTACTGAAAGGGTTAAAAAACTCCCCACTGACAAAACTGATACTCCTTTCATATTAGTTATCTGTGTGCAGACAGCCTGAAAGCCATCCAGAGAAGGGGATTTTCTTTGCTTTGAACAGTATGGCATCTCTGAAAACCTTGCCTCCCTCCTCCCAGAATGCCTTTGGTGACCTCTGTAGAGATGTGACCCACTGACTGAAAAACCACTGACTTCTACAAAGCTCCTCCTTGGACGCTTAAGAGATGAATTACAGTCTCTTTCTCTGTCAGTCACCAGTTGATAAAACACTTCCCTGGGGTGAAGGAGGGATAAATAAGGCTCCTTTTGGTTCTTACAAAGGTTTCTTCATGATAAAGCCCAACAAAATCAAGTGTGTGGGTCAGTGAGAGTGCTGCTGCTTTGCAGTGGTCAGCTAATGCATATCTGTTGCACCGTGGGCACAAGTGGAGAACCAGAAGGCTCAATCCAGGCTGCAGGTGGGTCAGTGTCTGGTGGGTGACTGCAGAGAGGCAGCAGTGCTCTGGTGCTTACATGCACGTTTCTCTCCCTGGTCCTTTGACCCACTGTCTGCTGTGAAGCTTACCTTTTGGAAGGTAGTTTCCAAGGAGCCTCCTGCACACGTATGGTGGGTGACAAGGGGGTTCCGTGGCCTTCCACTGTGCTGACAGTGCTGGGGTAGCTGGGTGGGCTGGGGAAGCGGCACAGGGCAGTGTTGTTGGCATTGTTGATGTTGGCATTGGAGCCTGAAGATGAGTAGCTGCTGGGAGTGAAGGTGGAGTCCACCAGCTTCTCATGAGATGGAGACTCGGTATCGCCTTGGTTGTTGCCAGACTTATTGATGTGCAAAGGTCGCTGGGTGGTGAATGTCTGGGGGAACGCACTCCTGCCATCACTTTGGTAATAGCTGACATGGTTTCCAAACAAGCCTCCAGCTCTCTGTCAAAAGAACATAAATGATTTCCCTTTGTGCATGAGAAAATGTGCAAGGGCGCTGGTGTTTCCTGCTTAGCCTGTTGTTGAGGAAAAAAAATGTGGGGATGAAAGTGTGCATGATGGCACTGGTCCTCTCTCTGCCAGGGTACAGTGCAGGGACTTCTCTATCAGAGAAACTGGGAACATGCAAGCTGGGAAAGGTTTAGCTTTCTAAGATATTTCAGAGGACTGGCCAGGTGCATAGGTGAGACATCAGTGCCTCTACACCTCCCACCAGTCTTGGAAATGCAGGACTGGGTAGGGACGCAAGAACCAGGTAACTGCTGTCTGGTTTTCACAGTGCAGTTGCAAAGGAACATTTTGGCATGAGAGGGAATTTGAGAAGAGCATCAGAAACTATTAATCACCTGAAGGAACAAATGGAGAAAGATTTAATGAGCCAGTTATGTTACTGTTTAGACGATGAGTAATGAAAAGGTCTGACAGCATCTTTCTGTAAGGAAAGGAGGAAAATGCCAAAGAAGAGGAAATATTACCAGAGGAGACAATTACAATGAATAGGAATGAAATAAGAAAGAGAAGGTTTAGGTAACTTGCTCAGAAAAATCTTTCCTTCCATAGAAGCTCTGTTGGATTCTGGTGTACTTTTTAGAAGACTTTGGCCATTCTCCTTCAGATTTTATTTAGGTTTTATGAGCGAAACTTCCACTGGGAAGAAAATGGGATAACAACTGTGCAAAGATCTCAGGACCTGGCACCCTGACTCCACCACTCTGTTTTCTAGTAGGGTCTAGAAAACAAGAAGGAGGAGTCAGCTGAAATACAGGGTGCATAAAAGAGAATGTAACACTCTTTGAGCTCAGCTACTGGTCTAGCCTCAGCGTGTAACCTTGTTCAGCACCTACCCGGAAGATATCATCTTCAGAGGCAGCAGAAACAGCTTCTTTCATGGCCTTATCCAGCTCTTCTTCAGCTGTAAGGTCTCCAGAAATTGCTCGTCGGATCTCTGGCCCAATGTCGTGAAGTGTGCGCAGACCAGCCTGCAAAACAGCAAACTATAGAGCTTCATATCTCCGAGTGGGTATATGAGAAATAAAAGCAGTACTATTTCTTCCTAAGCACTATGGGGTCCTTTTACTTAATAGAGCATCCTCACCTCCTAGAAAAACACCAACAAATTCTGTTCTTTCATCTCCAGCTTACTGAGGGAGAAACCTTTAGCAATCCAACCCAGGAATGTTTGTTGCTAGTCCCTTGGCTTCATCACAACGGGACATAGACATAAATCCACAGGCTTGACTAAGCAAGTCTGCATGCTTTCAACTTCGGGTTCTCAGATCTACAACCAGAAGCCCTAGAGCAGCCACAGTTCCAGCTGAACCATGTACTCTTCTTTTTAATCAGTAGCTTAAATATGGATTTAATAACTAAACTTCTGGCATCTGGACCTGGACAGTCCTCAAACCCCTGACTGACTGAAATCTGTTCCAGAGAGTTCATCCAGGGAGGTAAGCTGTGGGTATGCCAAGACCTCAGTCTGTATCTGTGCCTGCATCGCAGCACTTTCTAGCTTGCTGGAGCTCCAGAATCACCCTTCTTTCTTACTCTAGACTCGAGGGACAATGGGGCTTTCTCATTCTTTCACACAGCCTGGTAGGCCACCCAGTGAACATGTAGCACAGTGGGGAACAAATCCCAGGTCTTAGAGCATGATGTCCTGTTTGCTGGATGGCCCTGGCATCCAGTAATGCTTTGTGCTTTTTAACTGATTTTTCTTCTTGGCAACATGCTCTCCCTGACCCTGTTATATTGAGTCCCCTCAGAAAGGGTAGAATGAATGTGGTAATCAGTCAAGTGTCTGCTGGACACTTCATAGCAGTTCTCTAAAAGGAACCCAAATTTCAAATATTACCAGCAGACTGATAAACTGTGGATATACTTCACTCGTGCCTTCTACCTCCAGCTATGGGATGTAGCCTGTGGTACATACATGCTTCTCCAAAAGGATTGATGTGGTAATTCAAAGGGTCTACAAGCTCCTTTCGAGTAGGGATAACCCGTTGCAGCCCCCAGAATGGCTGAGAGGGAAGTGGGTTCTAATGCCTCTATTGTACCACCCCTGTCCATCCTATGCCCGCTTGTCACCTGCAAGGAGAGAGCGTTGCGCTGGGAGGGCTTGCCCACCAGGCCCTGTTCTTTACGTTTCTTGAACTTTCGGAAATACTCTTGAATCAGGAAAGTGGCGTAGAACTTCCCAACTGTCACCTCGTCATCTGGAAAGTGGTATTAAAAAAATGTTAACTGAAAAAAGCAACTGATTTTTAACAGTGTGTTTGCTAATGTGAGGCTTGCAATTCACAGCAGAAACACTAGGTACCGCAGTACATCTCTGCTTTTTTTGGTATCAGGATGCAGGACTAAAGGAAGGGATTTCTCCAGAGCCAGTGCTGTAAATAGTCTGGAGGAGAGGTGCATATAGCATCTGGATAGACTGGCTCTGCTGGCAGAGAATGCCTATAACTATGCACCTTTGCATGTACAGTGGTTATGGTGAAGTGCCTCTAACCTTTGCAGTCTCTGATACTGATTTACCATGTAGGATCTTGCTAGCAGCGGCCTCCCAGTCTGCGTCAATGCATGCTGCTCTGTCTTGTGATAGCCTCGGGTAAAACATATTCAGAGTCTGGGCTCACCCACAGCATCTGACTGACCATCCACCCCAGACCCGATCTGGCGTTTCTCTGCATTGAAATTCTGCCTGTCTGTGCCTAGGATGGGTATGAGCGAACTTAAATTATGACCTCTCCCCAGAAATGCAGTTGTGGCTCAGTCCTTGCTGTGTTCTTACTCAATATGAACTGCCAATGAGCCAAAATGTACACCGAGTTTTTATCCAGGTAACTTTCCTTCCTTCTCCAAACCCACTTGAAATTGTATAAGACATGATCCACTGACTTCAGAGTGGGCTGAGCAAGGTTTGGGATCTGGCTGCAACTGTGTTTTGTGTTATAGACCCTGGGACCACCTGGAAGGTCAGTGAAGGTCACACTGGATGCTCATCTATTTGGGCTCTCAAAAAGCCCAGTAAATGAGTCACATAGAGGCCTTGTAATTACAGCCCATCGGGTACACTGCACAGAAACCCGCAGCAATCAGTTACATCAGTTCAGACTGGCTGAAGATTGTCTCCAGGTACGAATCTTTGACAGGTATCATAGTAGAAAGTAGTAACATGACATTAAAAAATCCATATACCACAGTAGAGGCAGATCTGCTACATACAAAGGGGTTATGGGAAAGGTCTACATCCTTAACTTGAGTGTAAAGTCGTATCTCTTGTGCAGTCAGATCCTCCCTGGAGCTAGTTAACTCTGCCTGCTTCCTTTGCCCCCAGCAGGCACTAGGTAATGTCCAGGGGAGCAAATACCTATGATCAAACAGGGGCAAGATCTCAGAATGAAGGTTTCTAACTCCTATTTATACATTTCTTCTTCCTTCCCTGATTTCTTAGCAGTAAGAACATGGTAGTCATGTTAGTACAGGTGAAAACAGATCTTAGCCTGATGAAATACAAGTAACAGCTTGTAGAAGAAAGCCTGTCTTCCATATTCTACTTGATGATCATGAGGTGCAGTAGGACATGTCAGGTTGGGAAAAAGACAAAGAGATTTGGAGACTGGGACAAGATTCTGCACTCACCACCTGCCGGGGGCACCACCTGGTCCAGCAGCTTCATACTAGTGCGCTTCCAGATTTTCTTAATTATTGCCCTCAGCTCTTCATTGGCTTGCTCCAGGTTACCTGCAGGGTGAAAAATCATTAGAGACAGGAATTAAGCAGACCCTGCAGAGGAGCAATTTCATGTCTGGCATGGCAATCTTAGGAGGAAAATATCAGAGCTTTTTCAGTAGTGGAAAGTTTTGGGCAAAGAAATGCTCTGACTGTTGCTAAAGATCCCTCACAGCAAGAGGTCTTCTTCCTAAATATGCATAGTCATCTCAGGGTAGGAAGGTGACTGTGTCACTAACTGACAGTCTGCAGTGACCAGAAACAACAGGACTACGGTGCTACTTCCTCCCAAAAGCAACGATCTCATCTAATACTTCAGATTTTAACTGAGATCCAGTGAAGGTTTAATATGATGAGAATAGAGGTCAGTTAATGGAAAACTACAGTTTGAATAATGCAAATATGAGTAATTGATGGTAAAGATACATCTACAAATCTGAAGACTTGGGCCTGCTTGCAGCATTTCTCAAGAATTACCTGTTGCAATCTTTGCCTCCCAGCAGGTATCAAGTTCTTCACATGATGCCAAGAGTCTGCCCTGGGGAGTCTGCATAGTGCCCTGACAAGGCACTCCAAGTATGTGCAAGGCTTTCACTGTCTGACTCAGAGGACTGTCCCAAGAGGTTTGTGTTTATTCTCTGAAGAACAGCAGAGGCTATAACAAGCCTTTTTGTAACTGTCTGAACTTAGACTTTACATGTTCCTCTAAGGGGCTCTGAGCTAAATGAAGCATTAATTACACACTACCCCTTTGAGAGTGAGTGAAGCAGATTTGATTTATATCCTTTCCTTCTAGATACCCATTTCCTCCCAAACGACTCAATTTCAATTTTATTTCTTGATTTATGTACATTCAAACCCTTTATAATTGAAGCTCTCCCTCTAGGTCTAAAAAACCACTATCTTGTCCTCCTAAAGGTGCCTTTCCTGCAGCTTTGCTTATTGCTCCCCAGCATCAAGACTCGTCAGTGTGCTGCTCAGGGCTCTGCGTGGCAGTAACTCTCTCTGAATAGGATGCAGTAAAGACAGGGACACTAAGGAACTTGCTGAGGGTGAGAGAGGTGAACAGCATCAAAGGCAGAAATCTGACTCAGGAGGGCTCTCAAACCACTGCTCTTACCACATACAAGATCCTGCTAAGGCAAAAAAGAAAGCAGCTTGAGGCTTTAGGTGGTTTCGCAGGAGTTCACTGGAAATGACTCTGGGAGTTTGAGCCTAAGATGGACAAGAAAAATGAGCCCTTCTTGGGTCTCTGTTTCGTAAGGCACAAAGATGTTCTACAATGGATGGGGTTGGCTTTTTCCTCAGGAAAGCCTCTTTGGCTACAGTCAAATTCTGTTTAGCACAACAACCAAGGCCTTAATAAAATTTTTAAATTTTACAACTTTTTTTGGCTCAGCTGTCACTATAACCCTGGCACAGTAAGCTAGGGTTCTGCTGGTCTCTGCTTTCCCATGCCTGAAAGGTGATGCAGCCACTCCTGAGACAAAGGTGTTTAGCTGTGAACCACAGACCTACAAGCTCTTTTAGAGCATCTCATGAATACATGAAACCACATTTTAACTCTGGACCAACATCTTTCATCACAGCAGGTGACAGAGTGCAACAAAGAGGACAAGCTGAGCCCAAAATCTTGTATACTTTCCCCAACTACACCTGCTGGTCTGTGCAAAGCTATTAACAGTCCCTTTGCTTCTCATCTGTCTTTAGGCCTACAACACCACCATCACTACAATGTGACGTTAACTCATGCTAATGAAAGAACAGGAGGAGTTTTAGTGAGGTGAGACCCCCGAGTCCAAGCTCTTTTGCCTCTCTTACATTGGAAGATAAGTGACAACAATCAAAAAGTGCCCCAGCTCTTTAACCAGTTTGCACAAGGTGAGGCTGCTTTGCTCTTCTTCCTTCCTCTGATTGCTGTTTGAGCAGACATTATCTAAAACTTTTAACTTTGAGACCATTGTAAAGGACGTGATGATGATACCATGTGAAGCACCAGATTTCTAGGTAAGTGCAAACATCATTCAATCCCTAGAAGATATTATTCCTTCAAACATTTTCACATTGCTTTTATGTGCCATGTGCTGCATATGAGTAATTGGGATCATTTTACACAAGATGTCCTTATTGCATTCCAGCGCAGCACACTTTGGTGTGAACACCACTCAGCTACCTCTGTACCCTTGCAGTCAGCAAGCTTCTTACCTTCTGTCTTGATCCTCAGTGCTGTTCTGACTAATGCAAAGAGAGTGGCATTGAACATGACAGTCCCATCACTGTTCAGTGGCATATTCATGGAGACAAGACGCTGTGGAGTAAGAAGAAAGACAGCAATGATACTGCCAACACATGGATTGAAGCGTGCTCTTCCTTGTGCCCTCATGATGCCCTCCAGACCTGCCATCCCTCTTATGTGAACATCCATAGCCTGTGGATTTATTTACACAATTATAAATAAGTGCTTGTCATATCCACTGATGGTCCTGACTATGATGTGTTTACCATGGGGTCTGTCTCACATTGCTATAATAGATACCCTGTTTTATTCAATGGGGCTATCACTTTCTAACCTTTGTGTTGCCCAGCGGCCAGTGGGCATTTGCCCACAGTGTATTACGTGGACAGAGATTTTTTCCAGTCCCCAAAACATTTGGCTTTTAAATGACACCTTTTATTCTTATCAGGAACAAACTGATTTTTTCATGCATCGTAAAGCACCTGCAAACTCGCCTGCACTAAAGGTGTGCCAGGTGCAAACGTATATAGAGAGCCAGAGTCTTTCTTTAGGTGACAAGCTTGGAGAAAGGGGATTAGCTGAACCTGAAAACTGGTCTGCTTTATCCAGCTGTTCCCCTTCTCCCTTTTAAAACTAGGCTGTGTCTGCAGTAATTCTGTAAAGCCATGTAGGAGAGAGTGCTGAGTACTGTTGCAACTGCAGGGTGAACTTCAGTAAGACCAAGACCATATGTCTGGAACAGATGTAGCTGAGTCACCAGATCTTACGTCCTTACTTCTGTCTCAGGAGGCAAGAGACACCAGAGACTTGGGTTGAACTCTTACACTTCCAGGGGTTGATTTTGTTCAAGCTCTGTCTTCTGCCACTTTCATGTAACTGGCCTGGTTTAGCACGAAATTGGAGGAAAGGGTGTCATCCCCCATCACTACCAGTGCAATCATAGACTGGAGAGTTTGAACCAGGTTGAGACAACAAACGGTTGCTAGACAGCAGACTGAAACGCGTCGGCAGTGGGCCACAAAAGTCATATATTTCTGTGTACAGGCCTCAGGCTTTGTGTTTTGCTCTGTGAGTGATATAAAATCAACTACAAATGTCACATACAAATACTGGGACTTGTGAGGAGATTAACAAAGAACTTAAAGTGAAGGAAGCATGAAGGTTACGAACATATCATTATTCACTAGAGAGAGTACTTCTTCATATCTGTAGTCTCGCAACCAGAGAAATGAGCGAGACATTTTCACAGAAAATCTGTCCCTGCCTTTCCTGTATTTTAATACCACGCACACCTTGCTGTTTAATACCTATTGATTATTTAAGCAAGAATCACAGAATGTTAGGGACTGGAAGGGATCTCGAAAGATCATCTAGTCCAATCCCCCTGCTGGAGCAGGAACACCTAGATGAGGTTACACAGGAATGTCTCCAGAGGAGACTCCACAACCTCCCTGGGCAGCCTGTTCCAGTGCTCTATCACCCTCACTGTGGAGTTTCTTCTCATATTTAAGTGGAACCGCCTACACTCCATTTTGTACCTGTTGCCCTTTGTCCTGTCATTGGTTGTCACTGAGAAGAGCCTGGCTCCATCCTCCTGACACTCACCCTTTACATATTTATAAACATTAATGAGGTCACCCCTCAGTCTCCTCGTCTCCAAGCTAAAGAGACCCAGCTCCCTCAGCCTTTCCTCATAGGGAGATGCTCCACTCCATCATCTTTGTTGCTCTGTGCTGGACTCTCTCCAGCAGTTCCCTGTCCTTCTTGAACTGAGGGGCACAGAACTGGACACAATATTCCAGGTGTGGTATCACCAGGGCAGAGTAGAGGGGGTGGAGAACCTCTCTCGACCTCTCGAGAGATGGCACTGCGCTTTTTGTGCACTGCTTAGCCCAAATAAAATCTCAGAGATACTTCTACTTGCCCTGTTATTTCTGTCTTTCCTTATCTGTCTTGGGATGTGTGTCTGATACCACAAATATACGTGTGGTTGATTCAGTGCTCGATATTTGAGAGCTGTGGTTATTATCGTGGATGCTCTCTCCTGCCTCAAGAGAGGGCTGGCTGGGCTCTGATGTCTCTGATGAGCGGACAACCTGCCTGCTGGCGACTCTCCTGCAGTTGGGCTGGCTTATTGCCACCCAGAGGAACCGTGGCACCGGGCTCGGCTTGGAAATGCCACCATGGGCTATTGAGTCGCTGTGGGTTGCAGCCTTTCCCCCACCAAGCTATGGTGTGCCTTACTTTGCAAGCCACCCGGTGAGGGCAGAGCTTCCCGAAGCCCAGTGGGGGCTGGATTCGCCGGAGCAGGGTCACCACGTCCAAGTGTTTGATCCGTCCCCTGAAGAAGAGAAGACAGTGAGGGTCACATCCTCAGCATGGGGCGACTTGCTGAGCCGCCTGTGGAGTGCAGGTGCAGCTAGAAGGATCAGCAAGATCTTTCCAGCCCCACGCCCCCTGTAGCCTGGGCGAAATTGGCATTTTAAATGCCAAATTACAAAATCAAACCAAACTAAACAACAACCCCATCCCCCAAACAAACACAACAACAAAAAACTCCCAAAACAAAGCAAAAACCCACATGAATTTAAAGCATAATACCAGTAATGACACAAACCATTAAAAACAATTAAAACCAAAACAAAACAAACAAAAAAAACCCAAAACTGTTTCAGCTTCTGTTCCTTTTGCCCTTTCTGCTTTTGTCTGGTCTTCTGTTTTTGTTTTCTCCTTTCCTCTAATGGTTCTTTCTAACATTATTCCTTTCACTTATTCTGGAAGGATTTTTAATTTATTTACCCAAAGTTATAGGAAGTATAAGATTTTTTTTGTCCTTTTGTCATTTTTCTTCTTTACCTAAAATGGACTGTAACTGTACATATGAAAAATACCTGTAGTTGAATGCACAATGTTTTCATGTCCTTAGCCAACAGATGTAATTTGATTACAATGTGTCCTGCCTGCCTGTGTAGAAGCTGCAAAACTAAGGGAAAGGGTATAATGTGGAAGGATGTGAAACTGAAGGATGTGAATAGCTGAAGGTATTATTTCAGGCATCTTGCATTCAGTGCATTCCTCAGGATTTGCCCAGCACTCATGTAACTCCCACTGGTACAGAGAACCCAGCTGTCAGTTATACATGAGTCAACGCTTGCAAGAATTGATGCCAGTGTTTTGAATGCTGCAGTTCCTCAGTGCATGAATGGACAATTTGGGGTTGTCACCCCAGCACACCTATGCCCCACCATCTATGGCTGTTTGTTTACCTGTCAGTCTCAGGGCTATAGCGGGCATAGAAGTGCAAAAGGTCTATTTTCCTGACACTTTACCTCCCATATAAATAGCCCCAAGCCACTGTCTTTTGATACCTAGTTATGCTTTGGGGTGTTACCGGAGCCTGTGCAAAACAAAGTGCTGAACTTCCTCCACAGCAGCACTTGGGTTTATTTTAGGTTTTGTAAGTGGGCATCTCAAAAGAAGAATTCTCTCATGGAGGCAGAAGAGCTACCAGAGCCAGAGGTGGGGCTTCAAGCATGGGACAGGAATGGGGAAGAGGAAAAAACAACTTCCCATTTCTAGGTGGGAAGGACCAGGATGTCATCTGGATTGAGCGGCTATCTGCGATACGGCTTCAGCCTCTGTAGTCTTGCCTTTAAACAAGCACGAATTGTATCATAACATCTGTTCTGTTAACAAACAGTATATTTATTAGAATTCTGTGCTTATCCCCTATCCATTATGAAAGTCTCTCTGGGCAGCCACCATGGAAGAGTTTCAATTTATGTGTCACTCTGATAATGTGACATGGCCTCACATATTGCAGAAATTGAGCCCAAATTAATCTTGACACTGTGTCTCCTAAAGAGGTCTGCTTTTAGTTTACGCCAAGATCTCTTTCCACACTCTTTGCATTATGAAGGGGGCTTTGCAATTACAATTGTCAGCTGTGCTGTAATGTAATGTCACAGGGATCTAAATGCACTTTAAGCCTAAGCATGTGTCAAACAGAGCATATAATACTGAATGTCAGCTAAGCCCTTGTGTGAGTTGTTCTTGTGTAACTTTAAATCCCTGCAAGTCTGCTGATGTGAATAACCCTGTAGACAATGTAACACAGCCAGGTGAAGGTACAGGTTGTGATGGGCCTATATGACACATGACAAAACGGAGACTTGAGCACAGCAGCTCTCCTCTGAGTAGGAAGTCAAACAGAAGAGTGACCGCTTAATGTCACAAACACATGCAACAATAAACCAACCCTCTAACCTCCTTTCCTCAATCTCCTGCTGCCCCTCTCTGAAGTCTCTATCTCCCCTCAACTGAAAGTGAAGCAATGTCCTGCCAGATAACAGTGCAGACTAAATGCTGAGATTTTTGTATGTATCCTTGCACTGATGGCTTATAGATTCACCAGCAATACCTTGTGGATGCATCTATTTCAGGATTTTTGCAGAAAAAAAAAAATGCTCCTGCAAGAGGAACATGACACTTACTGCACTGGGTTTAGAGAACAGAAAATAATGATCCTGTTCTCCCAAGGAGCTCTGATATCTAGGCAGGTTTACTTACTTGGCTTCAGGGTCATACTCTGCCCAGATCCTTTTAAACTCATCCAGGTGGTGTGGTCCTAAAATGGACCAGTCCCGTGTCAGGTAATCAAAGTTATCCATTATAACAGCTACAAAAAGATTGATGATCTGCAAACAAGGACAGAGATGACTTGATGGATGAAGCAAGTAACAGTAGACTTTACTGTGTTGTCCTTTAGGGTCTGGATTTGGACTCATAAAACTAGAAAGCCATTGGTGGTGGGTTTTCTGTTCCCCCATGCTAGCCCCCAGTTTAAATGGGAAGATCCTAGAGACATGATACTGTTAGCTAGTCACGCTTTTCCCTTCCCTACTGAATAGATGAAGCCCAAGTTTGATGAACGTTTAGGCATGCTGTGATGGCATTTTATTTACCTGTGCTTTTGCCCAGCAGAGTAGGTTAGTGGAGGAAGAACCTGAGATTTATCCTCTATAAGCAGTGGGGCTGAGATAAAAGTCCATCCTTCTGACCAAAGACCAAAACTTTTTAATTGTTGCTGCTGTTCACTGGGAGAGTTTTGCACACTGATGCCAGCTGCAGAGCATGTGCTATTGCTCTGAGCAATGCCGCATTGCCAACATGGAGCAGATGCAAGTGGGATATGTGTATTCTCACAGTCATCGCTGCTGGCAGCGGAGTAAAAACCTGCTCAGCAGCCAGAAGGAAGGTAGGAGGGAAGGTGGGATGTGTGGCTGAGGCGTTGCTAGCCTCAGCACAGCCCACAACATGCTAATTTGGTTTTCTCATTGAGGAGGAGGGGGGAAGAGTGCTCCTTTGCTACGCACAAAGGATTGGGATTGGAAGCAGAACATCCCCCACAGCTGGAGGGAGGCAGGAGTGACAGTGACCAAGAGGGTGTTGTCACTGAAAGGGTGCTGTTGGAAAACACCGCATGAGGACATTTTCCCTCTTTCAGATCATTCTTCTGCTGTGCAGTGCTGATGTCTGGGGAAGCAGGGGCTCAGTCTGACAGAGGGCAGGTTTTGGTTGCTGGGGTGGACTCACCAGGAAGGCACAGAGCATGTAGAAGCTGATGAAATAGAAGACAGCGAAGCTGCTGCCACAGGAGTTATCGGCTTCGGTGGAGTTGGCCGGCTCCGACTCTGGGTCACACTTCTTGTCTGGGAGACACGCCAGCATGATTTCTTGCCAGGCCTCACCGGTGGCACACCTGAGCACGGCAAAGGACAAGGGAAGACAGCAGTGACCTTCGATGTGAGAGGGACTGGCACATTAGCAACCTGTTCCTGCTCTTGTTAACGCTAATGGGAATTTTGCCACTGAGGTCAATTAAAAGCAAGTTAGGCTGTTGACTGTTCTTTGACATACACTGGCATACTGTGCTCCTCTTTTTGGCTTGGTCACTGTCATCAGCATGTTGTTCCTGACTGGCTTTGCCTAGTCTGGATATGGGGCTGTCATGCTCCAAGCAGCGGGAGTCAAGATGTGTGTGACATGGCTGTGGATTGCAAGAAAAAACTCCTTGAAAAATAGGAGAAAGTGTGGAATTTGTGCCAACTCCCCACACCTTCAGCACCCCTCCCTGGCCCTGGCACACCTGGCCACAGCTGGAGCAGTATGATGTGCTAAGCTGAGCTGGGCATGGCCATACCAAAACATGAGTGGGAGTTCATGTCCCTTTCCCTGCTAAAATAAGCTGGAAGTCACACTGGCTCAATTTGAAAGAAAGGAGGAGTTTGTGATGCATATCAGTGTTGGAGAGCACTGAAAACTGGCTACCTTCCTTCTGAGTAGGAGGACTTGCCACCCTCCCCAGCACTGAGTGTTGGCCAGTGGTGGCAGGGTGCAAGGCTCCAGGAACTGGGTGTTTCATCTGATACAGCTCCCAGGCTCACTCACTAAAGGTCAACATGTTTCTACTCACCTCACGAGCATGTCACGGTAGAAGGAGATAAGCTGTGCCCAAGAGCAGAGGAATTGTGCTCCCAGACTGACACAATCCAGAGCTGTCAGACACCCACCTGAAAAGCAGCAGCACTGCCTGGGGGAAGGTCTGGAAGTTGTTGTTGCGGTTGATTTCTGTGGTATCATTCAGCGCAATTTTACCAAACACCTGGCAGAAAGCAGAGGTCTTTTCAGGTTAGCCCTGCAAAATCCCCAAACCTCATGTCACCTGTAGCTCTTGGCCTCACCCTGACTCTGATTTTAATAGAATCTGCTCTTCTTTTAAAAAAATAATTTCCACAGGTCTTTCATATTTGCTGTTCCTTCCCTTGCTTGTGCTTTATCACTGGAAAAGCACTCATTTTGTTACAAGAGACATCTTTTTTTAAAACACGACATTCTATTTCATACACTGAATATGTGATATGGGGCCTTATTTTTACAGGTAGTCATATGGGGAGGGGGTCCAGCTGAAAGAAATCAACAACACGGCAGAAAAGGCTCCTTCCTTGCTTATCTGTCTTCACCAGGAGGAAATGATAGCTGCAAAGCCTTGAGCTTCCAGTTCTGTGGGGAGCCTTGGATCTTCCCAAAACAATGTAAAGTATGTTGCCTTGGATCTGGAGATTGTCCAAATGCTTGCTCTTCTAGTGGCCATGCTTGCCACCCAGAGGTGTTTTAGGCCCCACCGCCCTCAAAAGGAAGCAGTGTGAAGATGATGACTAGATTTGCCCAGACAAGGATGGCTTCCTTCCATGTTCAATCACCGTCGCTGCACCAACTAGTTAATCCAGCCACCAGATGAAGCCATCAAACATCAGCAAACCTTTTTAGAGGCTGTCCTTGGATGTAAAGTCCGCAGTGCAGGAGAGTTTCAGGCTTCTTTGAAAAAGTGTTATATATTTTTGGTACTTTCAGGCACCAGGACTGAGAGCTTAACAAACCTCACCTGTCAGAAAGGTCTCTGCACAGCATAGTCAGTCAGGACTATTTATTCCCCATCGATAGCAATGTGACAGAGATCTCAAGGACTGAGAGCTGTAATCTTGTAGCCAAAATGAGCAGCAGGAACAGAGCTGCTCCCAGAGAACATGGAGCTTCTTTTCAAGCAAATGTCACTGATAATTAACACCCCAAGAGAAATGATGACGTGGAGAGAAGTGCGGGGACAATGGTGGGGACACCGTGCCAGATGGGAGGGAAGGTCTGTATATGGCAGGCTTTCCGCAGGGGTTCCTCATGGGTGTGTGGGCCTTCCCCAGCCCTGACTGCCCCCACGCCGTGGGCAGCAGTGACAGCCCAGCTGCACTGAGGAGGAGCAGGAGGACAGTTTAAATGTTCAGAGGCAGGGTGAACTGAGACAGCCCATATTTTTCACTTCAGGCAAGTGTAGGCAAGGGAACTTCCCATGCTTGAAGTCTGAGTTGCCTTATGACCCTGCAGGTTCCCTCACACTCAAGGCACCGGCAGCAGCTGCTATGGGTGCTTTGCATTAGGCACCTACTGGAGGTTCCTGTCTCCAGTCTGTGCCTCCTGGGTCATGATATGAGTGGCTTCATCCATCAGCATCAATTTGGATTTTTCCACTTGGGCACATGAGGCAGTGAGGCTTGAATGTTGTTACGCTCCAAGTCAGGGCAGTAGCTGAGATAAAGTGGTAGGTCTCCTTTCTGTGGGAAATACTTCCATTTTCATCAGATCTGGTACATCTAGTCTTTCAAGGTAGCTGCTTAATGGAGCGAGGGAGGATTTTCCTTCCTATGTGTCCCTGTGTGTGAGGGAACTCTATGTGTCAGCAGGTTCAAGACAGGAGCACACAAAATGTCTGAGATGCCATTTGGGCAAAGAGTGATGATAACAGGTTTGTTGGCTCTAAGCAAAGAGGGAAGATGAGAAAAGTTGGTTTTCTCACTGGAAGACAGGAGAGCAGGAAGAGATCTAGTAATCTAGATCAATGTGAAAGACAGATATATGATCTTCAGGCTGCTGAGATGATTAAAACAGAGGCTTGAATGTAAGCCAAGGATTAAATAGCCAACTTAGAACTAGCTGACAGAAAAGGGAATAAAATATCTAGTCCTGCCAGTTCCCCGATCATTGTAGACTCGATCTGTGTAGGTGCTTGGAAACCATTTTTAATGCTTTACGTAGCTACAGAATACTAGTAATACTCTCAAGTGATTTTCTGTATAGCACAGGTAATCCTCTAAGCTCTTGGCCATTTGAGCTAGTTAGGTATTAAAGGCAAAACTGGCAAGCGTACAGTATGAGCCTAGTAGACTAAATGACGGCTGTAATTACTGGAGGCAATTGAGATAACCTATGATAATTCAAGAAAAGATTAGTTTTATATTTCAAACTGGGGGAGGGTAGATGAGTTTGTGAAAAGATGTCATTATAATAACAGGAAACAAATTAAAATAAGGTCACAGAGGTCAGATGAATTTCATTACATATTCTGCCAGCATTGTGAAACCAAGAAGCCTGTCATGTTTGAAGACCTCTGGAAGCAATTATGCCATGCCTTTCTATACTTTGGTCTCTGGTCCCAGATGGCTGACTTGTCTGAGATCTTTGATTAACACCGAAGTGGAAAGAGAAGCTTGGTTTGAAAAGCAGCATCGCAAATGAGGCTGGGACTGCCACAGACTGTGCCTATATCACATGCTTTCTTCAATGGTCTGTATGCAAAATCAGTTCCTTGCACAGATGAATGCTCAGGCGGGTTCCAAGTTCATTTTGCAAACTGAATAGGATATTGTATTGATGCAGCTTCCTGAAGAGCTGGCACAAACACAGAGAGTCGGTACGTTGGGTCTGATCCCATATTTACCTTCATGGGTGTGAATCAAAAGCTGTTTTTTACAATTCAGTAGAAGTTACACCAGTGTGAAAGTGATGCAAGAGAAAAATTTTATTTGTTCAGTGCAGCACAGCCACAAGCCCACAGAAGCAACTGTTTTGAACCAAAGAGTGAGGCAGTAAATCTGCTCTGCCACTGCTGCTGGGTATTTCTTTGAGAATGTGGAGGGCAGCCGTGATGCTGTATTGTTTGCATATTGCATTCTGCCATTAAATAGGTCAGTTAATGGGTCAATTTTGTGGTGGGTTTTTTTGTTTTGTCTTTCCTGGAGTGTGTTGTGCTTCTGTTGGAAGTGCGTAGGTAAACAATGTTTTCTAATCAAGGTTAGTTGCCATCTTAACTTACTGGGTGAAAACCTTCTTGTAAGCCCTTACAACCACATATTGATCTAGTTACTTTATAAGTCAGATCCCAAAACTCTAACAGGAGAAGAAATAAACAGCTGAGCTCTTTAGCATCACTTACCTGCATTCCGATCACGGCGTAGATGAAGAACAACATCACTATTAAGAGAGCCACATAGGGGAGAGCCTAGAAATGAAAAAAGAAAATCACCGTGTCTCTAGAGAGCCGGGCACACTGGAGCCTGGGTCTTGCTCCTGGCTTTGGGAAACTAGCCCCAAACGCGGACTCTGTAATTTGGACAAGTGGCCACTAGATGCCTCTACAGGCCCATATTTCCTTGTCCTCCCCGCCACCAGTCCTGCTGCCACCTAGTTCAGGCCGGCTCTGACTCTGCTCCCACTCGTGATGGTGTCGCTCTGCTGCCTCCACAGTGTCTACAGCCGCTTACCAAGAGGAGAAAACCCTCACAACCAGTATTATTCTGGCACTGACTACAATGTGATTTTTTTTCTGGACCCAGTCTGGTGAAATAAAAAAAGCAACAGCTGCTGAGATCCAAATTCAAGGTTCCTGCTACAATGGCTGGTACCATCCTAAGTACCTAAAGCAGCATTGGCTTTGTTCCCTGTTCAGTGTTAGGTGTTTGTGACGGTGTCCACAATGAACCGGGTGTCCATGATCAGCTGCTGAAGAGCCCTGATACGCACAGCTGCCTGGTAAGGAAAAGGTCTGTGTAATCAGCAAAGTGTTGAGTTGCTATCGGGTTTCCTCCGTCGCTAGCAGAAATCAAGGGCACAGCTCGGGTTCTCACAGACTCAGGCTTTTGAGGAGGAATTTTCTACTCTGTTGCTTTTGAAACATATATTGCTTAGACCAGACATTTCCAGGCCTTTCTTCAGAGGCAATGGGTGGACACATTCATCCCGAAAATGTGAGTACGGTCCCTGATCTGGATTTTGAACACCCCATTTCACAGAGCATAAAAAGCCTACAACATTATTATTTTTAAATATAAGATTTGTGCATTCTAAATCTATACCTAAATTCAACAGGTCTAAATCCTGAAGGATAAATTGCGGAAAAATTTTCACTGACCACTATGGAGATTTCACTAAGATCTGCACAAGTCGTCTCAAAGAGATCTGAATATTAAAATGGCAAAAATTCAAACCTTTAAACAATGTCTGTAATCATCATCTTGAGGCTCAGGGGCTGATACCTCTGTGTTTTTTTGAGTCAGACAAATCTGTGTGGTTACCCCACAATGTCAGTGGAGACACACCAGCCCAGAACTGGGCTCCAAACATGTTGTGAGGATCTAGTTAGGACTTCATAAACACACTAAGAAGAGTCCCTGGAATATTGTCCAGGCAGGATGTGAGGTGCATAACCTTACTGGTTCTGCTGTCTTTCAAATGGAGATGGGAAAAGTGTTTTCCCTCCTGGTTGTCTGGCCCTCCACTGTCTTTCCATATTCTTCTGCTCAGCCCACTCCTCTCCACTGATGCACCTTCTTACTTACCTCTTATTCCCCACAGCTCCTTCAGCTCCCTGCCTCCCATACTCCACTCTTCTGGCTCTGTCCTCCTCCAGCTCCATCCTTCCCTGGCTTTATCACTTTGTCCTTGTGATTCCCACGGCCTTGCCTTGCCCTCAGCACCCCTCTCACTTCCTACTCCTCCCCCTCGCCAGCCTGGGCTCTGGTGCTATCTCTGCAGGCGGAAATCCCACTGAGCATTTTCCCACCACATGCTCCCCTGACCAGTGCCCCAACTCTGATGGAAGGACCATGAGCCATGTGCAGGGCACATGGTAGTTATGATGGCAGCTGAACACCAGTGCAAGTTCACCGCTTATTAGGCTGCCCTGTGTGAGCAAAGATGTTTCCTAGAAGCATGTGGGGACACAGAGGGGAGCCTGTGCCAGACAAAGTCTGCAGGGATCCCAGTTTTTGACAGTGGGAGTGGCTGAGTTAAGAGCGCTGCACAGTGGCTATTCTTAGCTACTAAAGAAGCCTCCCAGTAGCAGCAAGAGGAGGAGCTCGGAGCAGAGAATACTGTGTTACAAATGGCTAAAGGCTTTCAAGGGAAAAGGCACTCGCTTGCAGTGCTTTTTTTATTTATTTTTTCCCTGCTGTGGGAGATACCTCCCTTGATACTTTCTCCCATCACCCTACAGCCCTGCCTAAAAGTGACTCTCCAGTCAAAGAGGTCTGAAGGTCACTGAACGGAAGTACCAGGCACTCCTTTTCCCATCCATCTCATCCCATCCAGCTAAGAGCCGTGGCAAGCTAAGCTCAGGATAAGAGAAAGCTATTGCTAAAGAGGCCGGAGGGGCACAGGGACGAGGGGAGGAGAGGCAGGCACTGGAAAGTGTGACTCTGTCCCCTGCATTGGGGGTGGCTGAGCTGTGCCAAGGGAGTCTCATTCCTATGCCTGCAGACAAAATGGTTCCCACTGGAGCTGCTCAAATAACAACCTGGAAGTTAGCAACCGCGTAAGCAATGGAAAAAGTCACATGTGGTACAGATGTGTCAGAAAACTGCTGTGCAATATTAGGTTCTCTAGCCGTCAAAGGAGTGTGCAAAGTGAGAGTCCTTTGCATGAGCCGGGGGGTCTGGCTACTTAGACCACCTGATAGTTGCACTGGAAAAGGTCCAGATTGATCCCTGGTGTACACAAATGCTATTCCTGCTGATGCAGACAGAACAGCACTGCAGGCTTTGGTTGCAGTTTGTGTTGTAGCTGATGAGGTTTAAGTTTTAAAGTGTGGATCAGCTCCTTTCCCATTTGATTTAATACAAATGCTTTTGACCATTTAAAGCCTCAGTCTGAGGGATACGCGGTTGCTGTTTCAAGACTTCTGGGTTGTGCAAGTTGCTCTTTCATGCTTTTGTCCAGTGATGCATCCTGTATCTTTTCTCATGTTTAGACAACTGTTTGTAGTCCTGTGCTGTCTTTCCCTCACGCTTCCTCTGGACCTGCCCCAGCTAACATCCATGTTGTGCTGGCCCAGTAAGTCTAGGTCAAATACTTGTAAAATGCAGGAACATGCCATGCTTCATCTCTAACTACCATTCTTCTATACATGGCTTGGTTAGGGAGTGATTCGAAGGAGGTTTTTCTAGTGAGTAGCTATCTCTTGGTGTTTATTTCCCCCAGAGGTAATGATTCTTATTCAGTCTGGTCTCCTTCACCTTCCCCTCTCTGCTCTGGCACTTTACCTACCACTGAAATGCACCTTCCTCCAGGGCAAAAGCAGCAGCAATTTAATCACTTGGCATCATTACCAGGGCCAAAGGTGTGGGCCTGAAAATGTGAAACAGTTCCTGGATGAAAGCATGGGGGCCACACAGCTCTACTACTCACTGGAAATCCTCAAAACAAGGCTTAAGGGAAACTTAATTGGGACCTGGGCCTTCCTCATAGTTGTGTATTTTGCTTAAAGCAACAGATATAAAGTACAGCTAAAACAGAAAAAAAAAAGGAGGTTTGATGGTTACAGACAGACAGTAATTGAGTTGAACTGAGCTATCAAGGCTGTTCAGGAAGGTCTCAAGCAATTACTCATGCTTTAAAGATGAAACTCGTACCCAGACAGTCATTCTCTGCAAGCCCCATTTACTCTCATTTGTGCCACGTGTCATGGCTGCGCACAGCTCTGACCAGCAGCCTTTCAGCTCAGACACTTGGGTGAAACCCCTCCCTGAGGGGCCACCAAGGGGAAACAGAAAAGAGTTAGGTCTTAGATATAAATGGAGGAATACCTGGAAGGACTTGATGAAGGTCCAAAGCAGCGTCCGGATGCCCTCCCCTCGGCTCAGGAGCTTCACAAGACGCATCACGCGGAAGAGTCGGAAGAAGGTGATTGAGATGCGAGAGTTTTCCTCTGCGTTCTGGAAGCCATTGGCACAGAGGCAGGAGTTACAACAGCACGGGAGGAACAGGGGCCCTGGGCCACAGAGGATGCTACGCCGAGAGCTCACTGCACTGTTCCTTGTCCTGGTACCACTCCCTGGGCCTGCACTGCTCCAGCAGCCCAGGGAGGGGCCGACACTGGCCAAGCCTGTGCTCTCTCCCATGGTGGTGTGGCTACTTTATGGGGGGCTCTTGTGGCCATAAGCCTCTCCCTTCAGGTTGCCTGGACTTTTGGGGATTAGGAATGTGTTATGCTATAAACCCCTCCATTGCATCTCCTCCTTACACTGGAAAGATGCAATTCTCCTTTGACATGGTACTTTGGGATGGGGGAGGGAAAGATACTTTCTCTTCTGACCTGACTGGGATGTTTTACCCCAGCAAGTGCCTCAGCCAGAAGTTCTGGTTAATCTGGCACTGGGCATCAGCCATGTGCTTCTTGCTCTGCTGAGAAACAGTAGCAGGTCCCAGCTCTGCCCTGGGGTGCGAAACCCTGCGGGGGCATGGTGTGTGCTGCCCCTGCCCCGCTGCTGGCGTCACCGGCACTGCTGGCAGCCCCGCTGTCCCTGCGCCGCTGTGGCCAGGCTTCTGGGGATGGGGCCACGGTCCCTCGCTCCTGCTGCTCTCTGTTCAGGCCTTTTGCATTTCTCATGACCCCGTTGTATTTCCCACAGCCTGTGCACTGACTTTTGTTTTTTTAAAAACATTTTATTTTGGCTTCACTGCTACTGTTCAAGCGTGCAGTATTTTAAAATAGTCTTTTCTGGCTCTTTTTTTTTTTTTTCCCTCACAGCATCTGCTTTGTCCCTAAGCATTTTCCCCTGGGCCTCCAACCAGCTCTGATGTTCACACGTGTGAAGGCCATGTCTGTCTGAGGGCTGCCACAGCAGCAGGCTCACCTCAGTGGAGGACCCGCTACCTAGCTTGAGGGGAGATGAGGCACAGAAAATGCCATGTTTCCCAGTTCATTACCCCCCTAAAATGTTGTGCGGTGCTGCTGGCTTCTGCTAGCAGCACTGTGGGAATGTGACCTCCTGTCGCAGGGGGAGATAACACTGTCACCCTGCCACTTGACCTATCGTGGAGCAAAGAAGTGCACAGAAACCCCCCCTCTCTGTCCCCACCCAGGCTGCAAAGACCACAGTTTCAGTCTAAACACCACCAAAAGAGCAACATTTAGGAGGAAGAAACAGTGCAGATCACCCCTGCTGTTAACTACTCACCACTGTGTAAACCAAGAGAGAACAGACCCTTTGGATTTCCTGTCACGGGGCAGTGAAAACAGCAGCTGCTAGTCTGTCTGCTCCTGATAAAACCCGAGGCCTGCGTATACGTTTCTGGGATTAAATGTCCAGATGGGGACATGTACCTGTGCGCTGGGCGTGCTCCTGTTTCCAACTCGGGATGAGCAGGTTGGGGCTCAGCTCTGTTTGCCCCCGGCTGGGTCCGTGCCTCAGCTCCGGCTGTGCAGCCGTAGGGACACAAAGGGGCCAAGGCTGCTTGTTACTGCGTGTGGACCCCACTCGTGCAGAAAGCTCAGCGCTATGTGCAACAGTTCATGATGGCACCCCAGCTGCAGTGTGTCTGTCCACCTGTGATGAATCACCTGTGGATATTTTGGGTAGCTTCCTCCAGCCTGCAGCAAAGGCTGACGCTTGCTGCCGGTGCAGTAACTGGGTGAAAAAAATTAGGGGAACAGCCTGTGTCAAGGAAAAGCCAGGGTGCTCCTTACATCTCACATCGCTCTAGTTTTCTGACTTGGACAGCAAACTGGGGGCTTCAGTGAATCAAAGGGAATTGCTCTGAGGTGAAAGAGGGAACATGGCCTCCAAGAAATCAAAAATCATGGCATTCAATACTGACCACCACAGTCCTAGAGGCCTAGCTATAAGGTTACACACCTCTCCCAGTTCTACAGAACTCCTATGGCCTGCCTCTATTACACTTTCTGTAAGAAGCTAAACTCCAACAGCACCTAAAAGAGAGATGAGGTCCAAATGTAAAAGATATTTGGACAGCAGTATTGCTGTAGTTGTGACCAAAAAAAAAGTGTTTTATTATTCTACCTGCTGCTGCTCTTGTTGACTTGGCCCTTTGAATGGCAACAAGCTGAGACATGGGTCTGAACAAAGGTTTTAGCATTTCTTTGTCTTTCCTTGCTACAAGGAGGCAGCTGCTCTAGGCAGAAAATTATCCCTGCGCTCCTAGGGTCCTGGAGCAGGCAAAATCTAAGCAGCGGATAAAATAGAACAGACTCCTCTCTGACGCAAATCTACAATTTACTGGCATCAAACCACTTAGCCAAGAACACTCAGCAATGCCTTGGGAGATTATGATCATTTTACAACGAGGTGGCTACAGATTAGCCGGTGCTTGAGTAGCTTTGCTTGCTTTCCCCTGGCTTTCATCCAGCTTTTTGAAGGCATCTCCTTGCCTGAGGAAGGAGGTTCTGCAAAGTGGCAATCAAGAGACTGGAAGTTACTGCAACTCTGTTGGGGTAGCATGGGAACTGCCTTTGAACACTGTGCACCATGGCACAACTTTTTCTGTGTGCAAGGTAAGAACTGTAATGTTACAGAGCTTCACCTCACTGAAGAGGAAAGTCAGAGTCCCCATCCCTTCCATTGTGGAGGCTTGGACATGAAGTCACATTGCAAACTCATTCAGTGTCATCCTGATAGTGACATAGTTTGTTGCTAACAAGAAATCTTACCAGGTCTAGTTCTCTCTTGGTGATTCATTAGAAGGCAGAACGACAGTTAACTTGACCAAGGAAAGCTCAGGATGCACAAGAAATACATATGTGCAGCATATTCACAGCTCATGTGAACACCAGACTCACACCAATACACGACATGGCAGCTTCATGCACAAATAACTAGGCTGGACTTGGAGAGAGAACTTGTGATCACGGGGGAGAGAATAAAGGAGTGTGTTAGAAAGAGTGTCACAGAAGCTGGGAGGGTGGTCTGTATTTTTTGTCTTACCATAGAGGAAGAACATTGGGTATGTTCAGCTGGCTTTAAAGAAAGGCAGACAGAAATAAGCTGTAATAAGTCTCCAATCAAGAGCCCTAGTAAACTAGGTCTTGGCTAACACAGGAGCAACAAAACGGCAGAAGAGGGCAAAAGGGAGTTTGAAAGAAATGCACAAGAGGCTGGGCTTATTCCCTAGGATGCCCAGGATCAAAGCTGGCCATGGCAGAGGTAGGTACAACTCCTAGTGAATTTCATGTAAGCTGTATCCACTACCACCACACGTGAATTGCACTCAGTATCTCCTGAGTGCTAGACATCCTGGCATCCAGGCAGTGCAGGTACTCATATTGTTAAAAGATTTCTTGTATGATTACTGTCAAGTTCCATACAGGGGCTGATTTAGCTTGTCAGTTCAGATCCAGGCCATGTCTGCACAGGGACCAGCCAGCTTCTAGTGCATCAGTCTGATTTGTAAACCCATAACATCCCAGTGTTAAAGCAACACTTCCTATTTTTATATCCCCATTCCCTTACACATAGTTCTGGGCAATATCCTTGTTGTTGCTAAGACAATGCATTGGGACAGTCTAATCAGCTCTTGGCAACCCTATAACACCCACCACGAGCTGTGGGAAATGGGTTGGTAAAACTGGTTAGCTTGCTGTACCTTTACCCACCTCTCAGCAAAGCTCCAGGGACACAATGGATGTGCCCTTGGAGGCCGAGCTGAGCTGAGCCCTTATCGTGCCTGGAAAAGCCTAGCTGCTGCAAACACTCTGCCTGACATTCCTTGATCAACTTCTGGGGCCATTTCCAATACTGAGAACAATTCTGAAAAACAGCCAAGGCTGCAAATACCCTTAGGTGTAAGAAGCAGAATTGAAAATCAAATAAAACCAGCTTTATTTGGAGTCCTTCAGTTCAACAGTAACATAATCCTTAAGGCCTAACTTGTCCCTTATGTCCCATATGCCAAACCTGTCTGTCATTACTTCCTGTGCCTACATTAGCAAAGCTTACACTGATGAATTTCTTCTTCTGCCAATGGCAGGATTCACCTCTAGTGCCACAGAGGACTCCTGAAGTGTGCTCCTTTTCTCCAAGGACACTGCAGTAACCAATCTGGCATTGTATTATCTAAATCAAAAATGTAGTTTGGATGTACAGCCTATTTGTTGATGCAGGCAAATGAGAACAATTAAAAACCCTAGGTACACCTAAGCATACAATAGTCTTTTGGGTTAACTCTTTGTTTTGGCAGTGTCAGATTTCATTGCTTTTATCCTCCTCTTTGACATGTTTGCTCTTGTGTTTTCTTTTCAGATCACATTCAGGCAAAAATTGGCTTGAATACCAAATAAAGGAGTGGTGCCCGTAGAGACATTTCATACAGACCAGGCATAGAATTTGATTTTGTGTTGCTGGGCAAACATCTTTCCAGCAAAGAGTTTCTCTGTCCCATCTCCCTTTCTAGGTTTACAAATCATCTTTTATAACAATAGAAACACCCTTATTCTGTTAGTTGCTGCATTCCTGGTAGAAGGTACAAAGCTCCTTCAAACTAACTGAAGTAAGCCCCAGAATTTTCAGCGTCTTTCAGGATTTGCCGTTCTCCCTGGCTGACAGTTTTTGTTCATCTGTGACTGACTGGCTGAAGAAGGCTTGTAAATTACTGTGGAATATTATACCTTAACTTGATATTGTTAGTATTTCATCAGAAAGTGCAGATAGTAGTAATGTAATAGAGTCAAAAGAGCTGTATAAAAGGATATCGTGATACAAGAAACTGTTGATGTGGGATGCTCAACTCGGAGGAGTTGGCAACACATGGAAACACTAGAAACCAAAGGTTCTGGCTCTTCGGCACTTCTAAGAAAGTGAAGTAGAGGGTGACTTACTCCTCTTTTATTCCCAGAGCTAACTGGCCTGTGTTTTAAGTTGGGGTCAAATATGTGGCAAATTATATTACTACCTACAGTAAAGGCTCAAAAGCAGCATGGGAAGGTTTCTGTTAATGTTGGCAGGTTGTATTGGTACAAACTGTAGCACTGCCAGCTGAGGTTCCTGATACATTTGTGCATATGATATGAGTATGAGTATATGAAGGGAAATCAACCCCCAGCTGCAGGTTCCTGAATACATTTTCTGACATCCACAAAGCTTTCAGCGAGTAGCCAAATCCTACCACTTTTCACCTCTGCCAAAAAGTTGCCGTATGGACCTGAGCACAGGTATTTGAGAACTTGTTACTAGGACTTTCAAGTGTGGCCATTCCTAACTATAAAGCTGAGAGCTATTGCTAGATTTTCTGAGAATCTTCAGCCTTGCAAGTAATGTGGGCATGCTAATTTCAGGAGAAGGACAAGCATTTGGCACCTGAAAATGTAGTAGTCACATCAGCTCACAGGGATTGAGGCATGGTGATAGGTACTTGGAAATAAATCCAGTGTCTAATTCCCATCTGAAATGGAGAGGATTTTATTTCTAGAAATCTCAGAACAATGCACAAAAGCAAATCCTCATCAGTTTGATGTCTTTGAAGAAGCCTTTGGAGAATCTACAGCACTTAACAGAAGGCAGCTTTGGCTATACTTGTTTTACCTGCATGTGGTCTAGCCTGCAAAGGAACTTCAAGTATTCTACCCAGCTCTTGAAATGTGGGGCACAGCAGTACACATAACTGAATGGGAAAGGGCAACAAGAATAATAGCAAGATCAGTCAAGACATGATGCTCTGCACAATTTCCATCATAGAGAACAGGGACCTGAAGTGTAAACCACAAACAAGTCCAGGGGTGTACTAAGAATGACAGAGAAGGGAACATGCAGGCTAAGAGTGGGAAGAGAAATGTCTGAGGCAGGCTGCATCTATGTAAAGACACTCAGTGGAGATGAGGGCAATGAAACTGCTCGGGCCATTTATTTCTTCTTTTTTTTAATCTTGATGTCACCATATTGAAAAAGGTAATAGAAATGCTAAAGAGCAGAAGAGGTCAAGAACCAGAAAAGCATGTTCTAGAGGCCAAAGTAAAGATTCTGCAGGATAAAGACTGGGGGATCCCTGCAGCACGTCTGAAAAGCTCCTCAGAATATTTTTACCTGTATGTATCTCAGGTTAACTGTTCAATGTGTAGTAGGGCACCAACATTTTAAACAGATGCATTACTCGAGCTGCTGCAAAACTGTGTGCATCCTTAAAGCCTCTACAGCAGGGGTGTCAATCTCATTTTCACTGGGGGGCCACATCAGCCTTGTGGTTGCCTTCAAAGGGACACATGTAATTTTAGGCCTGTATAAATGTAACTGCTCTATGAGTTTGACACCCCTGCTCTAAAGGCACAAAAGTGAAAGGCACAGCTTATGCCTACCATGAATTCAGGATCCCAGGTGAGGAGGTCTCTTGGAAAGAAGACAGGTTTATTCAATGGAGAGATACCTAAAAACTCAGAGACCACAGCACTGAATAATGTAACTGATAGCACTGTGTTCCTGCTAATTGTGCTCCACTTGGGTAGGTGGGAGTGAGGCTTTCTGGTGGCTATTTGCAAAGAACCTCCAGATGGGTACAGGGAGAATCAAAGTCTCCTGAACCTCCATACTGACTCACATATCAAACTTGGTGTCTGATCTTGCCATCAAGTCAAGGAAATAGTTTGCAACAGGTCGTGTTTATGGGTTTCCAAATCCTGGTTACAGCATGAATGCTTTGAAAGCTAGGAGACAATAAAATTTGCACTCCAGGAGAACCAGTTTCTATGTTCCAAGGGCACATGTAACCGTCAATATGATATGATGTTTATAGTATAACATAATCCATTCTGAAATCCTGAGAAGGGATGACTTGGCTTTTCAGAGCTGTAAAGGTGGAAGCAAAAATATGAGCAAAAAGACTAAACACTTTGTACCATCATGGTAGTATCAAAGCTCTTTGAAATATCCATGGCTTAGAATATCTTCTGCATAGATAAAGATTTAGAAGAAAAAAATAAGATGTGTTAATAAATAGATTCAAATGAAAGTTTCAGTAGAAAAATCCTGAGAAGAGATATCAATCCCACCTCATCCCTGTGGAACACTGGAGATGGAGGACCATGTTGAGAGGTTTGAGTTCCCTGGGGTTTTTGGCTAGTCTGCTACAACTACACAGGATCTTTCATAAAATGGACCTGATTTGAAATTCAACCTGATTTAAAATTGGGTCAGTCTTTTTGAAACACCCTGTGTACTGGCTATCCAGAAAAGCAGCACCTAGAAATGCCTGGAGGGGAGCTCCATTAGGTTTGTACAGTACATACTTAATCAATATATCCAAGGAGGCTGCTTGACTGCTGAGTAAGCATGTTCCAGTAGATGTGAAGCCTGACTGCCACTGAGATGGCAGTACAGGCAGGTGGCATTCCCATTACCAGCACTGTTGATTACAGTAATTTTTTTAACGCTACAAGACATACTTAAGATGATGAGTTCAGCTCCTTCAGATGATCCAGTCTTTGCTAGGAAATCCAAACTGAATTCTTCCTGACATTTGACAGGTAAAACTTTCTTGATGATAGTTTTTTTACTTTCTAACAAGACTTCTTCCATTCGTAGGGAGGAAACTCTTTTTGTGAGACAGAATCCCACCTTTATGCTGTGGAGAACTTTGGTCTGGCTTGGTCTGGGGAACATTTAATCAGCTGAATGTACAGTGTTATGGTTGCTTTGTTAGTCAGACCTGTCTCAGTCAATGCAGTGGTACAATGGCAGGCTTCTAATTTTGTCTCGTAGCCCTGGGTTTGAAGAGATGACAGGAAATCTGTGTTCGAGACTTTGGCACCACGATATGACAGAATATTTTCATATTTCTCAAGAAAACAAATGGTCAGATGCTTATTTTGCATCTTGTGACAATCTATAATGGCATTTCTCCACTGAGGAAAATATGGCTTGTGGATGAAGCTCTTAGGAGACCACTTGCAGCAGTTGGCTGTTGATGATGGATGTCTAAGATGTTTCCTTGATTGCTGTTGACACTCGGAGAATTGAAAGTTAACCATAAAGATGCTGTATCTGTTGGAAACTACCCATTGGTCTGTTAGCCTTCTTTCATGAGGAATGCATGATAGATATTAACTTCTTGCTTTTTAATACTCATTGCAGGAAGGATGCCTCTGAGAATCCACACTGTAGAGTTGGCCTGAGCAGGCTGCAGTGCTGTGTAGTTCCTTTGCAGTTCTAGGATATCGGTCTTTTCTAGCTCAAGTTCTTTGTATCTAGAAGTCCTTCAAGAGTCCTGACTACTTTAGCCGTACCGCATCTGTGACCTTCTTGGGCACAAAATAAAGGGCAGAAAGACACATTCTGGGGAAATGAACTTGTCATACATAGATAAGAGTTTGACGGCAGTTAAAGGCATTTTCATTAAGGGATACCTTGCAAGCAACACTGATTTTTTTTGTTGCTACAGGTAGTGAGAAAGAACCGAAGGGCTGTTTAGGCTGCTTGGCCACTTCCATCTTGGTTGGATGTAAGGGACACAAATAGGGCAAGTGCAAGCCAACAGTTCTACTGTTCTGGAGATTTCTTTTTCACACATGTGGGTCACATACAAGCTGAAATGGGATCTGCAAGGACATAACTTCAAGAAGAACAAGAATTTACCCGAGTATAGAAAAAAAAAGAGATTTAGAGGTTGTCAGTGCCATGGAGACATGATAAAAGAAAACCCACTAGACGTTTTCTGGTGTTTGTAGTGTCAAAATTCTGAAGTAACCTCAGGAGGCTGTCTGAGCAACACAAGTCTTTGTGGAGAGCTGAAAAAAGTCAGGGTTTCAAATCAACCTGGCTGCTGGCAGGTAATAGCCTGGGGAGCACTGGGGAGTTACCACAACCTCCTCCACAGTCATCTGTCTGCCACTGCTGTGTGTGGTTTTAATCACAGGAGCTCTAGAGATAATCCACCTGCCACCAAAGTCTGTGAAGTTATTACAAAATCAGGCAGAAATGTATCTGGTATCTCTCTAACAGGGAAGACTGCTGGTTTGCAGAGGGCATAATTCTCAATTCCCACAACCCAATGGTGAAATCAAATTACTAGCAGGAAAAAAATAAAAAATAAACAATTAAGTGTGCCGTTCTTTGAGAATTTCTAGCAATATTTTGAATAAAACTAGTCAGAGATTTTTTTCCTACAAAAATATTTTCCATTAGAAGAATGCTGATGCTGAAAGTGCTATGTTCCATAGAAACATGTCAATTTTGAAAAAAGCTTTTAAGTAATGTAAGATTGAAATCTCACATTTTATTCTCGCACATTTCAATTTAATTTTTCGTTTCAATTAGAAATATTATATAACTATGAAAAAAATCAAGTCTAGACTAATCTGTTTTTACTTAAGCAAATGTTTTGATTTTCCTCAATTCTTTCTGCTGGAGTAATCTTTTACTGAAAATTTTGCAATTTAAAATTTTGATTCCATTTTAAAATGGAAAAAAAGTTACCATTACAGGGAGCTTTTGCCAAACAAAAAGTCAAGCCTTCCTATGACCCTAACTTGGGTAAAGCACCAGAGGTTTTTTTTAGATAATTGAGGTTTGGTTTTAGTGCCTGTTAGAAAAGGGTGCAGTCTTACAGTAAAACAGGGAATCAAGGTGTATGATGCCGCTTTTACTGGGGCAAATGGTGAACACCCTGCTGATTTCCCTGGAAAAAACCTTGAGTTGTTCCAATGCAATGTGACAAGCTAAACCTCAGGTAGCTTTGCAGAAGAGACTGAGATCTCTTGCACTGGGGAATTAAATTCTCATTTGGTGCAATAAGGAGAATTAGGATAAATGTGACACCTGCAATGAAGTTTGCCATTACATTTCTGCCTGCACCGACTCATGCCGGTCAATAGACATAAAGTAACTGCTCATACAAATGCAACAGATATGCATTTATACTTCACATAGATTCCACATGATCTCAGATACTGGGGGACATATTAGCATACCTGTATGCAACAAAAGCTTATTTCGAATACAGTTAATAAGGTCAAGGTAACTTTTAAAGCAAATGAGTCCTGCAGCTATCAATTTTTTTCCTTCATTTCCTATGTATTCTAAGATTTTTAAATTCTAGAACTTGCTTTTCTAATTACCTTCAAATATGCAAATCATACCAATTTGAATAGCTTATTAATTAATTTCATATATATATCCATGAAATTGTCAGACAGTAATCTTATGGTTCCAAGTACTTAAGGTAAATATAAGGAAAGTCAATTGCTTTAATTTGGTTATGCAGATTACTCTAGATTGACAATTACTGGATAGCTAATGAGAGTCACTTTTTACACAGCTGAAAGCTCTATTTTTTCCCATTACTTTCATGAAAGCAGAACAATTGGTAAAGTATATCTATGCAAATTATTCTTAATTTTCAGGATGTTTTAATAATCCTTCTCATTAGCTCTGGGTAAATGATGAGTTCAAGTCTTATGGTAATCAAGCCTGGGTGGCTCCTGAGGAACAAGTAGATATTAAACAGCATCAGAGATTTGTTGCTCATCTTCAGGTACAAGTACTGGTCTGACTCAGAGAGACAGGTGCAGCTTTGTCTGTGTTTTGTTATTTGTGTTTTGTGGGACAAGTAGCCAAAAAAGTGCCCTAGAACATCTGGATAGGAAGGCTCTGGAGATAAACTGAGCCATGCAAATAAACATTGAAAGGCCATTTGTGTGCAGGACCTTTTACTTTTTTTTTACAGGTGGAGTGATTTTAAAGATTTTCCAATTTGAGTATTGGCGGAGGAGAGGTTTTGCTGATTTGGACATCTCTGCCAGAAGCCACGTGTGACAGAGTGGACTTTTTTCATTCAACTTGGCTTTTCACTTGCCCAGTTCTTGATCCACAACAGAGCAAGTGCTACTAAAGGAGGTAATCAGGCTTTTCCAGTGTAGAGCAGGCTGAGGGGGGATGACCCTGGGACCAGACCAGACTCCTGAGCAAGACAGAGTGAGAACAAGTGTGAAAATTTAGAGTTCGCAAGTCTCCATCTTTCCTCAACTCTATCACCAACCATGCCAATGGTTTCCTCAGTGCTGTTCCTAAGTAGTCCAACATGCCTCAGTTTCTTTCCTGTGACAAAGTTAATACGGCTTTTAAACAGCAAACCCAGCAGTGACTTTAGCACTGTGCTGGAACGGGCAGTCTTCTTCTCCTGCACCCCTTTAGGAAGATTCATGTTCTCTCTTACATTGGTCATTCTTCTATTTTTTTTTTTCCCCCATTGTTTGTGAGAGATGGAGGGAGGGAAATCTGTGGGGCTGCTTTTCAAAATTTCCTAATGAAAGTTCTTTTCATATCCACGTTCTCCAATCCCAAACACCCAAAAGATCCATCATTTTGACTTCTTATCTGTAGCAAGGTTGTGAAAGCACAGCTGCTCTGGTGGGCTGCAAGTAGAGAGGTGGTATCTGACATGGCTTGGCCTCCTAAGGTCCTCATAAACTAAGACCATGCCACTGATTTTGATCTTGAAATGAAAAAGAGACTGTTCAGAGCATTCATGCCGGTCTTGGCTACTTTAAGGACATGCTGTTGTGTGCTGTATTAGGGGTAGTTTTATCCATTCCTTGTACCATCCCACAGCCAGTCTTGAAAAGGATAATGGCATCAGAATTCTCTAAGATTAATTTCCTGAGCCATAGGTTGGCAAGAACTTTCCTTGTCTCCAGCGTCTTGCAATGCTCCATTAGTTTTGAGAGGGTGAGTATCATCCACTGGCTTCATCCTCCCTTGGGGCTGATGATTTGAAGAATAAAGCAAGTTCCCAAAAGCACATCTTTCTTCTGTTGTGGCTGTGCTTGTCTTCAGTGCATTGAACATTTGAGCACTTCTACAGCTATTTGTTAATTACTTATTAACTAGCTGATAGGTTTCCGTGATGTTGAAAAAAGGAAAAGCAAGAAGGAAAAATAAAGAACAGATTGAAACTTGGTGCCCTCTGTGTACTGGTGTACCGGGGTTTCTCTGAGCAGCCTCACCTGTCTATGGACAAAAGGAGGCTGGAGACCTTCAGGCTTTGCTGGGCCCCATCTGTGAAGAGGTTTGCTGTGAGCCCATTGTGAAGGGTTTACTGTGATGTGGTTGGCAGGAGCGTGTGAATCCAGAAGGAGGGTTCAGTAGCATCTTTGTGGCTCCTGTATAACTGATGGGGAATTACACCAGTGGTGTCAAGGTCAGAAACAGGCCTGTGGTCTGTAGCAAAATACCCACTCCTCAGTATGATAACTCTTCTGGGCACTGGTGGAGCCAGATGGAGACTAGATCATGAGCAGATTTTTCCAGGGAAGAAGGCAGGCAGGCTGCCAGCTCTAAGACTCTGCATGCAGTGTTGCCAGGACCCTTCCTCTGGTAAATCCAAAGGCTCTGGGAGAGGACGAAGATGAATGAGCCATCTTACGCTTTGATGAAAGTGCTCAAAGAAACCGCACATTGAAAACCCAATCTACCTTTGTTCAAATGCAACAGGAGTGTGGATTGCAAGAGACAGTAGATACAGGTGAACTAGCAGCCCCTGTTACTTTTGGGTAATGAATTTCTGCTCAAGAGAGGATAGCCAGAGATAGCAGCAGCCCAGAGAGAGAGTTTGTGATGGACCATTTTCATCCGAGATTTGTAACAGTTCATATTTAATTCCCAGGCTGTATCTTTTCATTGCCAAGTTACAATGTTATTTAATTTTGATTCAGAATGTTTCCTAGAAGACAACAGCCTACAGAATCATACTGGATTTCTATATGTTAATATGGGATACAATAAAGCCTATGACACATTCTGGGATTGGAAATGCCAAACACAGGCATTATCAGAGCATGCTAGAGGTGGTCGTATGGAGACTGAAGCTAGCTGTTACAAAGCTACCAAGCAACATTTTTTTGTTCTATACCTCTTTTCAAGAATAAATGGTTATAGATTTGATGAATTCTTTGGTTAAAAAAAAACAATAGGGCAGTTTGGATGATATGTTATACTCGCTGTGTGTGATTTACTGTGTTCAAGTCTGGGCACACAGCTGAGCCTCAAAATCCCTAGCTCTAAATATCAATTTGTTTTAGTGTCTTTCTATTAACAAGTGTTTCTTTACTGCTGAGGTCTCTTTGCCTTCATGTCTGTTCAGCTTAGGAAAAGATGCCGCATGATCTGGCTTTGAGTGAAGCAGATTTTCTCCCAGTCACTCAGACAAGGCTCAGCAGGCAGCACCACTGACTGGTGTCTCCAAGTTTGAAAGTGGATTTTGAGACAAAAACTGGGATCTGACCAGGTGGGATGTCCCATTACTCTGCAACATTGTCAATTTTACTAGCAATTAGAGCCAGAGCCACATTTTTGGCTATCAATCAGCTGACCATAAGCAGCAAACCAGCCTCTACAGCTAGGTCATCTGGATGCAACTGGGAATGGGTCCCATTTAGCAGATGTCTATGAAGATACATGAAGCAGAAATCATTTTGTTGGCATGTTGTGCCAGATGGTCTCCATGAAGAACAGACCAGCCATTTTAAAAACAGTTATCTACTGAAAAATTTAAAAAACTCTTATGAGTGTAGAGGGAGGGGTGCAGAAGCTAAATGAGGGTGCTATATTGACTGTATTAGAAGGGGTAAAATTAGTTCGTAGGTGTTTACCTTTGATTACAGATCTGTCTGGGAGGTTGCATTGTCTTGCCTACCAGCAAAAAAAACCCCATAATCAGGTCTTTATTTAACGGGAACCTCAAATGTTCCTGTTAGTCTGTACATTTGAGTTTGCAGAATGGTACCCATCACCATGCTGAACTGCTGCTGAGTGCCTGGCACAAAAACCTTCACAAGGGGGAACAGCCTTTCCCCTGGACTGATGGTATCTTGGCTGAAGAAAGACAAGAAAAAAATCACTGACACAGTAAGCAGAGGGGAACTAATTACTGTCTTGCTTAAAACTGCCCCTAATGCTCCTGGGAATGGGAGACATGATCTCTGCTACCAAAAATTTCAGCAACATTGGAAGAAAGTGACTGAGGACAAGAAGATGGCAGAGAAGAGAATGTTGAGGAGGAAAACAAGTAAAATACTTGTGTGTGTTTTTCCTTCTTCTGTCACTTACATTGCTTTCATTGCAACTGGCAGTGCAATCTGGAACCAATTAGCAGATCTCTAAATATGCATAATAGTAAGAGATGGTGCAGGGAATGAGGTCTTGGAGGACCGATGTTAAAAGCTCTTGTAATTTGGATGAAGGACAGAAGCTTTTACAGTAAAACTGAGCGAGTGAAATATGGGAGAGTGTGCACCCTTTATTGCTGCAATCTGCATGTGGAGAACAGCGATGCAGGAAAATTCTTGGGCATTCTCAGCAAAGTAGATCTTAGAAAAAGGAATTAAATGCCAGAAGACATCTTTCACTGCTTCAAGGAATTGCCTTAGATGGCAGAACTAGCTGTATTTGAACTCACCCAAGCACCCGACCATCTAACTTACAGTGCTTAGGGAGCTATCATAATTAACTTTAATATATTAAAAGACGATCTAAGGATTCAGAGATTTTTCTATGGATTCTTATGAAGATACAATCTCTAACAGAGTTCAGGGAAAGTTAAAAGCAACTTTTACTAGGCAAAAGGAATGATTTATCCTGGCTAGGAAGCCAATGGAAAATGTAACCAGCTTGGGGTAGTTCTAATGTTTTTATATTATTTTTTCTTTTGAGCTTTGTGGAAAAAAAATTGAATTGAAAGGAAAATTAAATATAACTGTATTATATCACAAATGTTGATGCCAGAATTTTATTTATTTATTTATTTATTTTTAATGATGTGATAGAAAAATGACAGGGAGAATTAAATACTGCTCAGACAATCCAGATGTGTACTTTTAAAATAACTCTATACAGAAATGTACATGTCACACACTTATTTTACCATTTAACCAACACAGGACAAGGCCTGTTGTACTTTGTCTTGCTACTTTTAGCTATTATTGTTATTGTAAAATCAATTTACAGTCAAATAAGAAATCAAGATTCCCTCTCTAAAAGCCTTAAAACCCATCAGGGTTTCGGGTATGTGAAAGCCTGCACTTATTAAAAGCCTGATCCACTCCTCAGTGCAGTGATTGAGATATCATGCCTCAGCATTTTGAAGACAACTCTAGCCATTTTCACTCAGAAGGACTCCAGACAGGTTTGTGCACCAAGTCTTAACAGCTATAGGACTATCTAACTTTCCTTTTACTGCTTTTGCAATTAGGTTTTAAGGGTTTGTTCTCCTGGAGTCTTCATATTCCATTTCTCATGTTTTAATTGACTAGCATGTGTGTGGCTATATTTATCCACTAGGGCAAATTTATTTTTATGCTGCTCTTAAATCCCCACATCAAAATACATTCTGATTATTCCATGCACCTGGAATAATGTCAGAAGCCAAGTATAACAAGTAGTTTTGTGGAAACCACAATATCGTGGTATTTCTTCAAAACTGAGCAGTATGGAGAGTCTTTCAAACTAGTTTTCCCCATGGAAACTACGTTCTCTTTTCTTATGGTGCTAATATTGCTGGTCATCAGTAACAGCTCAAATACTCAGGTAAACTGAGGAAGGAGTAATTTGCGTTAACCATTCTCTTTACTGCAAAACATACATTTTTTTCTATTTGCCCATATTTCCTTACAGAAAAATTTGTGCAGTTACCAAAATCACCTATTTGAATGGGCAAATCATATTGTGAACTCTGGAAATGCATTCAGAATATCATCATCTTTAAGCCAAAAGAGAGAAAAAAAGAGGCCCCGTCTTCCTGACAAAAATATACGTAGATAAAACCAAAATAACGCTGTTCAAACATGGTTGTGGTTGGATAGTCTTACCGCACTTCTTTCTCACCAACACAGAGAAAAAACATGCCCTAGAATTGTTGATTAAGCATAAGAGGTGATCAAATTCAAATTGATCTAAGCCTCATTTCAGGAAGAGTTCAGAGTAGCCCACCAAAGTAAAAATAAAGCACTGTGAACTGGCATTTGCCATGGTTAAAGCTCACAACCATGCTTCAACGTGGCTTCCTACGTATAGAAGCTGAGGCCACCATGGTGTGTTAACTGGATTATTCTAACAATAAAAACACCACTGGATATTAAAAAAAACCCAAAACAACAAAAAACCCCACAAACTACAAATAAATCCATCCCCCCTCCATATATTTTATCAGCATTTTTTTCAAAACAGAAAACGAGTCATATATACATACATATACACACACACAGGGATAGCTCAGGACTACATACAACTTCTAGGATGGCAGCAGTAAGGATATGACAACACAAGATGTCAAAAGAAGCCACTGTGCTTCTCCAGCCCTTTGCTACATAATTTGGAGGCCTCTGCTACCCAGACGGCATTTGAGAAAGAGAGAGAGAGAAGGGGAGAGGGAAGGAGATGTTTTCTGCCTCTTCCAGAAGGTTTAGGTAAATGAACTTGAAAGTTCTAGCAATTGCAAAGATTTGTTTCCAGTGGCAGCTGATGGCCAAAATCTGAGCAGCAAAGGGCATGGAAGCGGAGAGAACCAGACAGGCAGAGACAGAAAGACAGACAGACAGACGCAGCGACAGAGATGAATGCCAGTCCCAACTGAGGTGTGGGCTAAGATGTATGTCGTCCTTCCACCGATCCTTGCTCCCATGGCGGGGGGGTGTGTGTACAGGGCTGTGTCGCAGGGCCCGACAGCTCCAGTCCTTTCACAGGCAAAATGCCCCTGGGGGCAATTCTGCCTGAACAAGGACTGCAGGATTTAAGCCACTGGTTCTCTGCCTTCAGACACATTGATTGAGGGTGAAAATGAACTTGTGAGGTTAAGTGTGGCTGGAGACGAGGGAGAGGAAAGCAAGGGAGAAAAGGAAGAAAGGGAGGGGGTGGGTTAAAAGGGAGAAGTGCAGGAGAAGGTGAGATGGAGACTTGAGTATAGGCTGTCAGATATTTCAAAGAATGGGAGCAGGAGCCCATGACAAATCATATGAAGCTTCTTGACACCAAAAGCAAGATGACTGTAAGGAGAGGCCCCATGCGCCTGGTTTAAGCCTGAGTTACTTAACTTGAGAAATAAAAAAAGACTAAAGGAGAAATCACTGCACAGGTCTCCAAGTATTCTTGGGAACTGAATGCTTTGGTATCTCTCTGGCCTTCCTGAACTCACTTAGGAATCAAGCAAACTGCAACCTTCTGCTGACTTCCTACTGGAGTTTGGAAAACTTTTCAGAAGTGCAAGATATAAAGTACTCGGCTTTCCTGAATATCTGATAAACAAACACCAAACCACTACACAGCAGGCTGGAGTACAACAGACCTGACCAACCTTTTATAGTGGAAGGAATACAGCAAGATGGGTTTTGGGTCTCCCCTGACCTTCTTCATAGGAGTGCTACTTCCTGAAGCACCTAGGTATCCCAGAGGCTACCGTGGGTCAGATCACATGCAATGCTGTACTTTCCTTTTTTCTCCTCCTGTTACCTCTCCCATTAAAAAACCCTCACCATTTCCATCAACCCTCGGACCAGTCATAACACTCACTCTTAGAAAAACGTATACTGCTACAACACAAAGGCAACTTACTCAGGGAAATATTCCATTATTTCAAAAAAGCCTGCAAGTCACCAGTTCTATGTCCCTGATAGCTCACATCATGTATCCACGCACACACCCCTGGCTTGTCACATCTGCTGTATCGTGTTGCATACCTGTCACAGGTACCTCCTCCTCTTCTTTACCTCCTGCAGTGTTCACAGACACATTCAGACACACAAGTACAGTCACTGAGTAGAACAGGTGGGATGGATACCAGTCCAGATGGTTTTGCTCAGTCATCCTCATGCACTCCCAGACACAGCTGATGAACACAGGAGTACCCGCACATGCAGACACACTCGGGGCTCTAGCAGAATCCCTCGCCAGGCTCACAAATAGGTGTAAACCCTCCCTCCGTGACATCTTTTCTAGACAGACACATGACATCCCCACTGTCACTGGTACCTACACCGGTGCTCTGCAGACACACATGCTCCCACCTGAGCCTGTCTCCATCACCCTCACACATCTGCCCACTGCAGCTGGATGGGGCCAACCTTCCAGCTGGCCAACTCCTCCAGCTGAGCAGGCACTGCTGTGAGCATCACTTTGGTGGCAAAGACTCAGCCACAGTGAATCCTTACTCTTACACTGGGAAAGACTGAAGGAAAAAAGGACCCTGGGGACCAGAGAGGTGTCAGCTTTTCTCTCCGACTGAGAGGAAGGATGTTACATTAGCAGCTTTCCCAGTGACTCAGGATCTGACCATTTTCCTTTTGTCACTTTGGGCACTGTAGCACAGAGCACGAATTGAACTCGATTTCCCCCTTCAATACAGCACAACAAATAGTCATGAACAACTTTATTTTCCTGGAGGAGGGGACAGCAGGCTGTCAGTCACCTTCACAGTGCTAAACTCCAGGTTGTATCTGCTGATGTGGAAAGAAATGCAAGCTTGTGCCTGGGGCTGCTTCTGGGTTGGTATATTCCAAATTTGTTGGCTTTTATTAAACTCCTATAACATTTTCTTTCCTCTTATTATTATTATTATAGATAGTAATAATTTTTGCCACCTTGATTTTTTTCCTAATGAACTTAAAGTGTCTTGTAAACACTAATGACAATGCTTTCTTAATGTAGGGAATAATAATAACATCCAATATAGTGATGGGGAGGCTGAGCTATAGGGATCTAGTGAAAATCCAAGGAATACGACACACAGGCCCTACCTCTCAGGCCCCATGTATTACAGAGTCTTTTCTCTTATTCCCCAGGAGTCATTCTTGGTCCTAGCACTTAAAGAGAATTGACACACGGTAGATGTGGTGTCTGCCTTGGAAATTCCTTTTTTCAAAAAGAATTAAAATGTTAAACATTAAATATGTTTTCCCATCCCTCTTTAGTTACTTAAGAAGTGGCTTAACAGTAACCCAAAATAGGAACATTGAATATTTCCAGAAAAATTTGAAAACATCTTCATTTTGTGGCTAGGAAGCTAGTTTTGTAACACTTACTGAGAAACAAATCTCTGAAAATTCAGATTGAAAGTAAGGGGATTTAAAAGTAAATTTGGCAGAAACCGTGCCACTCTCTGAAGTTCTCAAACTCTCCAGATTTTAAACTGCCCTGTGCCCCTTGCACTTATTCAGTGGTGTGAGATTCATGTCCATGTGTCTGTGGAGATGGCTGGCAGGACCTGCAAGATGTCCCGAGTTACAGTAAGTAAGTGGACCTAATGTGATGCAATTGGATTTACCAATTGTTGTATCTCAATGCCATGGAGGTGTTTTAAGTGGAGGTTTCACAAAGGACTCAGAAATGCTGAAAGCAACCTGGGGGCCCACCGCATGAGTACATGCCTTCTCACTACTTTTGAATGCACAACGATGCTAACAAAAATATTCTGAGCTTGACATGCAAGTGTCCACTCACCCGCAGGCATGCAGATGAACATGCCCGCATACAGGAAACTCTCACATATAAACACCCACCCATAAGCAGCTCAAACTTGCACAATAAGGTACCCACATTGGCTCAGAAAACTTGTTCATAGACTCAGTTACATGCACAACAACCCATGTGTCTCCATCAACAACCATTCACAACACAGATATGTATGAAATATGCATGTGCCCATACACACTCTCTTTCCTCCACACAGGGATTCATGTCTGTACATTCTCCCATGGATTTGTAGCCCATATGCAAGTATCCAAACATGTTCAAGAACATAGACTACAACCAATGGAGCGCACACACAAAAGCCCACCCATGCACACTCACATCTATCTTAACAAAGGTTTTGGTCTGGGAAATTCCTTTTCAAGAAACAAAAATAATTGTCCAAAGGAAAAAAACAGAGCATGAGGAACTGCACAAATGAATGCAAGCACATACCTAGATGCACACTGTGGAGCCTGTCAGGCAGGGTTCCCACCACAACTATGGCTATTGCAGCTCAGCACTTGCTGAGTGTGCTTCCCCTGAGTGCCGGCATCTGGTGAACCTCACAGAAATTTCAGGCTTACGTGTCTCATGTCTATGGCCATATGTCCAACTAACCTGTGCCAGGTGTCTCCAGCTTCCCTAATTGACCACAATGACCACTGTCCCTTAGCCCCAAGAGCAGCACCTTCTAAGACCCTACCACAAACGTTCTTCAGCTTCTAAGGAGTTGGGCAGAAACATCTTACCTGCACCTGGCCAGGCTAAACATCTCCAAGTATTAGAGTTTATTGGCATTTTAGGGTTTATTTCTTCTTTCTTTTTCAGACTCCACGTCTCTTGGAACAAGACAAGACAGTGTACAGAAACACAAGGCAGGGTTTGCTCAAACCCACAAACAGCAAGAAAGCAACAAGCTCCTGAGGAGAAAGGGAGAAGTGTATCTGACAAACTGCCTCACACTGCTTGGGAAGGTGACAACTGTCCATCCAAGATGGGCTGCTATTTCCAAAGCCCATCTGCTACAGATGTAATGTATCAAGTGCTGCTAGCAGGAAGGGAATCTGACAGGACAAACCAACATACAAAACATTCTCTTATTCAATAAGGGTTATAAGTGCAAAGGGATTTCAGAACATTTCAGAACAAACTCCATTCATAGCTGCTGCTCATTTACCAGTGCATCAAAAGATTGTGCAAGTTTTTAGTAACAAACATTAGGAAACTAGTAGCAAAGGACTTGCCTAGATAAAAAGAGAAGATTTAAACATGCCAGGTAACAAAAAGATGTGTGCAGAAATCTGTAAAAACTGTATAGAAGGAAAGGATTCTTTAGAGGAAACAGCGGGACCATCACGAAATGCTGTTCATAACCCTGACTAAAAGAGTCAGGGTTGCTCCTGCTGCCTCCTCAATTAAGACAGGTGATGGCTGTTTGGGCAGAGGCATGCCCTCGTTTTTCATAGACTTCTGCAACCAAAAACTGGCTTCTGGGCCTTGGCCAACACAAACTTGAATTTAGACAGGGAATGGAAAGGAGAGGGAGCCTTGTCAGCGGTAATTAAACACGCCAGTATGGATAGCCCTGGAGACTGAAGATCTGAACACAGCACAATTAACAGCAGCGTGACCTTCTTGACAACATGCTGAGAACGAATGCGATTTATCCTGCTTAAATTTAGCATCTGAGAGCTGGGTGTCTAGACAAACCTAACAAACCTAGACACTCTCCGGTCACTGGATGGGCACCTCCAAAGAGCAATTCATTTCCCCCGTCAGAGATGTGCACAGAGAGGCATCAGTTGGTATGGGGAGGAATTAGTTTCTTTCCACTAAGAGGAAGCCTGGGTGACTATCTGTCTTCCTCTTAGATGACTAAAGTTAATAAGATGTATATCAAAGTGTCTTAAACCATGATGTAAAAAGTTCTTTAATTTAAAGGAAATTACTGTGAATTTCTTCAAAAGGATCCATTAGATTTTTCCCTCCAGTACAGGGTTTCTGACTATGATAGACCTCCATATACTTATCAAAACTCAAAAATTTCTCTCCTTTCTGCTTGAAAGACTTTTGTATGGATTCAAACACATCAGTCAGAAAAGTCTTGTTGATGTTTAGTGTAATTCACCTCCAGTTAACCGTACTTATTTCCTCAATTACCATGTACAGTTCTACCTCTAAGGAGGAGCATTTAACTTTTTGACAATCTGAAGGCTACTGCCAGGTTCCCCATTTGGTTTTCTTCTGACAAGGGTGGCATAAAAAAAGGTTTTCACTTCATTCTTTAAAATTATCAACTTCAGCCTGCTAATCACTGTAGTCTTCCTCTACAAAGTCAGCTCAATCCTAATATCTCCATAGTAAAAGTGTAACCAAAATGGTTTACCACATTCTAGGGTAAATTCTAGCAAACATTTTTTTTTGTGTCCAGAAAGCAGGACATTCAAGAGATGTAAAATAAAACTTCATTTTTGGTTAGAAACTATTTTTCGTTCTCTCAAAAACCAAAGAAAATGGGCTAGTATAAAATATTTCATTTATTCTAAATTGAAATATTGCAACATGGACGAATGTCCCTGTTTCAGAATTAAAAAAAAAGAAAAAGAAGGAGAAATTAAAATAGAACCACGATATGAAAATGTTTTGTTTGGAAAGTTCAAAGTAAGGCATTTTGATTTTTTTCAAAATATTGCCTACATTTTTTCCTAAACACAGCACTGAGTGAAAACTATGCTGTCACTTTTCTGTTTACAATGGATTGCCTCTACAGTACACAACAATACCAAGCTGGAATGTTTATTGAATAGCCACATAATTTTCCAAATCCATTATTCATGTGCTCTTTGTTAACATATTTACAGCAGTTTTCTTTCAATCTTTCTGTTTTCTTGGTCTCACTAAGCTGCATTTTGTAGTGCAATTTTTGGCCATGCTCAGAAACTCAGTGGGTCCTTTGTAGTCTTTCTTTTGGGAATCCGTGTGCTTCCTGCCTGTCCTTTGGCTCTTTATCCTGTAATTCTATATCCATACACCTCTAAAAAAAGACAGAGGAAAAAGTTTGTCTGAAGCGATTTGTTCCTTGAACACCAGTCTCGGTGGCTCATTCGATCCTTTACCTGTCTGCTGAGATGGGCACCAGTGGGGCCAATCAATGTCAATTGTGCTGGTGGGATTTGTAAGATAGAGCAACCTTGGTTGCAAACCCAAAAAACTGGGTTGAAACTCTGGCGCTTTGTTTTTCTTGGGGCTTTTCGGTTTGTTTTCATTTGATCTGCATTTTTTTCAAATTAGAAGCTAAACATTAGGAGCAGGTTCCTCTAAGCAGAGATGGTTTTGTCTTTATATCTTTTGGAGGAAGCCTGAGTGAGGAGGCACAGGGAGGATTCCTGGTTTGGTTCCCGCAGTTCCACCTCGAAAGAACTGACCTTTAGATCTCTGTGGGGTGGAGAGTACTGAACTGCCATGGGAAGCAAAGCATAACACTGGGTAGGCCAAAGTGCTGGCCTGGAACTATTCTAGCAGCTTCCCATGGTACAAATAGCCTTTTCACTTACACTCCACATTTCCCATCACTTTTCCTGCTATACAGTTTAATTCATGCCAGGCGGATTATGAAGGGAAGAAAATGATGCAACAGTCAAAAAGTCCTTTAAGTCGTTCCAAAAATTAGAATAGAAAGAAAACAAAACAAATCAAAAGAGAGAACTTCAAAACTAAATGAAAAGCTCTGAAAACAAACTCAAAAGAAAGGAGGAAAGGGGAGGGGGGGGTGGGAAAAAAGAACCCGGGAAAGACAAATGAATGTTAGAGCAGGCACGATCATGGACAGACGCCAGCTACTTACGTTCACCTCGGTGATTGCTATATCAACAATGCTACCCACAACAATCAAGGCGTCAAATGTATTCCATGCATCACAGAAATAGTGCTGCATGTGGCAGAGAAGCCAAGGAAAGAGAGAGAGAGAAAGGAAGAGAAAGAAAGAATGAGAGAGAGGAGGGAGAGAGAGAGTGAAAGGGAGAAAAGAGGGAAAAAAAGTAAAAAGTAAAATAAAATAAAACAAAAAATCAAAACAAAACAAAACAAAGCATGAAAGAGGGAGAGAAGAGGAAAAAAATAAGAAAAGAAAGAGGTTACGTGGGCATATTAAATAGTCTCTTACCACTCTACAGTATTGGTTGCTCAAAACCTCTGTAACGTTTCACATGATGGAGGGTATCAACAAAAGCCTGGTTAGTCAAAAAGTTACACTCAAGCATGTCTACCTTTTGGAGGGAAAAAAAGCACACACACCCCAAACTCTGTGCGCTTTCACCAGTCACAGCCTTGGGGCGAGCTATGACAAGTGAAAAAGAAGGAGGCATTTCCCCCCCTCCTTTTTTTTTCCCTGGGAGAAGGAGAAGGACGACGGCAAGTTCAATAAAAGCATGACTAAAGGGAAAAAAATCAGAAAAAAAAAAGAAAGAGAGAGAAAGAAAGTGAGAAAGAGAGAAGGAACAGCAGAGGAGGAGGAGGTGGTGGTATCCTGGGGAGGGTAGAGTAATACTCACATTAGTTTCACTGAGAATGACGTCTATAATGCTGCCAATTACGATGAGGAAGTCAAAAACATTCCAAGGATCACTAAAGTAACCCTACATAAGGAAGGGGCAGGCAGGATGGGGATTAAAAAGGAATGTTAGACAGACAAAAACAGTTCAAAATTACCATTAGAATTTCTGCCCTGATACCTCAAGGGGTTTTCCTCTTAAGTCTGCTTGTTGTGTCTCAAGCTGTAGCCTAGTCCTGGGATCCCTGATGTGTGTGAGCAGACCCTACCCAGCTAATGTGGTCCCAGAGCAGCCAGACCTCCCCTCTGACTCTGGGACAGGGGGTGAAGAGAAGGATCACTCTGAGTGTGGCTTCTCACAGGAGTAGGGACTTCCAGGACAAGCTCCTCCAGACATCTCCAATTCCTAGCAACACAGCACTCTTCCCCACTTAGCTTAGATTTGGCTGGGGGAAGGGTTCTCTCTAAAAACTGGTGTGGATATCAACCCTCCAGTCCATGTTCCAGATGTAATGTTCTGTGCTGGTGCTGGGAACAGCTGGTTGCTGCATCACGATGGAGCAGAAGGCACAGTCAAACTGTGGATGTGCTATTTAAACCTCACTGGTTGTCACCTTTATCCTTACCCAGTCACAATGAGTATTACAACAGTCAGCAGCCTAGGGAGGTTCTATTACCAATGCCTTAGCTCCTGTCTTAAAACTACAGAGCAGGACTGGTGTGTTTGTTACTCTGAAAGCATGTCTGCACCGCAAAATGAATGTATGAATGTAGCATGTGCTGGTGCTTCCCACCAAGAAGGGGTAAGAACGAGAGTGAAGTTGGCTTTAGCATGTTCTCAGGGAGAGGCGTGTTGCTCACTTATGCTAAAGATCGTGCCATAGCATCACTGCCACACCAGCTGTCTAGGACAAGCTATGGTAGATCCACTAGCATGTGCTAAACTCATACCTTCACTTTGCTGTGCAGAATTACTTCAGGGGCTATCTCAAACATCTCATTGTCCTCAGCAGGGTTCAGGAGATGCTAATCAATACTGCCTGCTGTCCCCATCCTGCATGATTTTTGGCTGGATGGGCTGTAAGTATACAGGACCCTTTTGGAAAAAGTCCCATTCAGCTCAGGAGGTGAGCTTCCGTATGTAAACTTCCTGCCCAAGTCAATGTCATGAGTAAAGAACTTATGTTGGCTCATGGAACACTGGTGCCAACCTCTTCCCCTTGTTCTGCAGTCCTAAAAGGAGGCGAGCATACGAAATTCTCCGTACTCCTTTTATGTGTTTGGTTTTGTGAGCATGGGCTAATCTGACCTCCTTGTTTCCCAGCTGCAACATGTCTCCAGTGAGACTGAACCCAAGTTGCAATGTGACTGCTATTCTTAGCCAGAGAGTCAGGTCATGGGTAAAGTGTGAGTCTGTGTTCCCAGGCAGTGCTGCAGAAAGCGAAAAGAAGAAAAGAAAAAAAAATAAATTAAAATCCCAGCACTGGCACTGCACAAGCCAGGCTTGGGAACCTGAAATACTGTGGGTTCAGCCATCACATGGAACAGGCACTGGTAAAAAGTGTCTTTCTAAATGCTGAAACACTGCCTCCAGAATGCTTCGAGACTCGCAGTTATAAACTGCATTATGTTTGGGGCAGATTAAAAAAAAAAGAGATGAAGCAGAGAAAGCCACTGTCTAGCTGGTTCCACACCAGTGAAGGGAGCTGGTGAAGTGGACTTCGAAATCTTCTTCTCAAAAGTAGAAAAAAACCCAACCTTTATTCTGCAGCCTGAAATAGGCAACTCTTAGCAGATCTACACTGGGAGGAAAAATAATCTCATAGCTACACAATTAGCTACAACAGGGAGGAAGGAAACAGGAGCAAAAGCAAATTCAGAGAATATTATTATTCAGCGTCCAGCCTAGAAAATACACAGCAAATATTAGAATGAATTCAGTGGTGATGTCCAGCATTAGCAACCAGATGGACCTGGAATAAAACTGTAATTAGACTTCACCAAGAGGAAGGGGAGGGAGAGAACAGCAGATTAAATTGTAGAGGCAAACACATTTTGAATAAATAAAGGACAGACACAGATCATACAGAGTTGCAAAAAGTGCCTTTGCAGCCTGATGCGACCTTGGCAGAGAGTACACTCGCAGGACCAAAGAGAACAGAGTAGAAGACAACAGACCCAATCCTCCTGCCCCGGTTCATGTGCAGAGTCCTGCTGAAGGCAATGGCACTGCTCACATGTCAGATGAGCACGTGCATTCAATAGCATGGCTATCTTCCATTTCCTTCTCAAATTGCATAGTTTAGGAACTATTAAGTGTTTTAGTAGGAACCCAAACAAGCCTCCAAAAAAACACCAAAAAAGGAGTTTGCTTTTGGGCAGCTGTAAGGGTAAAGATGCAAAAAATGTTGTTCAGGTTTTGCCCATGAAAATGATGACTATTTTTAAATCTCTGATGATGGACAGGCGGTTGTTTACTATGATTGGCATCATACTGCAAGAATGTTTTTGGTGTAACCAAATTCACAATTTCTTTTTACTGAGCAACTCCAGACATAAAGCCCAAAGTTATTACTGTTGGTAAAACAGCATTTGCTTTTGGTACAAAATCCAGGTGAAAACTGAAGCCAGTGAATTAACCTTTGCTCCCCATTGCAGTAATGCAACCTCACTGGAAGCAAGGACACCGCACTGACACAGTTGACATATCTCAGAAGAGACTTAGGCCTGGAAAGAAAAGGACCCTTTTTCATTGCTATCACAAATTGCTGCTTTGGACCTTTGTGACACCACAGCATATCTGGAGTCACTCTTCTAACTTCTGGGGAGTTGCTTGGCTCTGCTGAGTCTCATCAGCCAGCTCCTTGCTTGAAAGTCATGGGTTGGCCTGCTCTGGGATCACAGAAAGAGTGTCATCATGGTACGTTATTGTGTGGCTGTAAGGTGGACTCAGAGGGCTCTTCTCTTCCTCCAGTACCTCTTAGATGAGTGAGAGAGAGGAAGCATGGATATGAATGCAGTTTTACTCAACCCCACATCCAATATGCCAGTATTGGATTAAGGAAACACATGAATTTAAAAACCTTCCTTTCCTCCTCACCTGCTCCCTCTGTCTTTCAAACAGAAGGGTGAAAAACAGGAAGATATTATTCACAGTAAGTGAGCTCAAAGAGAACAGAGAACATGAATGCTTCATTTGTGTGAGAGGTAATGGAATCCTTCCTTAAAAAGCCACCCTCCTTAGAGACATTGACCTACAAACAGCCATGTTGTCACTAAGCTTTGGATCAGACCTCATAATCTTGTCAGGAGTTATGAGTACATACTGGGAGTGAACTACACCCCTTGGGGACTCGTCTCTTGCGACCTCAAGTACCTCTTCAAGCCACATTCCTCACTGGAGTGTACCAGGGTGGCTAATGAAAGACAAGCTGAATGAAGGAAGGGCCTTCACTCTAATAAAGAGGTTGTATTTCCAAACTATTTTTCCCACCAGAAAGTTCTGTATACTTTTCCCAAGGGGGTGGAGGTCTGACTGGAAATGAATTGATGGCACTGTTTGTTTTTGCAGTACAGGAATTTAGAGTGTAATACCATATTTTACCCTTAAAGGGAGACGTTTGACCCTGATTCAGCTGTATAACTACGTGTCACATAATGGCAGCCTCAGGGGCTTACTGGGGAATGGTAGTCACCCTCTCTTGTGGGATGTCTTTGGAGATCCATGAAGCTTTTGGGGAGAAAGGAGGACAGAAAGAGACCAGGAGGATTGGATTGAATATTCAAGAAGCACGAAATAGTCCCACCATTAGAGCACATTTTTTCCCCATTTTTTTATTTCCCCAAAGGTAGCAAAGGATAGTGTATCATCACATGATCAATAAGTTAATGAAAGGCTGAGCATAAATATGCAGTAGCTGACTGGAATGGAATCTCATTTGTTCAGGGGAGCAGACACTGTAGCATTTCAGAATGAGTAAATGCCAATAATTTGTAGGTTTTCTAGTTGTTGAGATTAATTATAAAAGAAGCTGGGGTTTGTTTTCGTACCCATGGAGCCACTGAAACCCCTGGGGAACATTTCTTTTAGTTTTTGTGAATATAAGATCCTAAAAGCAGCATCTAAGAAGCCTCATTAACAGCAAGGAAAATTGTCTGAGCTCAGAGTTACCTGGGACCCACAGTTAAGAATGTGTGGGGCTGGAGAGCAATGGATCTATGCTGAAGCACAGAAATCCTCAGGGGAAGGGTGTTGTTGAGTCATGGTACCAGCTGGGTTTTGAGCATCCAGCCCTGTGGGAGCTGCAGGGTCACTTGTGTGTTGCTTGGGGTGCAGTTATTTATCTGCTTAGTCTCAGGTTTTCAATTTTAGCTCTTATGAAGTAGCTGGCAAAAATTACAAACTCGTCTGAGAGAAAAGCCTCTAAAGAGAAGAGCACAGCAAGGGTCAAGGCTATTAAGTGGGTGGGATATGAATGTCAATTAGATGGTCTCCAGTAGAAGATGCTGCAATGTCATAGGAGGAAAGGGAAAGACATGCATGCACACATGTATGTATGTATGTGTGAATACAGAAATGATGCATCAAGGAGGAGAAAATAAGACATATAGATAACTACACAGTCTAAAAGGAAAGCAAACTACAGAAGAACCTTGCTAGCACTTATCTGAAATAAACCTGCATGTCAAAACAACGACAAAGAAGCACCAACCTTAATCAGCTGGAAAGAGTACATAGGAAGAAGTGAAAGGAGCTGATACTCTGATATTCAGTGTGATTTCTTAGCAAAAATTGCCTGCTGATTGTAAAGGGCACCAAAGCAGATTTTGTTGGGGATTTGCAAAATGAGATGAGCTACTAGTTTGGTTGATGGTTGCTTAGTATGTGAATTCACTTCTGAAAATGCTGCAGGCTATTTGGAGCTGTGAGAGTCAGTTCTCAGACTTTTTAAAAAGAGGCTTTCCCTGAAAGTATTTTTTCAAAAGGGACAGTTTCATTGGAAAACAGTATTGAATAAAATGACATTTACACAGTACCGTGACTCTTAGCATACCTTCTCACAGCAGATTTGAACGATTTGCCTGTATCCTGAGCAACCTTACAAAGCCACAATAGTTCCTGACACCAAATGTAGATTTGTATCAGATGCAAATTCTGTTATGCTAAGGTATCATTTAGCCATGACAGCAATCAGGGAAATTAGCAGACCCTAACAGAGAAGGAATAAAGTGGAGGATGCAGCTGCTTGGAGCTCCTGACAGACTACAGGAAAACAGCATCTATTTGCATACTATCTATCAGCTCTCATCCATTGATGGATTAGTTCTGAGACACAGACTCCCTGCAGTTCACCTACCAGTCTCTGTAATGAGTCACTGCTGCATGGAATTGTATAAGGCTCCCCTGTCCTCCGTCACATCTTTCTGCAGACTGGGAGTGAGCAGAGGTGCTTTTCAGCTCCCCAGACTATTCCCAAAGGTCTGGTCACTTCCAAAGAAGGCTCCCACCTCTCTTTGCTTGTTCCATAAGAAAACAAGACCAATTTGTAGACCAAGATAGGTGCTCAATAACTTTGATGTTTTCCTTTACCACATCTCACTCTGCTTCATGCTCCCTCTCACAATGAGGATGTTGGTGAAAGCAGAGTGGTGTCCCTTGGAGTCTGAGAACATAACTGGAACATGCTGGACACTCTGCTTGACAGAAACAAAGGAACTGGAGGACTTTAATGGCTCTGTGATTTGGGAAAAAGCACCCCAAATATTTATTTCTAGGTCACTGGTATAAAACTGAGGTAGCTTGATAACTGAGGTTAAAAGTGACAACCTTCTGATTATTGTTTGAGATCCTGTAGGTCCTAAAGCAAGCTACAGGTCTCACCTGTGCTTCTAGTGGACAAATACCTCCATCACAGGAAAAAAGAGGAAAAAATAAAACCACTGCCTGAACCAATGTCCTCAAGCCAATATTTGATAGACTTAAACATTTACAGAGAATGGAACTATGTAACCTTTTGTGTCACAACAGACCCTTTCTTACGCTCTCCACACCCACTGATAATAGACAATATCCAGGAGACAAACCTAGAGAAGTCTTCATCATACCTGTTCTGTGAACTGAGAATTCCCATTTCTAGATCTTGCAACCAGAACTGTATTTTCCAGATTGTCTTGTGAGCCCTTCCATACCTACCTACATGGTGGTGCAGTTATTTTACACCTTGCTGTATTTCATTTACTGTATAGTGGCTGGTAGTCCACAAGCGCTCAGCCATGTGGAAGGCTCGAAGTGCAATGTTATGATCCCAGGTCCTCCAAAGACTGGGAAAGAGGCATGGAAAGGCAATGTGCAAGCATTTATTGTGGAAGAATTTATTCTGGAAACATCTCTTAGGGGTGGCAAAGATTGCGTTTCATAGTAACACACTGAGAAGGCTTGAGGAAATTATAAGAGTAAAACATGCTGAAACTGGATGATTTGAGTAGCTGACCCTGGTGTCATTTTTGGCCTGGATTGCTCTTAGCTGCCTTTGAAGGGAGGGTAATGCCTGAGGCCTCCTTGACAGAAGTGCATGAAAATGGAGGCAGAGTAACAGAAAGCTCTCTTATATGCTGTCCACCTAGAAAAATAAGATAAACATTTTTTTTCTTTCCTACATGTATGTCATGGCAAAGTGATACTCTGTGAGAAGTTTGCCCCTTTTTGTCATGAGCAGTAATTACTTTGCAATAATTTAAAAATTACTGCCCCGTGGTCAGAAACCAGACTTGTTCTCAGCAAAGAGAAACAAAATCAACACCAGTTTTACCAAAAAAACTGAAAAGTGAATGTGATAGCTTGCGATATCTGAAGAGCTAATTTATCAGAAAATGCATTCTGTGAGAATTCTGCTGTCAGATTCCATTAGGAAGAAGCTGTAAATACTCAAAGACTTGCAAGGTCTGGAAAAAGCAGGTCTTGATGAGAGCCAACAAATAACTCTTGAAGGCAACAAACCAAACCGGCAAGATGAAACAGTTCTATGAAAGGAGCAAAAGGATGGGTTTTGCTGTTAAGGATTTTACAGTTCGGTAAGCAGAAATGTTGGGTTGGACTAGATGACACTCAGAGGTCCCTTCCAACTCCAACCATTCTGTGAAATGCAGAAAATGGAAGTTTCCAAGGGCCTACAAAAGCCAGATGCACGATAGAGAAATTATTTCTCTTAGACCTCAGCCAGGTGACCATTTGGCTGTGGAAATGTTATTTCCTAACATAATGAACAGCCCTTAAAAGGGGCTGTATCACAGGCTCTTATCTAGTATCATTCTTATGTGAACAGAAGTTTCACATCTGTGTAAACTTTTGACCCTTTAAAATAACCTCACATGAAGTGCTAGAGGGTTGGGATTTTTCTTCTGAGAGTGAGAGCAAGTCACTTTTCCCTGGAACTGTTCCCTTTGCAGGCTGCTGCTGACGCTGTCGGTGCCATTGCGAATGAGACCCCAGTTCTCCATCCCACTGGGCTTTTAACACTGTGTGAATAATTTTCCGTATTAAATAATTAAGTGTAATAGCTAATACAGTACTTCCCACACTGTTGCATTGTGCAGTCATATAATTATTTTTGATCATTTATAACGACATTAAAACCCCCAAGTGCCAGACTGAAAATAAATCTGTCACAATGTTGCAGTAATATGCAAATTCTCTGGTTACGTTTGCTGTCAAGGAACAGGTCCTCTCTCATTCAAGCTCTTATACAGCTTCTTTAATAGTTTTTTCTGTGTACTGAATTCCCTATTGATCCTTCAGGAAGCTGTAGGATTGCATAGCTCTGGCTGATCAGTGTTAGAAATTTCACACATTCTATATAGTAATTAGATGATCTATTTGTGTGCAGAAAATTGCTGGTCTCGTCCTCCAGGAAGGAGAACATCCTGCATTTAAACAACAAATGTAGCATGGGAAGAAGCAGATCAAACAAGCCTTTTTGCCCCTCACAAATTTCTTCCACTGCAATACGAAAGGACAAGTTTTTTCATGAAGAGGGAAGTTTATTCTGTATACTCATTTCATTCTTGGCCTCCTTTTGGGGGATACCAACAAAGGAACCAGTCAAGAACCACTCTGTTCATGCCTTTGTGCAACATACGTTTTCCACGAGGAAATGGGAAAGAGACCAGTAGACTTTATAGAGTATGTCAACCAGTGTTCAGAAGGAAGACACTGATGTTTCCTGACCCAGATTCAACTAGAGGTATGAGCTAAGATTTACTGCAAAGTTCTATTTCTCATCATCCGTCTAGTTTCTTCTGTTACATTCACCTACCAAATGTTTTTCACACTGCATGACTTGTTTACATGGAGTCACGCCTATGCCATCTCAGAATATAAGCATATGCACAATAAGAAAACTTTAGTCTGGCACTACTTTCTTCTCCTTCAAAGTGTCAGGAACGGCCAGACTTCCCCTCCCACGCACGCTCAGGAACTGGTGAGGAGCTCAGTGAAATCTAGAAGTATCAAAGAGGATTCCCCATACTTTCACATGACAGAGGAGGCAGTTATTCACCTGCTGACTCCTCATTTGTGGAAATTGCTGCTAAATCAACCTCATCCCTGAGAGTTCTGTTGCAAAATTTCTTTTGCTGTACTAATTGGAAGATCAATTGCATGAGTCTCTACATATCAGGTGTACTGTTTAACTCCATGGGCCAGCACTCAAGAACACCAGGATGTGGTTCCTCTTCCCTTCAATGTTGCTGCCTTGTAACACGTCAGCAGCAGAGACTCCTGACTAGTTTTAGTTTCAGGCCTGGAATATCATACCAGCTGCTTTGAGTCTAGGCTAGTGAGATGTCATTCCATGTTCTATGAGAAAGTCTCAAGGCCGAGCTGCTGTGAGAGTGCTGTGGCACAGACCGTGCTGCAAGAGTTTCAGTTACTTTCTTAGCCTCTCTGTTCTCTTCTTTCTCTTGGATGTACAGGGAGACAGAAATTCCGTCAGGCAAGCAGCATCCAGGGGCAAGCCTACTTGATGCCTCTCTGTTCTAACCCACTGATGGTTATAAAGGATGGGAATGACCTTATTGTTTATGTCCAGAATAATTATCCCAAGTATTTCTTCATGTCAAAGTCACCTAAATATGCTACTCTGATATAGAGTACTTCTAATATTTACTTCTGCAGAAAGGGCTTAGAAAAGATGCTCATTCTTCCTCCTAGACCTGTGGATGTGAAAAACCATATGGTCAAATCTCCACATGACATGCATGCTATGCAAAATGCACGAAACACCTAGGAGGCAGGTAGTCAGAGTAAAGAGAAAGCAGAGGCGTCATTAATGAGGGATTAAAGTTTTTTTTTTTCCCTTTTCTGATGTATTTCCAAAACCGTTGAGCCTGATTCAGCAGTTCCTTGAGAGCCTCGGACTACCTGCACCCATACAGCACAGTGTCTGGTCGTGTGCTACAGAGATGGCAGGGATTTCTGATCAGAATGCTGCTGGGCTTGTTGGAGCAGCTGAGATTAATTCCAGCTGGGCTACTGACTGTACAGAAGATCTAGAGGAATATTCAATGCACTCAGACATCACCCAGAAAAAATTTGGAGTGAAAAAGGGAAGCATTTCTGCAGAAACACGCTGAAGCATTTTGCAACAGGGCTGAAATTAATCCGCAGAAGTAGGGAAATACATTGTACTTAACTTTTATTGCAAATTATTCTGATGAGACAGTATACAGGGAAGCTCTGTGACTGAGATACTGATGTGTTTGTATATGGTGACCTGGGATGTCTGCCAGGGAACTTAAATAAAGTGAAGAAGCACAAAAAGATGTTAATTAGTTTAAAAGCTATCAGTTTTAATTTTCTAAAAATCCCTTTCCATGTTTACTTTTCCTTTCCGTTCTGTTTCTGTTTTTCTTTTCCTTGCATAATTTTTTGTCCAATCATTTCTTAATTTTATTAATACTTTCCTCTTTCAAGGTCTTCAGTTTATTTATTTTTTTTCTTTCTGCTTTTAAGGGCATTCTGTCTGTTCTCACTCTCCATTATCTGGGTGTGGTTTTCTTCCCCTTCAGGTTTTGTTTCTCTCTTTTCCCCCCAGACATTGTTCTTCCAGTTTTTTAGTTCTCTTTCATTTTTCAGTTCACACACTTTCTTCCCTGACTATTTCTAGTTCTCTCCATGGTCACTATTTTTTACCCTGCAACAAGCAGAATTCAATCTTCCTTTTTGTTGGATGAGGTACATATTTTTCCCCACTCACAGAACCTGAAACATATTAGCTTTCTCACACCACTTTTTCACTTGTTCCAACCAAAGGCAGGGTGGTGGGTGGAAACAGCCCTTCCTTTTGCACTACACAACTCAGACAGCAAATGCGCCATGTGAAGGTGCTATCCCTCCAAAACAGAAAGGGTTAATACTGAAGCTGAGGAAACATTTACGTGACTACTTAGGTTATGAACCTGCCAAAACCAGCAGAGAAAATCTGCAAAGTAAGAGCCATATGACAATGACAGTTGTGTGGTATCCATGAGATGGAGGCAGCTGCCTGCACCATGGGCTCGTGTATACATTTAAACAAACTGAACTACTAATTTATACCACCATACTTCATCCCAGACAATATGATTTTAACTAAATATGATTCCTATGTCTGTTGGATGGACCTAAAGCGTTTTTCAGTTCTGAGCAAAAGACCACTCGATTGTAACCAGTTTTCCTGACATTTTTGTATCAGTGCAGAATGTCTTTGCTTTCTCTGTATAAATTGGAGAAATAAAACATTGTGATGAATGATGCCAGGACAGAACATAAGCAACGTGAGTATTTCTAAAGGTACTAGAATGAAGAAGTGCAAAAAACATTAGATTTCCAAGATTAACCAGCCTTGTTTCTGTGGTTCAAGGGGATACATTGGACATAAATTTCAGTTGATGAAAATGCTGGAACCAAGCATCTATTCCTGACAAAGGAGTGACAATTCTGGTTATGGTGAGAAACAAGAATGCAAGTAGTATGAAGCAGCCAGTGTGACTTAAGGAGAGACTGCTCACAGATCTGTTTATAGGCATAAATGTACTGGAAATGGAGCAGTAAAAAAGGGAGAAAAATGAATGAGTCATTTTGCAGGTTTGAGAAGAGATATCAGTGCATCAAATGCATGATAAATGCTGGCTGAGAGGAGCTTAAAGAGGAATAAAGAAGGGCAAGCATATTACAGGAGAAAGAAACACAAAGGATGTGTAGATCCATCAGCAAATGGAGACTAAGAAACAACCATGTGTGACAGTCATGACTTCCATTACTCACAGGGTCACAGCTCTTCCTGGGATCACATGGGATTATATGCCTTGTACTGAATGTGAGACTTGTTTGAAACAGTGCTCAGAAGCCTGAACTCTGCCACATGAAAATGACATTAAAGAATGGCAAGAATTCAGAGTAAAGTAGCAGTCACAAAGGAGGGACTGAACTAACTATCTGAGGCAGGACAGATGGTGTTGTTACAGGCTGCTTTACAAGTAACAGCCAAAAACACCCAGGAAGGAAAGCTGCTGACAGTGTTTGGTGAATGGGATAGACCTGTGATCCATAGTCCCTCTGACAGTCGTAATTCCATGGAGGGAGTCCCCAAGATTCCCTTTCCACACGCAGACCTGGATTTGAGAAAATATATGAACATGTGCTTTACTTTATCCATGGGAGTAGTTCCACTGATATGCCTTCCCTAGATTGAGATGGTGAGGACAGTGGTAGAAAATTCTTAGCTCTCAGATTACTAGTCCTTTCCTAGCTAATGAGAGGAGAGATGCAATGTTTTCTGAAAGAAAAAGGAGATGTGGTTCATCAGTAAAACAGCATATTCCAGGGAGCTGTAAAGATTTGAAATTCCTGGAGGAATATCCGTACCCACATTAGCACATACGCTGACAGATGGTGCAGTTTCATACAAATAGGAATTTGAAGTCATTGTCTTTGAATTGAAAAGATAAACCTTCGGCAGGTTTTGCAGAGCAGCTGGTCCTTCATGGACTGGTGCTTGTGGGGATTTGTTCTTTAAGAAGCTACGACAGTGGTAGCTGTGAGCATCCCAGACAGCACAGGACCTCTCATTCCCTTTAGTAGTTTTCTCTGGAAAAAGCATGAAGCAGCAGCTGCTTTCTTCATGCAGAAACTGGAAACAAGCTCACCCGACTGGCTGGAGAATTTATAAAATTAGAAAAACAAAGCAGCAAAAGGCCTTGGCTCAACAGCGTTACTTTTAGACTCTTTGAAGTGACTAGTCTTGAATCAGTTTATGAGCACCAGCCAAGACAAACACTAGGGTCCATTTGGGGGTTTTGCTTCAGAGCAGCACATTAATACTCTGTAAGGAGATGCAGGGCATGTAGTGGATGTTTTCCTTATCAGCAGTCCTAATCATCCTGAATCTCTCTTGCTCATTGTTAGCATACCCTTCTGTCAAGGCTGCATCAGATATAGATGAGCTATCTTACACAGTGCTTGGATTTCTCCTACAAAAAACCTGGGATAACTGATCCTTTCCTTCAGAAAATGTATCACACAGAAATTCAGAGGCTCTTGGGGGCTGGCCTTGTCCCTGACATGCACTATACAAGCAGCAGCTGCTCCAGCGAACACACACCCTCTTCTCTATAGACTCCCTGGAGACTAAACAAACCAAAACAGAAGATGGCCAATAAAAAGGACAGGTATAAAAAGGGACTTGCTGACTAGAGCAACCAATCTCAACAGTAACAGTATGTTTAGTTATTAAAGTCCTTTGTCTTTCTAACCCTCTTCACATACTTTCTGTAAATGTTAGGAGATGAGCCCTGACTCAGACTTGCCTCCTAATTCCTACAGCTATCCTTTCAATGAGTAAATCCTTGCTCTTACCACAAGAACTAGTTGCAGAGCTAGATTATCTGTGCCGATTCTTTGCAGTCAGGCACATATATGATAGTACTTAATGTCTGTGCAACTGACTGTGTTTGTCTTTTTTCACCTTTACTAGCAAGACTAGCAAATAAGGACATGTCTCCTCACAGAAGAGGAGTGAAGAAACAAACACCGGATACAGTAAAAAAATCTATTTGGTCAGAGGCTGCCACCTTTTCTGTTGTTATGTGTTTAATACATAGGTAGCGTTGTAGTGTATTACATTGCTTCATACAATAGTGATTGCCTGCAGGAAGAACTCTGCATATTAGGAACTCCTCCCAAAGCTGTTCTGCATGGGTACATCCCTGTGATGACTTCTGTAAGAAGCTGGGGCGATAACAGCTCTGAGTACCTCAGAGACCTTTTTCAGTTCCCTTAGCAATTCTCTCTGGCAAAGGTATGAATAAACAGCAGCTTGTTTCACCTTGCACAGATGGAGAAAACTGTGATTCTCTTTTGCTGCTGCAGACCATTCATTCCAAGGTGCCTTTAGGAAGCGACTCTGCAAGGGAGAGCTCTGTGGCAGCCGCTTCAGAGTTACAAGTCAGTAACTGCACCGCTTGCTGCAGATGAAGGTTAGCTGCAGCACCCACTGCTGGGTTAAACACCACCAAGTTGGAGAAAACAGAGAGGATTTTGCCAGTTTCAGTTCTGTGTTCAGTTCTGTTCTGCCACATTCTCCTAGGGCTGGTGGTTAAGGTAAGGACAAGACACCTTCAGCTACCCAGGTTTCCTGCTTTCTTGTTGTCATTCACAAGGCTTACAGCTCCCTCATTTTAGGGTACTCTTCAGATAGAAGAGAGTGATGTTTGGGCACAAATTCAAAATGAGACAAAGCAACTAAAACAAAGGCTGGCTTGTGTTTTATTGTTCAGGAAATGGCAGACAAATCTGCCTTCAGCAGAGATCTCATGAACATTTAAGCTTGCCGTTTCGCATCTGGGAAACACTAATATCATCCATCATCTAATATCATCTCATTTCTTTGTCTGGGGAACTTGGTGGTTGTGCTGTAGTGATGTTCACCCAGGTGACAAAGAAATCCTTTTTGACTTTTCCAACTGATGTTCCTGAGGACAATTTCCATCTGCAAATGTAGCGTGTTTTCATACCTTGAGTGATAGGAGGACACAAGGTCTTGCCAAGCAGAGGGTTGAGGTAACAACTTGCTCCATGCCAGGAGACTCCCACATTAGAAGATGTTCTGGGCAAGTTCAGTTTCAATCCCAATGTGCAACCTAAAGAGACACACATTGTCCTCCCAGCATTGGTCCACATCAGTCCAAATGGTCATCTGGGAGAGGTGGTTTCCTTCTCTGGAGAGCAGGTTGAGTCAATATGGAGCAGAGAATGAAGACTGCAGGCCACATCCTTGTACTGAACAGCCAATGGCAAGTTACACAAGAAATTTTGATGTTTCTAAATTCGAGTCACTGAAGTGAATATACTGATAGAGGCAAGTCTTTTTGCTGTATTAGTTGTTTTCACAAATTCATTCCTGTTTTCCTTCCCTGTAAATCCAGTGGTTTCTATTTATTTATTTATTTATTTTCATTTTTGTGAAGGTATTTAATTAAAAAAGAAGTTTAAGAGTTAGTACTATTTTTGTCATACATGCAAGACTAGGATTTGAAACACCTTTATTCTTTTCCCTGGCTATTCTTTTAAGATGGGCAAGACCCAGCCTGAGGTTATTGTCTGTTGTCTTACTGTTGAGAAGATTTTATTAATACTCCACTATTCTGATAATACTTTTACTGTAGTTTAGTAGCTGAGGTTTTAGTTTGGAAATTACAGAATCGTGGAAAATTGGGCTGAAGGAGGCCTTGTGAGATGGTCTAGTCCATTCCCTGTCCCAAGGCAGATCATACATTCCTAAACTGTTTCTAAAATGTTTCCCTAAATTAATCATAGAACCCCAAATTATGGAGATTCCACAATCTCTTTAAGCAACCTGTTCCAATGTTTTGCTCTCCAGAGGATACATGTTTACCCTACCTAATAGTTTGTTGTTCTTGAAAAGGAGATTGAACACAGAAAAGTAAGACACAGGAAGTAGAAAGGACCTCCAATATCACCAAGTCCAATTCCTTACAGTTAGAAGCAACCATGTCAGGTAAAGTCTTCCTTGTATATGTATAGAGCTCTACATTTGAGTGGGTTGAACTTTTTCCCTAAAGTATCAAAACAAATTCTGCTGACAACCTCATCTTTTCCAAAGTCAAGAATCTCCTGTAAAGTAGAACCACAAAATCAGAAGAACATTACAAAGCCTGTGAAATATATTTTTGGGTATATAATGTACAGATGAGACAAAGTGCCAGAAGATTTGCTTGCTGACATGGCAAAATCTCAAAAGTGAAAGGTAAATGCCCCCTGAAAATTATGTTCCCTTCTGAAACAGATGATGACACTTCTAAATTTCCTCAGACAGTGTTTGAGATTCCCCCTCACAAAAAAAAAAAAAAAAAAAAAAAAAAAAAAAAAAAAAAAAATCAGTCAATCACCAGGACTGCAAAAGATTCTTCTAAATTCCAGGAGAACTACATCTGAGAAAGGATAATGATATTGGACTCATGAGAAAAATGAAGTTGTGACTCTTCTAAGGAAAATCCCTAGAAAGTGTGGAAGTAGGAGAAAGTGGCTGGGTGGGAGTAAAGTCAATACAGAATTCAAAAGAAAAAGTAAGACTGGATTCAGTAGAATTGAAGAGCAAAGCTTCTGAGATGAGGGTGAAGAAGATGTTAGGTTAGAGCTATGAGGAGCTCTTAACTACAGTGATCCTCTAAAAGTTTAACATGAAGCATGTCAGACATTATTCTTCTCATCTTTATGGATGTTAAAACTGATGCTTCAGACTGTATATGCCAATCCCAATGTATGAAGGTATCATTGAAGATATGAAATGGCACAAGGTACCTGTGCTTAGGTGTCTGGCTTCCACTCCTTGTGACACACCACTGAATTTAAACCTCAAAGAAGAAAGCCTTATGTAATCTTCAAATATGTGAGGTCAGAATCTTTGTCATTGTCCCCCAGTAGCCGTGCCAACTTAGTTGGAAGAACTTGAAGGTTATAATCATATCCATGGTGCAACTATGCTACTAGAATGCCATGGGCCAATGGACAGGCCAATAGTTTCAGTCAGGACCTGCTGAGACACTGAATATTATCAATAAAGCATTAAATTCAAAACTAAAGCAATCCAAACTATCATCGAGATGTAGCCCTCCCAGAAGAAACATAGCTAATAACTCAAAAGCTAATAACTCAACATGAGTCACGCTTGCTTAACTTCACTTGGGCCAGGAGACTAATCATGAGATGCTATTTATAATTTATTTATGAAAAGTCAGAGAGAGCATTAGAATAATATTCAGAATGGAAAACATGTTCTAGTAGAACATAGTGTCACTATTATAACAATGAAAAGACAAAACTAGGAACCTTCTCTATTAGCAGATGTGGCTTTTTTTTTGTTGGTTTGGTTTTTAGTGTGTCTACTCTCCAGTGAAAAAGTTATTATATATGTGTGAGACTCCAATCCAGAGAGCAACTGTCCAGCTCAGTTATTGGTGGGGTAATAGATCAGAAAGTTTCACCTCCTCCTTCTCCTCACAGCTGCCCCGCACACATGCACACACACACAGAGGCCAGGAAACTCTATGCCTATAGCACCTACCTTGGGTTTGAAGGCGATTAATTTCAGGACCATCTCAACAGTGAAGAGGCCAGTGAAGAGCATATTGAGGATGTTCATGGCTTCCTTGAACATGCAGCTCTGACCGTAGTGCTGAAAAATAGCATCCCGGCAGCAGCGTGAGGAACCGACACAGCAGCTAGTTAGGAATCCATAGGGTCCCTCTGTGTTGGTCTTCTCTAAAGAAAACCCCAGCACGCTCCAATTTCTTTCAGTTTAGAATTCCCATCTCCCTTCACACATCTCCGTGCCTCTGGCCACTTTTGCCATCTGGCTCTGGATCTCCTATCTTTTTAAAAAAGTCTTTTTGAGTGAGGGTTACCAAAATCACACTTGCCATTCCAGTTGAGGGTTCATTATAAATTTGCATAATGGTACACGACAGTCTCCAATTGTGTCTGCTATCTCATCCTTCCATAACACTTGGATTACTTTTTTGTTTGATGCTACTGCACAGTCAAGAGGGGTTTCACTGAGCTGTTCGTAATTATACCAAGCCATTCCCCAAGTAATTACACTCAATTCAGGATTCTGCAAAGTACATGAGCAGCTCAAATAATATCTTTCCAATATGCATTATCTTGCATTTGTCAACTCTGAATTAAATTTGCAATCATGCTGCCTATTCACTTAACTTCATTAAGAACCGATGAAGTTACTCTCTGTCTTCTACTAATTAATTCAAATAGTGTCTTCTGCAAATGTTGCCACCTCACTCTTCATAACCCCATTTCCAGATCATTATACTTGAGACTGATTGACTAAGGTCATCTTCCAGTTCATTTTATAAGATCCCATTTGTAGTTGCTTAACTTTGATAAACTTTAACCAGCTGGGATGAGCTTTCATAGTCTGCATTGGCTCAGTGTAATTTATTTAAAGTAGTTTCAGTTAACACAGTTCAGCTGCAGCTGAAAGCCAGCCCAAGGAAAAACACATTGTTGAGGTGTTTTCTCTCATAACATTTTCTTTGAAAGGCTTTAGTACCTGCAGGACTCTACTTAAAAACCTGGAATTTTTCTGGCATGTGGCTTTTGTATTTGTTGTCCCTTACAACGTTTGACTCAAATCTGGCCACAGTATAAGCCTTTGAAAAACTGTACTTTTCTCAAGATGGATATAGTCTTCCTAGAATCTCCAGAGGTGCTGTCTTGCCTGTGGGCTCACAAACATCTCACAGTTTCTAGCCCTACCTGCCCTGGGTATGTGCCATTTTCACAGAAATTGAGCATGTTTCAAAGCCTTAGAGTGAGCATAATAGTCCCTCTCTGTTGCTTCATGACAGCATGGCAGTTGATATTTCAGTTCGAGAGCTGAGTGCTTTCTTGGGCTCATGCTGCCTCACTCCCTTGTTGGTACCTAAAGTCAAGATTGCAGAGGAAGCCTTTTCAACGGAGATGGGAAAGAGCTAGACCAGATCCAGAAAAAGTAGGGGGATCAAGATATCTGTTGAGATTGGACTGGAGGCAGTGAGACAAAGTAAGGTGAAAATTAACCAGGAATGCAGACTTAGACTGTTAGTGACTTATAGGAGGCTGAAGCTATGCTTGAGGGGAGGTTGGAGGCTGGGCAGACTGCAATTGAGCCAGTGGAAAATGTAGTGCTGGGATGCTAATTTCAAAAGGGAAGCTGGTGTAGGAGTGCATCAGGAGCTGGACCCACAGTAAGGGACAAACTAGAGAAGGGAACAAAGTGCAGCAGACAATCAAATGGAAAGGGCAGAAAGATCAGAAAGGATGTCTGTGGAGGAATAACTGCAACTGGGTGTATCTGGAGTGAAAAGAAGGACTGTTTGAGGAGTGGGGATCTGGACTGTCTGGGCCACAGACCAGGGAAGGGAGTTCGGAGCCTGACTGGGTGAGGAGAAAGTATTGATTTTAGGGAGGAGAGTGACAGGCAGACTAGTTCTTAAGCAGACAGAGTGTAGAAGAGAACAGGGCTTGAGTGGCCAAGGAAACTGGGACTCCAGAGACAGGGTTAGCAGGTGGAGTTTGGGACTGACTGAAAATGACAGGGAGGTAAAGGAGGCCTTGGGCTGAAACGAGCTGGAAGGAACAAATCAGGAAAGTACAGACTTGGGGAAATGTACAGAACAGCTTGTGTCTATGAGAGTCCATTTCCCGACTGAAAGGAATGTAAGACTTCTTTTTTGTAAGCTAGCTGCATAGTAAACATTTTGACTCCTTCCCCTTTACTGCTGTTCCGTCTGCACATGTTAATCTACTGTGAAACTAATTGCTTTCTACTTTTTAACATGGAAAAACTCAAAATTTAAAATTTAGATCTCAGGTGAGTGGCAGTTCTGGCTTATTCCTGCATTTCATAGAGGCCAAGTCAGATTTTAAAAGTCACTTGTTATTATAGTGGCAATTGGTCTGTGATGTAACTGCTTGTGTGTCGTGGTTTTATTTTTTTTTTTTTTAATCTATTTGTTTTTAAGGAGTTAAAACAAAATTGTTGCAAGTGTCAGATACTAGCAGGAAGAGGAGGAGAGGCAGATTCTTTATTTTAACTAAAAATCATCAGGAGTGAACACGGTACAATGGTTTTATCATGTTCTTCTCCTCCCTTCCCCTCAATACATGGTGTGAAGGTGAAAGTAGGTCTCAGCCTTGGCCATTTCTTCATTTTCCCCAATAAAGTCTAATAATTCATCACCTGTAGGGTTTTCTATTTGCTTACTTACTTGCATGGCCAGGCAGATGGTGTTCAGCAGGATCAGAACGAACATCAGGTATTCAAAATAGGTGGAGTTGACCACATACCAAACTTTGTACTGGTACTGGTTTTTAGGGATGTATCTCCGGAGGGGCCGGGCCTTCAGGGCGTATTCTACACACTGGCGCTGTGAAAGAGGTAGCGTAGATTTAAAAATAAGAAACAAAATACAAAGTTGGTCAGTTACCCCAAATATAGTACGAACACAACGTATTTCAAGTTTTTTACTGAAACGGAAATATTTGGTAGAAGAATTTCTTTCAGGCTGTAATCTGAATACACATATTCTACCTGTTGAAGAGTTCCATATGCGTTTACTTTGGCCAGACAATGCTGTCATGTTCATCTAATCTTAGTGAACTAAATGCTATAGCATACATTTTAAGTACGTGTTGTCCCATCATCAAGTCTTACAGCAAGATTTTTTTTAACCTGACTCCTGAAAGATGGCAGTGAAGCCATCTTAGTGCTCTATCTTGTTGGCGATCTTCACATGTTCCCCTCTGTATCTATTTCTCTCTTAAATGCTTAATCTCAACGTATTTTCAACTTTTAGTGGCAACAAGGCATTGTAAATTACCTGGTTTTTGTCCAGCTCACAGTTCTTGTACTCTTGTTCTCCTTGTTCCTGAAATGTGACGATGACGAAACCAACGAAGATGTTCATCATGAAGAAAGCAATGATGATGATGTAGATAATAAAGAAGATGGAGATCTCAACCCTGTGATTATAGATGGGTCCCACATCCTCCATGTGGGAATCAATGGACCTATACAGCAACCTGAAAGCAAACAGGAGCCCAATGCAGAGAAAATCTGCAATTGCCTCGAGGCCTTATAGGTGATGTTATAAAGTTTAACTTTGTGATTTTCTTCTACTTGTATCATGATTATTCACTCACAGATGAGCAGACCTGCATTGATCTGAATGTGAACACTTGCAAAAGAGAAGACATGGCTCTTACCAACTTTACACATTCAAACCTGTTCAGAGGTGAAATGTTTCCGTAGTTGAACAATTAAAATCTAAAACAAAAGCATGCCCTTCAGTTAACAGAAGACAGGAGAGTTTGTTGTTGGGAAGTGCATTTTGTAAGAAAAAGGAATCTCAGCACTTTTAACATTTGTTAATGCTGCTGTTGGCATTATCCCCTGACATCCTGCGTGCACCTGTCACTCTGACAGAGTTGGAGGTGTGAGAGTCCTTGGCCTCTGTAGCACAGACAGCACAGCCTGATAAGATATCCTATGTCTGCCTATATGGCAGAGATAGCACTGCTGTGTTTCATATTGTCCTACTGGCTCTGTCAGGAAACTTGCAACACCTGGCAATACTGGTAAGCACCTGACAAAAATTTAATACCCATTTGTATACATAAAATTTGTAACAAATATTGATATCATTGCTACTACTGGCAATCATTTTTTTAGGAGTTAGTGACAGTGCTGTGCACTGTTTGCAAGTACAGGAACAGCAATTCTTGCAGGCCCTGAGGAATGTACAAAGTACATAATACTACAATGCTACTACTGCTATATTTAGTGCTTTAGACTTATTTAAATACTTAGAATGAGAAAGACTATGCTCTGCATTTGAATTTTCTCTTTTGAAATGAATGAGGACATTGCTAGTGTTGCATTGGTCCAAGAAGCACTCACTCTGGCCATCCCTCAAAGGTTGAGACAGTGAAGAGGGCCATCATGGCAGTCAAGACATTGTCGAAGTCAAACTTGCTGTTCTCCCAGCTACGAGGTTGTATCATTGGCTGGTTGACCTCACCATCCTTGTATGTAATGTAGTATCCTCTGCGGATGGAGAGCAGAGAGAGAACATGGCAGAACTGCACTTCCAGGAGGGCCTGAGAGTGGGTGGACAGCGAGGGGGGATAGCTGGGAAAGGTCAGACCCACCTGCATTCTGCTGCTGTCTGCTTGGAGCTATCAGTGCAGCTGTACAGCTTGCCCTTGAAAAGGAAGAAAGAGGAATGAAACTTCCTTTCCTGACAGTGCAAGGGTTAGGGCAGATCATGTAGCAAGGAAACTGCATTTACTACTTGTTTAATTGACTATGAGTGTGTTTACATGCTCTTTTGCAGGTAGATGTGAGAAAACTGGATCGAGAGTTGCCTGCATCTGGGTAGCTCAGAGCACAGGCTTTTATCTGCTTGGACAGTACTTTTATGTGTACATGCTGAGGTGCATGACCACTGAGTGCTGCAGAACACTAGTTGTCAGAAGGGTGTTGAAGGGCAAAGAAATAAAAGCAGACATAAATAAGTGAATTAATAACCTCTAATGATTATCTGGCATGCCCATTCCTGTAAGTACTAATCCTTTAGAGCAGCCCCCTTCACCTCCCTGGCACTAAGTCATGCCACAAGCTATTTAAAGAAGAAGGAAATTACTGATGTTACTGATAATTTCTTATGGTTACAGATGAAGGCCAGGAGTTCTGAATATGCCTCATGCAGTTTTGGTGAACTACTGGTAACAGGAGCCCAGGTAACACTAATAGTGCCCCAAAATGTTTTGCCTTTTACACAGAAGACTCCATCGCCCTTCATGTTTCTTCATGCTATTTTTCTTCCCACCCCGTAATACAGCTCAGGGTAATGGACGAATGAATGGGCCCAATGGTTTTACCTTAAACAACTGAACTCCAATGCAGGCAAACATGAACTGCAGCAAAGTGGTGACGATTACAATGTTTCCGATGGTTCGAATGGCGACAAACACACACTGGACCACATGCTGCAAATGGAAGATAGGAACAAAGTAACTTGCAGGATTGTTCTGAGCTGCTCTGGCTAAGGGAGAAGCTCAAGACTAAAAATACAAATAAAATACTTCATTTAACTATTGCCCATTAAGTAATGTCTTAGGAAAAGGGAGAGAAATCCAACTTGTTACATTCCTCACCATACTCTTAGAAGCAGGCAGAAAGGGTTAGCAAAATACAAAAGCTCAGCTCTCTGAAACTTCCAGCATCACTGACTTTCATAGCTGGGCACCCACCAGCCCCACAGGAAAAAATTTATCTGATACAGCAATGCTACATTAAAATAGGCTTGTGTGCCCATCTGTAAACCTTGCAAGCTACATCATTTAACCTCAGTGGTGATGCCTGGCCAGCCATCTGGAAAGCAGCTCGGCAGAAAAGGACTTGGGTGTCCTAGTGGACACCAAGTTGAACATGAGCCCTCTCTGAAAAGCTGATGAATGTTATCCTGGTCTGCATTAGGCAAAGTACTTCCAGCAGGTTGAAGGAGGTGATCCTTCCCCCTTCTACTCAGCACTGGTGAGGCCAAACCTGGAGTCCTGAGTCCAGTTCTGGGCTCCTCGGTACAAGACAGCTGTGGATCTACTGGAAGGAGTCCAGCAAAGGGCTGCAAAGATGATTAAGGAACTAGAACATCTGTCCCATGAGGCAAGTCTGAGAGAGCTGGGACTGTTCAGCCTGGAGAAGAGAAAGCTCTTGGGTGATCTTATCAATATATATAAATACCTGAAGGGAGGGTGCAGAGAAGGCAAAGCCAGGCTCTTTTCAGTGCTGCCCATCGACAGGACAAAAAGCAATGGGCACAAACTGAAACATAGAAGGTCGATCTGAACATTGGAAAACACTTTTTACTGTGAGGGTGACAGAACATTGGAACAAGTTGCCCAGAGAGGCTGTGGTGTCTCCCTCCTTGGAGGTATTAAAAAAAACATCTGGGCATGGTCCTGGGCAACCTGCTCTCAGTGGCCCTGTTTGAGCACATTTGTCAGACAAGACAATCTCTAGAGGTCGCTTCCAACCTAAACCATTCTGTGATTCTGCTGAAACCCTACTCAAACCACTACATAAGTCCTTGTAGCCTGAAATACGTTGAGTTTACTATTTACACAATGCATTGAAACTCTTCTAACCTTTAGTCCCTTGGCTCTGTTGATGGCCCTCAGTGGTCTAAGGACTCGCAGAACACGCAGGATCTTCACCACATTGATGGCATTGGACCTGGAAGAAAGTATGTGAAGATTTGAGAGATACAGGATATAGGGGATGTGCTGTGAGGGCAGATGGATTTTACACACTCTTTCTTGTTTCAAATCTTACATAGCTTTAGAGTGCTTAGGATAGTTAGAGAGGCAACTCTTTGCTATGGCACTTCAGGAATAAGGAAACTACTCTCTGATGTTAACTTCATTGGTCTTGCTTCCTGATCTAGGCAGGCTCAAGTATACATTCTCCTGGCTTTCGCTATCTCTGCTGTATTAATGAAGGCAACAGAACATGGGCAGGGTATTTTTTTAAGCAGAGCAAATACTCTGCCAAATACTCTGTATATGTCTATGATATGAAAATTCTGCCAAGATGTAGTCACCACAAGACACTTTCAGATAAGCTTCAAAGAAGCACTCTACTGAAATATTCATAGAAGAGTGGAAACTCCAGGTGACTCCAGCATTAAAGGTATACCATCCACTTTCAGTTTGATCCTGCAATGTGTTTGGCCTCTGTTTGCAAATCAATTAAGTGTGTACATAAATTTAAGGATGTGGAAACTCCCACTGAATTGATTAGGATGACTTAGGTACTTAATTTTAGTGCTGAACATAACTTCTGTACTACAAGAGAGTTCTCTGCATCTTCACAGATTAAAACTCTGAGAATATTCTCCATCAGGCCCTCCTACTGATTTTGGGAACAGTTTTTTGCTAACATATTAAGAGTCCAGCTAGGTCTGCAAGAAAGAAATAGCAGGTCAAAACAAGCACTGTACCATTCTTAAGACCTTGACTGAAAGCCTGATGGACCTGACAAATCCTTCTTCTTGACTTAGCTCTGGAACATAATATAGGTGAGCTGCTAACCTGTCATGGTAACAACTGGGAGCTTATTTCTCATCAAATGTGATACTACTTAGGATACTCCCTATCTGACACACAGAGTTCCACATAGTCAAGTAAACTATAAATTTACTGAACAAATTAACACATCAACCAAGACAAAGCGGTAGGACAGAAGCAGGATTGACTGTTGCTGCCACCACTGCTCTGCAGATCCTTGCACAGCTCCTGAAGCACTTGATGGTCATCCATTGACCAAAACCCACAACATCTTAATAAGCAGCAAAAGATTATCACCCTGTTTTCCAAAGAGGTCATGAGAGGTCTAGGAGGGAACAGTAGGTCACTTAACTGTACTGAGCAGATACAGTGAATCAGAGATCTTGGAACAAAGCTAAGTGTCATGATTCCCAATGGACCAAGTTTCTTGTTCTCATTTGCTCTTTCTGGAAGGTCCCCACTTCAGGTCACTAGTGCAGCATGTCCCAGTTATTACCTCCCCTCTTGGGGATGAATTTCAATGGTGTTGAATCATCTGAGAAAAATACCTCCAGGCTCATGAGAAAAATCTTACCTGGAGGTGTCACCTCCCAACCTGGCCCTACGATCCCCAAAAAACAGCTAGTTGAAAATAGTGCACTCACTGGATCCCAAAGGAGATGAGAGAAACGCTGACCACCAGCAGGTCTAAGATGTTGAAATAGTTTCTGCAGAAGGAACCCTTATGGAGGAAAGCCCCGTATGCGGTCATCTGCAGGAAGGCACATGAAGACAAAACCACACCTCGGTGTTAGCATCTGTTCAGAAACCAAACCCATCTTGTTGTGCTCAGACTATTATAACTGGGGAGGGGCAGTATTTCTAACAGCAGACAATTTACCCCCAGACCCCAAAGGGGAAGTTGAGTCCCCATTGAAAGAAAAGAGAGTGAAAAAGACAGTAAGATAAACATGAAAGACCTAACTAGGGAAAGTCAATACTAGGTTCAGTGGAGAAACAGGCACTTTGAGTGCATAAAGTACGTAATATTTAGAATCAGCAAAGCAGCAGAATGACTGTTTGCAAAAACTATTCTTTGCAATCATATGTTTTCCCCTTTTTCTTCAATGGCAGAGGACACTTGTGAGTATGATGCTTGTATTATTTAAAGGCTTCTTTAGCTAAATTGAATTAAAAAATATAAAGAAGGCTCTTTTGTAATGTTTTTCAATGCTTAGACCAGCTGCAGTGAACAGTTGAGCTCTCTTCCCTCTGTGAAGAAAAAGCAGAATCCCTCAGGGACTTGATGCTTTAGAGCTGAACTGAAGCAACAGAAGAAACTCCTGCTCTCTTCAGTTTGCTCCTTCCATTCAGCTCAATCCTGTACCCCTTTTCCTATCCAGTTTCCTCCATTTTTATTCTAGAAGCAATTGAATTTTCCTCACAAAGCCCAAGTTAAGATTCCTTGAGACAGAATGGTTTCATTGTGAAGGTAATTATTATGAACATCAAACAGCAGAGGAAGAGAGAAATGCTACATATTTTACAAGTGACTCTCTGCCCCATCTGGGTATGAAGCGGTATTGAATACTTGCTGGCCTTGAGGAGGATGTCACAGTTCCAGAATTGGATTAAGTGACAGTGTAGACAGAAATGGGTCTCAGCCACAATGTCAGACCTAAACACTGCTGTACTCAGAATTTGAATTTTAGACTGAGCTTAGTTACAGAATGTGATTTCAGGAGTCTGACATGGTTGAAGAGGATGAGGTGATGGGGGTATTTGTACCACCTACCTTAGACTCAGTGAGCAATCTAATGTAGCTGCTTTGGAGAAACCCCATCCCCACAACTGCTAATGGTCCTCCATTACCTGGATTAGGAGCACAGGCTTCTAAAGTCGGTCCTCTGGATTTTGTCTAAGTTAGATGTCTGAAGTATTATAACTTGAAGGAGACACCATGAGAATGTTCATCAATTACGAGCTCTAGCCAGACTCCCAGCTGAGAAGTGTGAACTAGAAGTTCAAACTGGAGTTTTCCAACTCCTGCAAATAGCTCAGGATGGTGTGCCTGCTAGTGATTTCCAGCCATGTCTACCTGTGACAACTTTATTCAGAGGAGGGGGGAAGGGCACATGGTATATCAGATCATTTTTTTCACCAAACATCCATGACATCAGGGAACTGACTATTAATCAGTCAGACAGAACTTAGAAGGGGAGGAAGTATAAACTCTGGTCTTGGGTTAGAATTTATACTTAGAGACACATTCAGTTGGGGAAGAAGGGAGGGGTTCTTGCCATAACAAAGGTGGTAAAGATACTCTTTACTGGTTAGATTTTGTATGGCAGTCTTGAAAGAAAGGAGACACCATTGAAATCAGGAGGGGAAGCTCTGCTGAGTTTAAGTTCTATACAAACTGTTGTTCTCTCAAGCCTGTTGAGAGATTTTGTTATCTTGGAAGAGGCTCTCAAAGAGTCTATAAACTATGTCTGCATCCCAACTGGGACGTTGAATAAGCATTCAGGATGCCCATTAAAAAACCTTGGCGGTCACCTTGCTAACATTTGCCAGACACCACTATGGCAGTGTGAGGTTTGCAGGTGTCATCAGCAACACAAGGGCAGGTGATGCTCGTTTCTCTACAGCCTTGAACATATATATATATATATATATTTTTTTTTTTTCTTATAATTTACACTAACTTTGCTGTTGTGCAAAACATTGTGCTCAATGCAAGGCAGTGGAGAAACGCACTGAGAAAAGAAGCAACTCCTGAGGCAGGAACTGACAGGATAAGAACAGAAGAATTTCTTAAAGACTTGTAGTCCTTGCACTCCTCTCCCACTTGAACTCAGAGAATATCCAGGTGTGCTAACATAAATTCACTGAAGTTAACAGGAGGACATCCTGGAAGGCTCAGGTACTATGCAGTTCCTGATGTAAACAGCAATAGGCCAATTGGTTGGGTTGGGTTCTGCTTCTGCTGAAGTCATTAGGAGCATTACCATTTGCTTCAGTGGGAGCAGAATTAGTAATTGTAAGTTCAAACATGTGCCTTGAACTGTGGTTTAATTTTTAAATGTTGCTGTTGAGATGTTTTCCTTTTTTGACAGGCTTTTTTGATCAGCCATTTCATATGTGCATGTTCAGATTTATTGTGTAAACACAGATGCACATTGACACAAGCATAATATGTACAACTCTTTGGAGAACATTATGTCTTTAGTGATTTTAAGTCATCTCAAAAAGCATGTTTCTCTACAAAAATGTGCAGGGGCCACCCTGCTTGCCAGCGTTCAGTATGGATACTGTTATTAGGGTCTTGAGCTGCAAGATTTGAACAACTCTAAGGTACTGCCTGCCAGCACTTAAAACTGGCTTGCTGAGAAAAAAAATCAAGCTGCCAAGTGAACCTAGCATTTAGAAAGCCAGAACTTAGCTCAATTACTGTTATTTAAATTATTAGCCTACCAATTTGGGAAAATTAGAGTTAAGAACAAGGCAGCCTATTTTTATTTTCTTCAAAGCTAAACCATTCTCCTGCACATTTCCCTTTGTATAGAGCATATTCCTTGGAAAAGGGAAGCCGGGTTTCAAACAGGCAATGCAACAATATTTATTACCAGCTACAGTCATCAGTGTGTCAATGATTTGTATCGTGGTTACCTCTCCACACCTAAAAAGTGAGCTCCTGTGCTATGTTCCCTGCTTCCTACTTGACTGTGCGCCCTATAACCTTACAGAAGTCATTGGCTGATGTCTGGTCTGGCCTCATGACTTGTGCAGAAAAGAGATTTGCTCTTTGGTTGTTAGCATGTGTATGTGCTCATGATTCCTTGCACAGCAAACAAATCCTGTTTCTGAAATTTATGGGGTGATGGCCTTTTTCTTGGTCCCCTCTTGTTTTTTCCAATAAGATCATCCTTTCATTGTGATTCCCTAGAAAGCACTGTTTGATCTAGGTCCTGAATTACAAGTTTGAATATCAGAATTTCACAGAAGACTCTGTAAGCAACTACCAAAACAATAAAATAAAAAGATAAACAATCCTTTGTTTAGAAATAATAATGGGGTTAAAAAAAAAAAGAACACAAAAGAAAAGAAAAAGAGAGAGAGAGAGAAAGAAAGAAAGAGAAGAAAACGAGTGCATTGCTCAGATTGGTTACCTTAAGAATAATTTCTAATGTAAAGATACTAGTGAAGACATAGTCTGCATTGCCTAGGATCTGAAAAATAAGCACAATCGGGTTAGTGGTACTGAGTGTGACCCAGGAACAAACAGGCGTGTGTGTTAGCAACAGATAGTGGCAGAAAACTAGTAAGCTTGTGAACAGGTAATGGTAGAGAAGATTGGCACTTTACCTTCAGAGCAATTTCAATGGTGAAAATGACAGTAAAAACTATATCAAAATAAAAAAGAATCTGTAAAAACAAAAGGGAATAGGAGCGGGGAAGGTAGATCAGTGACTGATCACTTGAATGGGAAAATCACAGTTCAAAAACAAATACATATGCCTTTTAACAAGGGAACAAGGAGGACTATATAGGAAATGGTTTTGTAACAATGTCCTGTCGAATGCAGTGAAGGTCCTGGCACAGAGGACAAGAAGCACATTACATGAAATGTTTTCTGAGTTACAATCCCATGAGGGCACTAGAGGCAAAATAACTTTTTGGTTGTTGCTGTGGGATTTTTCTTTTCTTTTTTTTTTTTAAAATCTGATAAAGAACAGACAATTCCAGGGTTTTCCCAAATAGGCTTTCAAACTGAGAATATAAGGATGCCTGGTCTCTCAGTGGAAAACATGAAATTCCTTCTTATTAACTTCTATTCAGGCTTGTTCTGTGCCTCTCACAAAGGAAGAAAAGCAAACTGCAAATTCATGCTCTAGCTATTTTTTTTCCTCTATCCTGATTTGCCCTGGATTAGGATGAATAACAAAGACTCTGCCAATTGAACAGAATCCCAGCACTTGTATTGCAAGCATAATTTGGTTGTGTGCTAAAGGTGCCCAACTTAGATCTTGCATCTTTCTACTGGCATCCTGGATAACAGGCAAGCTGAAACACTCATAATTCCCATAAACTTAGACCTGGTGATGGGGATGCTGGTGGCGTGCATAGCAGACCACAAAAAGTGGCCCTAGAGTGTCACAGAAGGCAACAGCAACTCTGGAAGTGTAAAGTGATTTTCAAAGTAACAGCATCAAAGACAGAAACATCTTTCACTGCTGATCAGTTGATGTCCCGCAAAAGCAAATGGGAACTTTCTCATTGACTAATGGGACCAGAACTGAAGTCTCTGTTTCCAACATATTCCAATATCCCAGGCATTTTTAACATTACCTGCACTACAAATGGTGAAAATCAGAAGTATCATGCCCTTGGATTACTGTTTTAGCTTAACCAAGTTCTAAAGCGGAAGGCCAATATGTGGTAGCTGTGCAAAACAGATCATGGGTGAAACTTAAACCTGAATTGCTAAAATGCTAATAAACATAAAGCAGTTAAGTCCCCTGTGTTTATTGTATCTCAGTGCCCGTACCCTAACTCAGATTTATAGGTGGCTATATTCCTGTAGCTTGGTATGCTATAGGCAGTGAGGTAGCTACTGCAAACCACAGGGTTATTTTAGATTGCATTATTTAAGCATGATTAAAATCTAAACTAATTTGCAAACACCAAGTATCAAATGGGGGGGATGTATCACTTAGTGCTACTGTGTAATTTAAAATTCTTTAGGTCACTGCTCAATTTCTGACCCCAAGTTGTTTTCACTTCAAGACTGTTTTGGGGTCTATTAATTTTTGCAACTTAGAGAATTAAAAAATGGCCATTTCAATGATGGACAGATCCCAGTTTCATCCTATACTATTTTACACATAGTATAACTGAAAATGTCCCCTTGCATTGCTGCCTTGTAGGTCTGCACATTGGGTTATCATAACAATTGAATACTTTTATAATCAATAGGCCAGATTCATGGGTACTCTCAAGCTGCTTTGCCTGACTCCACCAACATAAAGCAGCCATAAACTTGATTAAAGTGGATGATTAAGCTGTACCTGCAGCTGCTTTACATCACCAGAGCACTGCAAAGTAGCTAGAGCTTAGTGGTGAATGTGGCCCCAAAGCTGCAGCTAGTAAAAAGGTCTCTTAGAAATGAAATCACCCGTAATGAAAATGATCATCGCTCCTCCTGTGCAGGCAGTATTATTTATCTGCAGGCATATTTATTATTAACTAAATATGAATTTAGTCTACAATATACTAAAATGAACTAATGCCTTGCCAAGATGCAAACAGGAGAATATTGCAAGAACATAAAGTCTTAGGATTTACTTGGGCTTTGAAGGCTGTTTGATCAGACTGGGGAGATACTTCCAAAAACTTGCTGCCTGAGCCCTGTGTGACACAAGAAAGATGCAGCCACTAGCCCACCCTGGGACAGAAGCAGTGTCTAAGACTCTTTGCTGAGCTCTTGCTGGAGGAGGTTCTCTCTGTTCCTGTCTTCTTGCTCTGCAACAGTTTGTGTCAACAGCAGCACTAGTCCACATGAGTCCTTGTGCACAGGTTAATGCCCGATTGTGTTGTCCCAGCGTGAAGGCAGAGGCAGTTAGTTTGCTTTTTTTCCCTCCTAGGCCTCTATGTGGGCACAGGGCAGGACACAATCTTATTGTTCTACTGTCAAAGTGCAAAGGCAGCCCACATTTGCAACCTAAACATCTTGTCAGTGTCCCCTGGTATGATACATTTTAAACATCTGGACCTGCAAAAATTAAACACAGATTTTCATGCAACATCAGTGGCTTCAAATACACAAGACAACACTTTGCCCCAAGCCTTCAGCTCTTTTATCCAGGACAAGCAGCTTTGATTACTTTTTTCCCTGGTTTAAATCTCTCTGCTACAGCTTCTGTGGCATGTCAGAGGCCCGTATGCCAGCTGACATGCTACAGTGCTAATACATATTGACATACATTTATCCCTATGTGGTGAGCACACTCAGCCGTGCACAAATGGGTCATTGGTGGCACAGGTTTTACTGTATTATTTAGTACCCTCCTTCAGGATGAAATGCAAAGCAGCTATGAGATAAGCTCAGAAATAAACCCCTATTAACACTGCCTCTGCATGCACATGTGTGTTTAAATGTATGCCCAGGACAGGACATTTCAGGGAGGTAGAACACTGAGCATTAAATAAGGGTTTCATTATTAAGCAACAACAAAATTTCCTACTCTTTAAGCCTAGCAAGCTCTCCCAGCATAAAGTTACCAGAATTCCACTGCACACAGTAGAGATCAGAAGTCTCACATACAGCTGCAGACTCTTCTCATTTCTGCAATGACCCCAGAATAATAGAAACAACCACTGGCAAAGCTAAGGGAGCACTAAACATTTCAAAAAGCTAATAAGAACCATCAGGAAATATGGTAAGAATGTATCTGTGTGCTGAATGCCTTCCTCTCTTTCCCCTAGGCTGGTGAGGAGAGGAGCACAGCGTATTTTCTGAGGATTATCTCAAATTTAATGAGAGTTTTGCAGCTTGCATTCAAATAGTCTGATTCTAACCTTGATGACACCAATTTCCCCCAGACTGACGGCACCAAACTCAAGAATGTTACTCCTGATTAACACCAGTGCAAACAAAGTGAAAATCAGGCCCTGGGCTTTTTAGTTCAAAAGAGAGCATGTGGCAGGAGAGCAAATGTTCCAAAGGGAACCTGTAAATCCCCCAAATTAGAACTATCTGTATCCCAATCCATGTTTTGACAGACCATTTCTAATGCCTTAATCCCAGGTAACAATAATTTTGCTTCAGCCTCCTGTTATTCTTTCCCCTACACACGCTTCTGAAATGAACTAGAGGCCAAATTCTGCACTGACTCACGTTCCCTGCAAAACCCAGTGATTTCACACGCAGCCTACAAAAGGCACAGATCTGGGAAGACAGTCATTCCCAAAACCTCTGATGCAGTCTTTTCTGCCTTTCCTGGCTTCAACTCCTGACCTGCTTGTACCACACTTTTAATACACAGGATGGGAAGCATACTTGGTTCCTAAAGGAGAGGTGGCGGACGGGGTCCTCAGCTGCCAGGGAGATGCTGCTGAGCAAGATGAAAAATAGGATCAGGTTGGTGAAAATGTTATCGTTAACGATTCGATGGCAGTGGACACGAAACCTGCAAGAGAGAGGAGAGGCACAACTTTATCTCTCAGAGAACAGTAAGGCCTGGGAAACAGTTCCTCCTCCTCTTTTGCCAGCAGGACTGGCCCTGGAGGATTGCTCCACAGAGCAGCTCCTGTCCACCCCAGAAGCAGGAGGAACGATGGCCCAGGCAGCCGTGCTTGGCCCTGCTGGGAGCTGGGCAGCCCTGACTCTCCACCTCATGTAGTGACACAGAGTGGTGGGCTGCCTGCAGGACTCACGCTCCATGCATTTGGATACAGAGCAGTCGCTCCCACCTGACAGAGCCTTTTGTGATTTCAATATGGTCTGAAACCTGCCAATCCAAAGTTATATCCTTTGCTTTCATTCACAGAACCATTCCCCATTCATTTAGGGGGAAAGCAGCAGAAACAGGCTTTGGGGTGGCCAGTATCTTTCTAAGCTGGGGATGGAGTGTCACTGAATAGGGGCTATGGCGGATTTACCTTATTGACAAGGCACAGACCTGGCCAAATGGATATAGGGCAGACAGGTGTTGGCAAAGGACTTGTGGGAGTACATCACGCCATGTAAGGTGCTCTTAGTGGGAAACTAGCAGGTAAAGAAGTAGCAGTCTCCCATCAAACAGCAGTATGCTTACTGGAGACCATTTTACCTTCTGTATATCGGTATCAGGATACAAGGAGTTAAACCTCATAACAGTCCTATGCATAATTCCAGAGGCACTTCATTAATCTATTTAGCTCTACTTTTGGCTGTAAAGCCTCGAAGCTCCTATTATAGCAATTTTACAGATGATTGCAGAGGTTAATTTACTTCTTCAACAAGTGACAGTGGGTGGGTGGCAAAGCTGGCATTAGAGTCCATGAGTCCCAGTCATCAGCAGTCCCTCCCTCTTGCACATCTCCAAGGAGGAGTGGCACAAGCCCTGCTGTGGAAACACCGGCTCTGAATTCAATTGTGCTTTTACAGCCCTGCCTGACTTTGGGGCTGTGCTGGGAGGCCACGTCCTCAAGGGAGATGCCTGGCTACATGGAACTGCACAGACCACAGGGCTGTGAGGTCATTTCTGCACCCTTGGAAAGAGATATTCCCCTCTGTGTCACAGCTCAGCCCTCCACTCACAGTACTGGTCTCACACGTCTGTGTTGGAAAGACAGGTGAGGCAGCGTGAAGCCACAAGTTTCCCTCAGGAGCCTGAGGGAAGAGTGTGAGAGGAGAATGATTCTTTTCAGTCTCCTCTCAGAGCTATGGGCTCTTAACCTCCTTTTCCATTTTCCTGTACGCTTGTTCTTGATGCATAGGAATGAGTAGAGACACATGAACTCCCTACTGGGGGTGGATTTTGAGCAGCCATTAGGACAGGAAGCTCCTACCTCATCTGTGACTGATTGCATGATGACTTGCTTGTAATTTGGACCTGAACATGTTGGGTAATTCCAATTACTGACTTGCTTCCAAGTCCCTTAATTCCAAAGCTTTCATGACTTGTGTCTTCAATCAGGCTTGCAGGTGCAATGAGCTCCCATTGAATATTGTCAGGGTTCTCCCTACAGTTGTGCTTTTGTGAGGATTGCATGCCAGGGCCTTTGAAGCAGAAGCTGGTCAAGAGAGTCTCTGGTATGAACTGCTGGAAGAGAGCTCTGCACCACATAACCTTTGGGGCCCAATGTGAAAGGGATACCTGCTGTCCACCTCCTTGTTCCAGCTAAGCAGTCTCTTAAATACCTGTTGTTAGGACTGAAGATGAAAAAAGCGCTGGCATCAGGCATAGGCACAGCCTTTTCCTTGAGGTGCAGCTCAGACATCGGGCGAGGCCGAGGGCCGACAGGCATCTCGGGTTCTTCCTCATCTTCCTCTGCTGCAAGAAGCATTTTTGTATTTTAATGCAAAATACAACCCATTCTTGAGTGCTGGGGCATTTGTCCCTGTCATAACTAGAGCTAAAAATTAAGAGTAATTGAAATAGTACGATAAAAGCTTGAGGTTCCTTGTCCACTTCCTTTCTCCAAGACAGCATCCACTGCCCTGGCAGATATTGGTCTAGTCTCTACATAAAACCACTAATGCTGGTAAACCCACAATGTCCTCACAACAGTCTTTTCAGATATTTCACACTCCTTCTGGAAAAAAAAAGCTTCTTCTAATGACTGACTTAAATATTTATTGCTGTTGTCTAAATCCATTATCTCTTTTCTTATTTTCCATGGGCACAGAAAATAGAGAATTCCCTTCCTCTTTCAGAAGGCTTTTACATACTTTATGACCATTATTATATCTCTGCTAGATTTTCTGGTTCCTAGAGCAAAACATCAGTCTTTCCACGTAGTCACTGGCCATTTGGGATTGTCTGGCTGGACGCATGTATACCACAAAGCAATCGCGGGGCATGGGCACTTTGATTACACCAACCAGAAATTCTTAACATTGTCCCTTTCCATACTTCAGTGGGGGGAAAATTGAAAGGGCAGGAACAAGGCTGAGACTCTCAAACCTGATGCCTATGGAGCAGATCTCCAGGCACTGTGCAGATCAGTGAGCACCCTCAAGGGAAAAAACGCAGAGGCATGGGCTAAGTGGTATGTGAAAGAGAACCTTCCACCTTTGGGGATTTCTTCTGCCTTCTGAAGTCAAAAAGTAGATGTACATGATGTGTACATGACAAGATACAATTTTTCTGTATAAAGATCCCATTCACTTAATCCTCTCACTTAATCATCAAGACAGGAAAAAACTATTTTAAGAAGGGAGAATGACAAGTTAGATGCAACTGATTCATCTTCCAGCCAATGCAAAGGAGGAAATTGTAGTGAAAAGGTTTATCTTGAATCCATAAAGTGAGATAAATTCCAGTAAGAGCCTGTTCCTTTAGGGTCAGGTACTGTACTTGATCTAGTAATGGACGCATCAGAAAGAACAGATGAATCAGCAGAGATCTTAATCTAGATGTCGGAAACAGGAGAAACGTGGCCTTTTCAATGCGTGACACTATTGCGTGCAAATAGGAGTCTTTCTTTACACTTCTGCTAGCAAGAGTTCAGCTCAAATATTCTTGACAGATTTTTGGATAAATGTTTGAGCTAGTATATAGAGTTTTTACTTTTTAAGCCAATCTATTTTTTAACAGCTCAATTTTTTGTTGTAATACATTAATACTTTATAATACTCTTTCTACAGATTGTATCAAGCATTCTTTCAGAAGTATTTTTTTGTATGGTACTTGTAAAATTGGTGTTAATGTTAATACTCATATTTATACAATATTACTATACTTTGCACTTGCACCTTTTATCTGTAGATTTCGGAATGGGCTGACAATGACCAAAGTAAGAAAATTATTTTTCTTCTTTAACAGTCCAAAATACCAATGCCCATGATCACATATAATACTTGAGAGCCCTTACTTAAAAAACCCTAGCATTCTGAATCCCTGTTCTGTGCCTTCACTATTAGATCATTCTTTTACTTGGAGGAATGCTTAAAAAAACACTTTGAAATGGGTATGGAACAACACCTCAGGAAAACGGGGTCTTAGCAGAAAGATCAGGACCATAAACAATATTGATTCTCTCTTCTGTTTTCTTGTGTCTGCCATACAGTAAGAAATATATTAATGATTCTGGCAACCACATGTACCTTCAGAATGGAAAACATGTCCAGTTCCCTAGCACTAGAAAAAAAAAATAATGTTCTAAATATTTTTTGTTTAAAGTAGGGTCTAGGGCACATAAGTAAGGAAACAGTGAAGCCCAAATATGAAATGAATAACATGATTACAGCCTCAGCTTATGTCACTACCTAAGCTATCTACCTGCATATAGAAACCATATGTTGCACAGTTGCCAGCTTCCATAGGAGCAAAGGCCAACATGGTGTTCACATATGGGGTGAGCAGTACATTGATTGCAATCCAATACTTGTTCTTTGACAGTTTTCTGTACCTAAGGTATATTTGTGTTTAAAGTCACCCTTTTAGTCAAGCGTGCCACAAAATCCTAAAGAAACATGACTCAGAGCTGCCAAGTGCGGATCTAAGTTTCAACTCTCCTAAAGTTCAAGGAAATTCAAATCTGGGACTGTCATCTTGAATTATGCTTCATTAGAATGGTGATGTCCTTTGGTTGAGAAGCTATAAGCACACACAGGCTACAGTGCAGCATCAGTGAAACATCTGATGATTTTTTTTTCTTTTTTTTTAATTTTTACTGTACAAAGACCAGAACTCTTGTGAAAGGACACTGCTTTGCTTCAAGCTTCCATGAATCATCTCAAGCTTTTACCTTCAACTGACGTTCTGAATTCTTTGTCCGTTTCTGTACTAGACTGCAAGACTAGCTCCCTGTCTTCCTATAATAAACATATCATCCTAATAATCCTTCTAGTGTACACAAATCTCTGGAAGAACTACTCCCTGCCTCCAACAAAGGGAATAGGTGATCTGATGAGCTGCAAATACACAGACTATTCTGGGAGCTAAGAGCAACACTGTGTAGCAAATAGAGTCAGAAGAGGTTATTGAGAAAACTGGCTGAGACAGAGGAAACAAATAGGATATTGAGCAAGGTAGGTCAAAAGAATAAAGGGAAAACAAATGAAGTAACCATTTCAAATTGTTTCTGAACACTGGTTGAGGGTAAAGAGTATTTTCAGAGGATGGAATGCTAGGAAGTCATCGAGAGGGCACAGGCATCAACAGCTTAAATCATAAAGAGAAAACAGATATAACCAGCTGACTGTGTCTAAGAAGCAATAGGGTGCTTCACTCAAATCACAGCTGAAATGGATCCATGTGCAAGTGGGCAAGAAAAGGTGTGTTTCCAGATGGGCCATACATGTCTGCATGGCATCTCCTGTGCCACAGCTGGACTGATCAGCAATCAGCAGAAGAATTCTGAACTGGTCAGTTGGCCAAAAGGGAACTGGACAGGGTATATGTGTGGAGATTGGGAAATTCTTCTTTGCTAATGCCAGGGAAAGCCCTGGAGCCTTGTTCCCCAAAACTGAATACACACGGCAGATGTGACATACCACATCAGCAACGAGAGAGCCTTGGTTTTTCTGAGCTTTATACAGCAGAATGGAATAGATGACTATGGTAAATCCGAACTAACAAGGGATTTTCAAAACTTGACTGTATCTGAGCCTTGTGGTTGACTTCCATGAACTCTGGGGTCAGGCAATTTTGTGAGCTGTTAGAGACAAGCTTCACTATACACAAAGAATTGATAAACAATTCAGGGAAAAGTCCTGTTTAGAAAGGGCAAATACAATGGCAAATAATCAAGATGTAGTCCCTTTACATTTCAGATACTTTAGAAGACAGGAGAAAACCTGAATATCCATTCAGATTTTAGGTTCCATTCAAAAGTATGCCAAACCAGGGATTGTCACCACAAGGGAGGAATTAAAAGTGTTTTTACTTAATTTTCCACACTAATCCTATGCACAGCTGCAGATAAAGTGTCCATGACACTAATTGTAGATGCAGTTTTTGTCATAAAGTTCACATACTGGGCTATTTGTAAGTTGTCCACAGAATGTAACTAAAACAAAATTCTATTGTCAGTAGGCTTAAATTTGATATACAGGTGACTGTACCTTCAAAAAAATGTAATGGTCTGCAAATCAAGCCAGCTGAGAAGCAGAAACAGAACTATATCAAGCTGTTTTAGTTTGTGCTTCTGACTAAAGGCTCCCACAAACCTCTTAGCAACTGGGGATGTGTGTCCAGTAAGTGCCTGTGCCTACAGAGGTTCTGGGAAGATTAAAGCCAGAGTGATGTGCCCCAGGAAATGTTAAAACAGTATTGCGTGGTGTTGGAACCACACTCTATTCCTGATAAATGGGCTATAAATACGGATTAATAAAAGTAGAGCAAATGAGAGGATTTTTGTACTGAAAAGCAAATGCAATGAACAGTTTTCCTTTTTGCTTGTCTGAAATCCTTGTCCACCTATTTAAAATGAACTCTTAAGTCTTTTATTTTTACACTATTACACCAATCTACTGTCAAACATTTATTAAGAATCATGGAATAGACGAGAATGTATTTTATTACAGCTGTTACAGAATTGTAGAAAAGTGGAAGGGCAGAGCAGGAAAGGAGCACAAAAGGCCCTCTGGTTCATGCCTCTCCTAAGCCAGGATCAACTAATTATTATATCTAAGCCTTTTCTGACAGATGTTTTTCTGACCTGTTCTTAACAACATTCAGTGACACTGGGCTTCCACAACCATCTTTGTGATCTTTTCTAGCCTTACCATTGGAAAATTCTCCTCTGGTGTGAATGTTTAATCTGTTACTTCTTCATAATGAAGATATTTCCCTTCCTACATATAACAGACTTTTATGCATTTGAAGATGTTCCTCCTGCCTTTCCTAGTTCAAAATACCACAGTTTTTTCAATCTTAGTTCTTGCTTCCTACTAGCACTGTTTTCACCATGCTTTTCTACACTCCTTCCAACTCAGCCCCACTTCTCCTAAGCCGAGCACCCAAAATGAGATATGATATCTCAGATGAGATCTTATCAGTGGTGAACAGAACAAAACAATTGCTTTGCTCTGCTTAGCTTCCACTTGCCAGCTAGAAGAAACTCATAACTGCACTAAAGGGTCATGTTTTCACTGTTTATAAATCTTACTACTTGCTTTTTGAAAGACAGCAAAATATTGCTGACACCTGTTGAGCTTGTGATCACAAGATTCAGATATTTTTTCTCAAGGACTGTTACCTAATTAGCTGTCACCTAAGATCCTTTATTTGTGAGTTGTTTATTCCTGTCTATGTGCAGAGCCTAGCACTTTCAATTTTATTTAGACCATTTATCCAGTTCCTTAGGAGCTCTCTGAATTCTAATGCTGCCCTCCAGCATGCTTCTTGTCCTTCCTAGCTTTATGTCATCTGCAAATGTAATAAGCATATTCCCTCTTCCATCATTCAGGCCATTAACAATGAACTGAACTGAACTTGGAACAGGCTCTTGGGTTGTAGAACTCACTTGGGCCATCACTACTCTGTACATAAAGGGTCTGACCAATTTCTCTCCCAATCATCTAGACCATGTTTTTCTAGCTGGCATATGAGAATGTTATAAGAGACAGACAGAAGCCTTAGCAAAGCCAATGACGACATCTACTTCTTTTCTCCCGTCTACAAGTCTTGTCAGCTACTTTTAGAAGAAAATAAGGGTGGTTTGACGTGATTTGTTCTTGGCAAATCTATGTTGGCTGCTAGTCATCTTCTTATCTTGTAGTCATATAGTTTGTTTAATCATTTGTTCCAGCACTTTTCCAATAATGGAAGTTGAACTGACTAGCTTATAATTCTCCTGCCCCAATCACACCCCCTATTCAGGACCTCTCGAAGAAAAACTGTTTTAAGTCCTGTGATTTCTTCAGCCAACCTTTTATGTATCTGAGGGTGAAATTAATTAGGTCCAGCTGACTTGAAAAATAGCCTAACTAATGCTATATCTTGTTTTTTTCCAATTTTAGGTTGAGATCTTATGCCTTTAGAATTATGTTAATAAGTCACACTCTCTTTTTTGATTAGAAAAAAATTGCAAAAAAGCATTCAGCATTTTGCCTTTCGTAAGTATCTGTTGTGAGTCTCCCTGACCACTGACTACTGAAAAAATAGAATGAAACCTGTTATATATATATTTTGATTTGTAGAGATTTGTGTATTTTCATATACCGGGATTTGTATAAGATTTGTATATTATTTCATATTTCCAAATACAGAGCTTTACAGAGAACCAAACCAAATATGACTGATCAGTATAGGGACTGCAAAGGACCGAGTTCACAGCTGTACAAACACAGGAAAGCACATCATCCTGTCCCGTCATGAAAGCACTACACGTTCAGCACACCTGCTACCAGAATTTGGCTATATGTCCATTAGAAACTGGAGATTATCTCTGTTGAATCAGGGATAAGAGGAAGAAGACATATACCTGTAGCTTCTGTTGTGGGATATGGGCTCTTTTCTTCGTTTTCATTGGGCTGATAATCATCCATGTTGATCTGACAGAAATGGAAGGAGAAGAAGCAAAGCCTTTATCAGACTAGGCAGAGGGTTTTCATTCCCTCATAAACCCAAGCTGTTCATGCCATCACTGCACAGATAGTGCTGGCTGGCAGCAGACCTTACCTTGGTAGCAGGCGGGGATTCTCCATCAGCAGTGATTGATTTCAGCTCAATTTTCTCCTCCTTTGTCTCCTCCTCCACAGCTGTTTTTTCTATCTCCTGTTTCTTTTCAGGACTAGCAGTCCTAGCCATTTTACAAGGTAAAAAGCAAAGAGTTACAAAGGTGAAAAGCTTTTTCCTTTTCAGGAACTTCATGTAGTACAGCATACACTAGGAGAATTATCAGCTGGCTGGCACCTCCATTCTGAGTCCAGCTTACATACCAGTGGCTTAATCTCATTCTCATCTTCAAGCAAAGAGTCTGATTTCATTGTATATAGTACACTTTTATTTTATAGCTTTCTCAATGGCATGTCCTTGCGTGTTGGTTGGGGTGTGTGTGTTTGCATGGGCATTTGGGGAAAGTATGTGCCTGTGTGTTTGTGCACATGCATATTCTTGGCCTGTCAGTAGAGATCTCTTTGTTCACCCGATGACGAAGGTATGAACCATTTTCAACCCATATCTTGTGGACTTCCACTAGGTTGCCTACAAAGTTTTGTCCCTCGCTGCACTCCCAGGGCCAAGGAAACGTGCTGACTAGTATGCAGGATGAAGCAGGAAGATTTGCACAAGAGATCCCTTCCAAGCAGCCTGGAGGACAGTGGATAGGAATAACCAGTAAGGAGAGGCTTCCTAGCTGTTGGAAGCTGGGATTATCAGAGAAGCTCTACATCCAGCTCGTGCCTCCTAAAAGTCTGCAGAAACACTCAAAGGACTGACAAGAGAAGAAGAGCATGTGGCATCGAAAAAGAAGGAAGCTGCTGCGTCTTGTCATGGGAATGACAGTCTGAAGATATGCCTTATGGTCCAAAATAATCAGAATGTAACAGGGAGACTCAAGTGGGATTGCAATATTAACATCATTTCATGCTCATTCTCTGCTGATGCCCTGAAAGCTCATCAGTCACCCAGGCTTCCTTTCCTCTGCTCACATCACTGCAATTGTGGGGACTTCCAGCTCATGACAGTTTCTTGTCCTTGAGTTTGAATTCTTTTACATAAAAAATTATACATACATAATTCCATATATAAGTACATTAATCACACTTTGTATAACTATACACACAGAGAAGTTACACAGAAATGTTACTTATACACACATACTTACTTGCACATATATATGTGCATGTGTGTAATTATACACACAGGAATGCATGCATATGAGCATAGATGGGTGTATGCAAATGTCTTTACCTCGCTAGCTTTTTCCTTTCTTTTTCCTCTTCCTCCTCTTTCTGTGCAGATGTTAAACTCTCAGCATCAGCAAGGTTGTCCACAGCAATGGCCAAAAATACATTCAGCAGGATATCTGTTTGTGTGCTAATTAAAGAAAATGGGCTTTGAAAGCTGCAGAACAACATTATACCAAAGGTTTCTTAATAGAAATTTTTTAGCAAGCTGTCATCAGATCTCTTGGATTTTCCAAACTTCCATTTCACACAAACGTTCAGGATGTGCATATCCAGCATGCATAAACAAACACCTTCCATCCAAATGGCTAACACATTGTGTGGGGTTTCCAAAATTTCACAACAGAATGACTGATATAAAACATCTATATCCAGACTCATATTTATTTTCTGATTTCCCAAAAAAGTCTTGTTTTGTGCAACAAATCCCACTGAAGACAAACGGAGCATTGAATGCTTTGCATTTTTGACAGTTCAGGTCACTTTTACTAAAGCACTCATATTCAAGAGCCTTGTACTATAAGGCACCTAAGCTTTCCAGTTTTGACCTATGTACTTGAGTTGAACAACCTCATTAATAGGTATTCCCACAGACCCGAGTGGATTTTATGGGTGGCAAACATTGCACTCTCATTAGGATTTCTGAGATAATCGAAAAGAAATTAATCTAGTCTGGGCATTGAAGGATTGAGTAGACAACTCTGCCATCTCCTAGCAAAGGGCCCATGGACGGCCAGTCATGCCCGTGTAACTGCAGAGCAAGGATCTACAACTGTTTTCTTGACAGTCAGAGCTACAAATCTGAATATCAGCTTATTTTATAAATTTCTTGAGAGTGGGTCTAATTACATCATGATAACTTCTAAGCAAACCCCAGTTCAAGGCTTTGTCTGGAAATACAGCCACCACCCTCCCCTGGCTCCAAGGTCTAATGGCTCCAAAGTCAGCCAGCATGTAGAGCTGGCTCACACTTTCCTCTGCAGTTCACAAACAAATCCAAATTGTAGCTTTTTTAAGCTGTCAGGCAGACTGCCTACCTCGACCTTCAGATAACTGGAATTGCACCATCTCATTTTGAAGACAGGGCATACAGGTCAACTGAAATGTCAAATAACAGGGTTTGAGACATCTGAATTATGAGGAAAGGCCAGAAGAGCTGGGCTGAGACTACAAGGTGGCTTTATAGAAGAACCAGCATAAAAAGCAACATCACCTCTGACATGGGAGGGCCATTTATTAAGGAAACAAAAACTAAACATGAACAAATTTGGAGCAAATTAAGATATGAAACAGAACCATAGCTCTGTGTTATATGCAAATTCTTGTGAAAAGACACTCACAGCCTAATCATACAATGTGCTTTGTATCTCCTGGGATATATACAGTGGCCTCACTTCACCTTGAAGCCAGAGAGAACTGAAGTTACTTAGCACCAGCACAGGCTGAGAGATAACAGAGCACAGAGTTTTCTGTTTGAAGAACACACAGATTGCAGTAACTGAAATAGAACATGGTTCCTGTTAGTTTATACATGAATTAATACATGATCTCACATAAATCAATTATGTCAAACATATGTTACTCCTATTACGGCATTTGTATATAGCATATTGTAGATTATACATATTTTTATTCCACATAAGGCTGGGATGAAAGCACTTGGAATATATTACTGAAAAGGCAATTAAAGCAAAAATATGCAATAAGCACAGTAGGTACACACAGAGACTAGTTTCTGGAGAAGGCAGGAAGGAAAAACCTATGGGAGGATTAAGAGAAAGGAAAAATAAAAGCACTAAACATGAAAAGGTACTAAATAGAAGCTAGCATGTGAAACTGGTACATAACTGGCTCTTCCAACTGTTTATATGCCTTAGCAACTTGTTAAACGTTTGGAAGTGCAAAGCCAAAATGCAGTCCTAGGGAAAAGGTAAAAGTGTGAGGTACGAAATTCATAGTTTTCTGACATAACAAGTAGTATAGAGTGGCTTTAAATTTAGCCCCACTTGGAGAAAAACGTAGCATCAAAGGATACAGTTTCCACAGATGAAGAGGATGATGAAGTAAATACAGACCAACATTCCTGGAAAAGAGGGGCCGCCATAAGCCATGATCCCATCATACATCACCGAATTCCAGTCCTCCCCAGTCAGGATCTAAATGACACATTCCCACCAATAAGGGATACAGTGTTAGAGTACACAGAGAACTTGAAAACCCCATTAACACAAAGATATCTGTTATCCCAGAGAACATGCCCTCCCCCAGGATGGTTGGAGAGTCTGGCTGTGTCCATCTACAAAATTTTTCTTAAAAAAAAAGCAAAACAACAACAGAACAAGGAAAATGTACAGAGGGTCTGTGCTCAAAGTGTAAAAAAATCCCAGATGTCCCCTTGAAGATGATGACTGAAGCCTAAAAGCTCTCCCAGAGAACACTGTTCAAGTATCTCAGCCTCTCATGGGCATTTCCCTCCCATGTGTCTGTTTCAGACAGCCTGTAGCACAGAAGACAGCCCTCAGCATGGCCCTTCCTGCCACTTCCCTTTGCTTTGTGCATGAAATGATGATCCTGATGCTCTTGGCTGATCACTCCCAACCCTGCAGTCAGTTTAGAGGCCATTTGATGACCTATCTGGTGCTATGAGCAGATATTTGTTTCCCAGTACTGTGGGAAGGGGGAAAGCGGCTACACGGTTGAGCTTTGTGGTGCAGGTGCTGCCCTGGGGCATGGCAATGGCCATTCTCTTGTCCTGTCCTGCTAAGACCTAGTGGCCTTGCTACATACAGGGGATTTGGCTTCAATTTCCCATTTTGGGAGGGAATACCTCTACGTTGGCAACACAGTGTGGCACTTAGCTTTTGGAGCTGTTAGGCTGATGTCAGTCTTGGGGACTGCCAGGCTGCACGGGCAGGGTGCAGGACCTGCTCTCTGTCTTGCCCCATGTAAACACAATGTATTTGCCCCATTGGGACCACTCTTGTGCTTACCTGAAACACAGTGAGGAGGGACTGGGGGAAGTTGTCAAATGTACTCCTCCTAGTCTGCATCTCATCAAAGTTAAACTTGCCCCCAAAGAGCTGCATCCCCAGGAGTGAGAAGATGATAATGAAGAGGAAAAGAAGCAGCAACAAGGAGGCAATGGAGCGGACTGAATTCAGGAGTGAAGCCACAAGGTTACTCAGGGAGTTCCAGTATCTGGGAGACAAAACAGAGGCAGTTAAAATTCCTTCAGTCCGAGACAGGTGCTCATGGTCTGCACAGGATATTGGTTCAGGCTGCCTTCTGCTATAAGCAGGCATTTCCAAACACTCTGTTAAGCAGTGAATCATTGATGTGCTTCCCTAAGATAATGAGACCTACTGCAGCTAATGAGTAATTTTACTACCCCACGTGTACATACACAATTCCCTCCACCCCCTACCTCATATGCTCACCCAGAAGATTATTGCAGCACTCTCCATCTAAGAATCTGCAAATCTTATATCAATATACAGTGATTAGTTTTTGCTGCTTCAGTGAGTTACATTCTAACCAACATCATTACAACACTCACAGATGTTATGGCAGCAAGAATACCTCACTCCAGAGAACGGCCTGTAATAACTAACAAAAGCAGATGGGGAAACAGTTTGGATGCAAATACAAAGTTGTCCAAAATCTGGTACATGCTTGGGCTTGCTCACAGGCAGAGGTTGCTAAACTTTCTGGAATTGTGAGGAATGAGAAAGACATTAAAGATCCTTTTACGTGGACCCTAAAAGAGATTCCAGTTCTCTATATCCATAAAGTCCAGAGTTTCCTTTGATCTTGGAAGAGCACACCATCACAACTTTTTTGGGTATCAAATCCACTATACTTTCTTAAACAGGCTGCAGAACATTTCGGAAGGGCTTCATTCGGGAGGGAGGATGGCTAAGACCTGTTCTTCCAGTGTATTCAGGCTTGTGCCCATATCAGACTGATGTATGATGCAGAGAAAGAATCTTCCTGCCCTTGTGGTCTCACGTTAGGGTTCAAAGAGAGAGATGCCAGCAGTGTGCTCTGCTGCAGCATGTCAGTTTGCTTGAATTCTTTGCCAGCCTGCAAAGTAGCCATGTGTTGGAAAAAAACTTTAGAAAAAATTGCCAAAGGATCCACCACGTTACAGATGAAGCAACTTCCATTTTAGTCTGGCATCTGTTCAACCATTCTTTGTGTACTGCTTAACTAGTCATGACCACTTTTCTTTTAGGCAGTTTTGAGTCTAACAGAGCATTCAGACTGGGCTGAAGATTAGCTGTCATGTTGTAATCACTCCAGTTTGAATGCACATTACTAGCAAACTTCAACAACTTTCACAGGCCAGCAAGCCAGTAATGTTGGCCTTTGATCTCCGAGTCTTCCTTCTAGCACCATCTCTTGTGGCCCACCACCATACTTTGAGATTCTACCATGGCCAATGTCCTCCATTTCCTTCTGCCAAAGCCCTTAACATTGAACCTTTCTTTCCTTAGGGAACTCTGAATATCTAGCCATATTTTCCTCAGAGACAAAAGCTCCACTTGAGAAGGATGGCAGACATGTCTAGTCCTCTTGATCCTTTGAGGAAGCCTGATCTTTCAACATACAGATTTTTGTTTGTTTTTGTTTCTGTTTTGTTTTTCCTGAAGATATTGTGGTCTTCAGAGACAAGGATTCTTAAAATCCCAGTTAAATTAGTATTTTTTAAATGTCAGTGTAAAAAGAAGACTTGTCCCATGGAAGTCAGGAGTGTCTGAACAGCCCAATCACTTTATGAAGGTTAGCAATCCGATCTGCAGAGGGACACCACCATGTCCTCTGAAGTTCAGCAACTGGTTCATCTCCAAGGGCTGAGCTTCAAAGAGAACTGTGATGTTTTCCCTCCAGCCCAGCTTCAGCACTTCAGAGGAAACTATAATGCTTTAAAGTTTAACTGCAATTAAAGACATGAGCAATGAAAAAATACAGAGCAAAGGTAAGGGCATGGTAACTGTTGGCTTAGTGCCACCAAATATCTGCACTGAATGTGCAATGTAACAGCTCACTGTGTTTGCGTTTGTGCTTACAGTTCACATGCTGTCACACTTTGGGAAGAAAGAAAGGTGACACAGGAAAAGGGAAAAATTCATTTCTCATGAAACTCGGCTGAGTTTACCATCCTTAAACCTGAAACAGATGGGGTCCAGAACATCTCTCCAGCCAGGATACACATTTTCTAAGTGTTTCTAGCAGTGCTCTTTAGAGGCATTCAGGAATGCTGTTATACATCTGAATAGTCTCAGGGACTCACTTTAAGCTTAATGCCCTGCTATCTCAGAGCACGATTGCCCAGACTTTTATCAGCTCTGCATTTCTTACAAATGGCTCGATACCTGAGATTCAGTTTCTTATGTAACTATCAAACTTAAAGCAATTAACTGAGATGACCCAGTGATAAGATTAGTGCTGTTTTATCTGTGTACTGAGTGCCAGCTAGAAATACAGCACCATTAGAAAAGCAAACAAACCAACCAGTGGGGGGAAAGAAAAAAAAAAAAAAGGAAAAAAAAAAGAGATGATAGGAAAAATAACAATTATCTTAGTGTTCTAGAAGCCTGACCTGAGGTTACCATCTGTCACATTAGGTGGTTGCAGAACTAGCATGAACACCCTCTCAGAGTGAGGTCTGGGGTCACTCAAGGCTTTTGAGCAGGAATTGTTGAAGCTCAGACAAAGAAAAGTCTCTCACTACTTTGTCCTTTTTGGTTAATATACTACAAAGAACATACAGCTACAATAAATCTCATGGCACTGCTGCGTGGAATCAGAGGGTTTGAACCAGGTAACATACAATGGGAGGTATGAGAAAAAGCACTGCTGCTGCGTCAGACTTAGAGGGAAATGAAGGTGCTTCTTGACATCTCCCTCTGGCAGATCTTGGAGCCTGGGTTTGCCAGTCAAGGAGACACTTCAAAACCCCAGTGAGCAGGACAAGGTTATGATCCCTGTTTTCAAAGTTGAGGAATGATGCAAAGAAGTTAAATGTTTTGTTCAACGTCTCACACAAAAATCAGTTGCAGAACGGGATTAGAACTTAATGTGTTCTTTTATTCTCTTCCCTTTCCTCTCCATTGCCTTCCACCATGTCTTTATGATACTGGCATTCACAGATCCAGAGCTTAAAACAGTAGCAACAGCTGGCAGTCTCATCGTAGGAGAGCTTCCCACACTGTTCATCTAATATACAACCACTTTGAAAGCAGGTACAAAAAACAGGTGCCCTGTCTCTCCTCACTACAGTTAACAGTGATATATCTAGACTAAGTAAAAAATATCAAATTTCAGTATGCTGTTACAAATATATATATATATATATATATATATATATATATAAAAATTATAAAAGGCTAAATATAGGGGCTTATAAAGCCGTAAAGGCCTATTTATAAAGAGAAAATAATTCGCCTTCTCATAGCAAAGGGAGATTTTCTGCAAAGTCCTGTGAAAAACAGGGATAACAAAACAAACAGATAGTATTATCTGCCTGTCTGATGTACAAGACTAAATGATTCTGAAGAGTATTTATAACTTTGGAAGAAACATTTGCTCTTGAAATTCTAAATGTGGTTCCAAAATGATGCATTGTTCATCTGATGGTGTCTTTATTTATTGCTTTTATATTAAGGAGCTGTATTTGTGATTTTCCTAGAAGTGTATCATCTTGATGCACCGAGAATTTGTTTGTGCTTGGTGTTTACCATGGAAAATCCATTCAAATATATAAAGATTAGGCTACCTACTGATTTACCCTCCTCAGAATAATCTTCCTGCTCTGTGCCTTTTTAGTGTCTTCGATTATCACTCTTTCCATCTCCACTATATGTCCCCATGTCACTGCTCATGACTAGATATCTGACATAAAACATTATACTATCATCCCTCCTACCCTTCCCAGCTTTCTAGGATTGTGTCCTTCTAGATTATCATTGCACTTAGGTGGTGTATTCCACCAGTATTGATAATATTGTCAATAAATTGTATTTAGAGCTGAGTGAAAAATGGACAAATAGTATTTTACTGGAGACTGTCAGACATAAAAGTTTTGCTATAACACCAGAATATTCTCTCCTGCAGTAAGACGTGAGTGGGCCTAAAATACTGCTTTGAAGGCTTGTGCTAGGGCCTTCCACATGAGGGTGAACTTCACTCACGGAGGGGAAAAATCATGAAGAAAATTCTAAATAATTAAAAACACAGATAAATCTGAGACTACGGCAACCTACTTGCCAATATTTTAGGAACAAGGAAGAAAGCAAAATCCAATTAATACATTATTCATTACAAGTTATTCCTCAGCTCCGTGCTTTACATACAGACCCATTTACAATTTGTGGGAGATATATTCCAGGTAAAATTTGCTTCCATGCAAAATTGTATTTTAGTCCTGCTGCAGAATTAAAGTAAATCTAACTAGTCCTACTGCTGGTTGGTTCCATCATTACATCTCTGCCAGAAGGTTTCAGAATATTTGAGTAGTCCAGTAGTCCAAGCTTCCTCAAGTATTAACGATATTCTCTCAGCCTTTGCCTTTCTACTAGAGAATTCTCTTAGATAGGGTATGTATTTTGTGTAGGAGTGGAGAAATGTCTTGAAAAAACAATGACCTCTCCAGGATGCTATGTTGAAACTTATGCTTTTATAGCTATTGGTATGTTGCCCTGGGTGTATCTGATTACTCAATGCCTAAACCAGCTACTGGTTTCCTCAGAAACCAGGCCTGGGACTCAATGATGACGGCTTTCAAACCCAAAGATCCAGGAAAAACAGTCACCAGACCAGAGATCCCCACTATTTCTGAAAGGGCAAAGATGCCTTTCTTGCTGGAAACTCCTATTAGCTGGAACATTTTCCCCTCTTCTATAATCACAAGTGTAAACAGACCACTTTATTTATTTTATTTTATTTTTTTTAATAAGTGTAGCCTTGCTTTGGCCTCTCTCTCTGAGACGGTAAACCGATTTTCTGTCTTTGCTATTTAACCCTGAAAACCATCCACCCTGCCAGAAAGCTGAGGCTCAGAAGCTTTAAGGGTAAATCTTGTACAATGCACAATTTCAAGTCTGTTGTTTTTTCTGCCTCTCAGCTCTGCCATCTTGACTGCCTTCCAGTTTTGGTCTTGTTTTTCTCATGTGTTGTGTTTTTTATCTCAAATTTGTCAGAAATTTCCTTTGGGAGAGTTTATTTTGGGAGAGTCCCATTCTAGGGACATCTTCATAGCTGGGTTTGCAGAAAATGCACTCTTTCACCACCTCAGTCAAGCTTTTTATGGTGTGCTGACTGGTGCTCACATGGGAAAAGGCAGACCCTATGCTGCTTTGGGTGAGCCCTTGGATAGATTTGTTCCAAGAGCTCCCATCTGCTTAAGTTGGGAGCTGATCTCTTTTACAACCTCTCTTCAAGCTGAAAAACTCCTGTCAAACCAAGCTGGTGTTTTGGAAGTACCTGACTGCAGGGAGCAGCGACTGTTGAATAGACACCATTGTGCCATGATGCAGAGGGAGATGAGAAAGAAAGAAAAGGAAAAAAGATGAGACTGGATCTTAGAAAAATCTGATTTCTTCATAGGGTTGCTGCTTCATGCTGGAGTCCTCTGAAGGAGGAGGGATGGCAACATCCTTTGCCTATAGCTGCTGGTGTTGACACTATCACTTAGGCCACTGTTGAGTCTACTGGAGCTGGCACAGGTTTCTCAGTCAAATGTTTATTTGGCTCAAAGCAGACTTTTAGGCTCCTCTCTGTCACCATAAAGCAACAGAAAAGGTCATAAGGCTATCTGCTGTTTTGTTTTTGCTTTGTCTTTTGCAGGGAACCATAAGAGCCCAAGCTCAGCTACACTATCCTTTCAGATTTCAGTTTAACAATCTGCACGGTACCAAGTGTCTCCACCCCCTTATGTCAGACTTCTCACCAATCCTTACCACTCACATCCGGGATACCCAGTCTGTACAGCCCTCCTCATCCTGCTAGAGATTTAAGAAGACGAGGACTGTCAACCTAGCATTCTCACTACCCAGTTAGTGGTAGAAAAAGTGAAAAAAACAGGGAAGTGAGTGACTTGTACCTATGTATGTTATACATTGAGCAGTAGCCCTCCTTCATTCCCAAAGAAGCACAAAAGTACCTTGTGATTTTAAATATTCTTAGGAGTCGAACACATCTCAACACCGAAATGCCCAGTGGTGACATGATCTTTGTCTCAACCAGGATCGTTTCCAGGATTCCTCCACACACAATGAAACAGTCAAAGCGGTTGAAGAGGGACACAAAATAGGCCTGGAGACCAAGGCTGTACATCTTCAGCAGCATCTCTGCCGTGAAAAGAGCTAGCAACACCTTATTGGCAGTGTCTCATGAAAAACAAACAGAAACAGATTAATGAAACTTAGTAAAAAGACTATCACAGCTAACCATCAACCCTTTCCTATAAGAAACCCCTTCTGGGATCAGTCTGAAAGGTTAACTCCATATAAGCTTGGGTCAGCATGGGCATCTCTTTCACACAAACGTTTTACAAAGATGTTTACAGTGATTCTTAGGTATTGTGCATACAGCTGCAATGTATTACACAACCACACAAACTCCATGACAGGAACATGCCTTCCTGTGCACAATCTCCCATCACGCTTGTCATCTGCAGATGAGAGTGGGAATAGAAGAGCTGCTGTGCTACCTACTGTTGCTTAATTAAGCTTTTCAGCTGCTCTCACCTCCAGTGAGGATTCAACAGTTTTGCAGACAGAAGAACCTTACAAATCACTCTTTCTCACTTCCCTGCTAACTAGAATTTATCACAAATACCATTTCAGGGAAAACCTTAGAGAACCTGTGGCTCCAGTAGCTATCCACAAATTGGAAATCCAGTTGCTGCAAATATATATTTAACAGAAGCTCCTGATTTCACCTGCACCCACTGGAACGTTGCTTTGACTTATGTTTCCTCCGAAACTTCTCCCATTGTGGGCAGGTATTTTGTTGTATTATTTAGGATCCTGCACAGACAGAGGACTATTTGAAGCTGCGCATGCTCCTTCTACATTGTGTGGTCTAATGCATCAGCTCGTCCCTTGGCCCCCTTTTTTGACACGGACAGCAATAAACAGAACCATCCACCTCTCCTCACCTTGGACCTCTGTGAGCCAGTCTGGCTGGTTGTAGTGTTCAGAGGCAATGGTAAGGGTGTTGAGAAACACAAGGAAGATCACCAACCAGTAGAAAACATTGGACTTGACGGCAGCGCGGCACTTTCTTCTGCAGAATCGATTCCAGCGGCGCCAGTAACGACTTGAAAAATTGGAAAAGGAAAAGTTCTTTTCAGATAGGAATCCTTAGGCTATTGCAAATCTCTGTTGAGAGATACTGTAGTCTTGATTTATTGTTTAAGAGTGGTGGAGAATAACTTTAAAGTTCACCCTGAGAAATATTCCCTCATTCTCATCTGAATCGACAGTTGTGATATCCTTCCTTTAGCCACAGGAATAAAGCTAGTCGTAAGACAATTTGCAGCATTTAGGGGTGAATAAACCTCTTCAAGCTATGTCCTAATCTTATTAAGACATCCATCACAGCTATCCTGAGAGGATTTTAGCCCAGTTCCCACAAAAAAATATTCTTGTATTTAATGCTTGTGGCCTGCAATGGGACCTTGCCCAGTTTCAGGGTAGTCAATGAAAGGAAATCCACCATATCCCATGGACCTTTGGATTAAGTCCTTGGAGAGACGAGGTCAAATAAAATCCATGGAACACCTCCAACATTCAGCAATGTTCAGGAGTAAGCCCAGCGTGAGGGCTAACTCTGAACAGGAAAACAAAACTTAGGGGACCTCAGCATCTCACCTTCATGCCTGGAACGAAGGATACCATTTGCTAATCAACAGACCTTTTAAAGTTTGCCTTCCATGAACACATCCCCTTGTGTCACTGATTTCTGAGGGTAATTACTAACCACAGAAGATATTTAAAGCTAATTACACACCTCCTACTCCTCAGAATTTAACTTACATAGCAACCAGTTTCCAGGCAACACTTGCCACTGTATAATAAAACTAATAGTTTTATACAGATATTATATACATGTATACGTGTATGTGTGCATGTGTGTGTCTTTAGAGACAGACGCACATATGACATTAGAGGAAGAGAGACATTGTCTTGGCTAGTCTTCTCTTATATATTACTTCCAGCAATAAACTATGGCTGTGCTTGAGGTTAGGGTTCAGTATCTATATCAACCAACCCAGGCAACGTGAACATCGTTCACTGGCCAAGAATTTTGGAACAATGTTTTAACAGGTAATCAAGTCCGGGATGTTTTAGATATGCAATTTATAAAGTCACACACTCTAGCCACAACAAACATTTAATAAGGGTTGTGTGTTTTGCAGTGGATTTGGGAGAAGAAATGATCTTCCCAGCTTTCAAAATGGACACAAAACTTAGACACTCATGTTTTCATTAAATCATTAGCAATCCCACACACTTTTGTGTGTACTTGTCCACAAATGTGCATGCACATGACCATGCAATTATACAAGTGGGTTTTTGTGCTTACACCTACATACAAATAAATCCATGGACAGTAAGAATGTGATCATGGACACAACTCTTCGTACAGGGATGCATATACGCAGTATGTACACATATGTGCATTCCTGAGTTTACATTATTATTCATTATTTAGGTAACCTGAAGGACTTAGGTGCCCACTTGTTCTAGTTATTCTGAAAATTAGTTTAGTTTTTAACAAAATTGACTTTGGATTCAGTATAAAAGAGGCAGCTGGTTTCCTACTGAAGACGCAAAAATGAACTGGGACCTCAACAACCAAGTTCCACAAGTTCAGTAAGCCTTTCCAATGGAAACCCACAGATGACAACCTGGGGACTCCTTCACATTTTCAAAAGCTCAAAGTCAACAGAAAAACAAATATCACCAGAAAAACTCCACATGTCCCATGGTGAAAGGGAGAATTTCACAAATAAGATGCAAACCTCACCAACTGAAAGATTTGCAATCAAGCAAAGCAGAGTAGTACAACAAAGTGTAGGAAAGCGAACCTAGAGCTGACAGGGTTGGTTTTGATGGATGTAGTATAATTATGCGGTTGAACTCTTATTTCTTCTGCGTTTACATTTTATGGCTCGACATATGTAGGTAGCAATCAGATAGGTACATCCGAGTGAAACACTGTCAGTAGTCCCTGTGCCTTATTTCAGTATGAAACTGAGAAAAAGTATCTTGATTTTTGTTAGATGACTGACTAAAATCTGACAAGTTTGGCAGTATCTCCTAGAATCACCACCATGATCCACAGATGCAGGAGTAAACCACTTCACACAGTAATGAGTAAAACCAGGGGAAAGGAGGAAAAGCGAAAATCAGGTTTACTTACCTAAACTTTGATTTTGAGATCCGATGCCTGAAAGATAAGAATTGTCATTAAAGTCTCTGAAACTGTCCCATACTTCCCAGGCTTTTATGAAAATAGCAATAGAAAGAAACAAATTTAATTAATTTTTAATGGATGCTGTTTTCCTCTTGAATCCCCCGTAAGTCAATGTAGGCTAGAATTCCCTGATACACAAGTCTTGTTTTTCAGTGAGAGTCACAAAGCAGGAGTCATCCCATGATTGGATTCTACCACCTACAGACATCAGTGAACTAACTGGCTTTTCTCTTGGGTAAAAGTCTGGACTAATGCTAGGGGCACTCTACATCTGCTACCCAATTCACTTTTCAAGTATTACTCTTTTTTCTTTTAGTCACTAGGTTTTTTTCTTATATTAAAATATGTGTGACTTCATACAGACAGACTTGCTGATTTCACACATCACCTGTCACTTCAGGATATATAGGAACATTATGAAATCATAGGAGAAAATAATGCTTTTTTTCCCCGCCCAGCAATTGAAGGAAAAACATTGCATGGTAGATATTTCCAAACTTAGATACCAACACTTATTTGTCTTTTTTATCTACATAAATTGGCTTGAATTCAAAAGGGTCTGAACAACAGCAGATTCTGCTGCTATCAATGAAATTTTGGGACTTAAGCATTCCCGAAAATTTGGCCATGTGCCCACTATATATGTGTTTAGATATCTAATTCCCTGCACTTGGATTTATTCGCCTCATCAACCTTTTGTGAGAAGTCACAGGCACAGTGAGAAATAGACCACAATTCTTCAACCACTACCTTGCCCTGATTTACACATGTCCTATAAAGCTTTTTGAGTCCTTGGCTACCTTTTGGTACATACCTAGTGGCACACAGAGAGAAATAAAGGTATGTGGATGAAATGACATGAGTCAGAGGTGATTTAGGACACTTCAAAATCTACTACCAATAACAGAATAAATGAGAATCTGGGGAGTGACTATAAACAAGACATTTCTGCTGGGTTCAAGCATTTCCTAAGGTTCCCTCTAAGATAGGAAAGTGATTCATCCTTGATAACAGTCAGCAAAGGTCTTACTGTACTGGCTTAAAAATGGATTTACTGTTAGTAGACATGAGACAAAGTAATTCTCAAAGCATGTAACATTACTTTCTGTAGCAGTCTTAAAAATGGTCATGTCCCTGTTTGAGGACATCGGTCACTGACAAGTAATCAGTGATGGGTTAGCTTCCTTATGTGGAAGAGATTTTAATGATATGAACATTTCACCAGCAGATGGTCCAAGCCAAAAAAATAATTTAAAAAAAGCCTTTTCACTGAAGATATCATTCCTGCTGTGTCACAGGCAGTTTGTCTGGGCCACATACTAGGCAGCAGTGTGGTTACAGACACACACGAAAACTCCTTAGATAAAGGAGAAATAATATACTGGCTGAACAGAATGTTGAATTATGCTGCAAAGACAAAGCGAGCTTTAACAAGGATGAGGAGTGAAGTACCAAACAGAGCACAGCCTTAGCGTTAAAGCGATCCCAGCTTCTCACTGAGAATTCTTGCTTGATAAGCACACCTTACAAACTGTAATGGATCAGATCTACAGGCAACAAGAAAGAAGGCTCAGACAAGGACACGGCAAAGAAAAAGAAGAAAAAAATCACAATGAAGGAGGAAGATGGGCACTGAACTGGAGATGGTGAGAACTTTCACAGGAAAAGGCTGGGGGTGGGTAGGAAAAGAGAGCAAGAGAGATGTCATGGCGAACCTGCCTTGTGAAAGGTGAAGAGCAGGGAGCGTGAAGTCCTCTGGTGACCCCTCTGGCTAGTGTTTTCCCAGTAAGGGACTTGTGTGGCATTTAAGGAATCTTTTATTTATTTAAGCAAAGGAGATGTAGCAGGTGTAGTACTCATCATGCATGTGATAATTATATCTTTGGAGCATTATGAACAGCAGCCAAGTGCATTCATTGCTCCCACAGGTTAGCTACAGTATTCCCCACCCCGCTCCCTTGCCTTACTGCTATGGCAGAAGGCTTTATCATATGTGGGTGTGCTATATATATAGAACAGGACAAGGAAGGAGGAAGAGATTTATATTTAGAGGCAGAATCCAAGAGTGAAATGGAATTTTGGAAACACAAACTGTACAATAACTGATTCTGAAAACATTATGCCTGAATCTGAAACACGTTTTCCAAATGGCCCTTATGATTAAGAATACTTTGTATTTCAGAACTAGGGCTAACAATGTCATATAAAAAAATGCTTTTATGGCATCACTAGGGGCTGTCAAATAGTCTGGATTTGGGCCTTGCCATGGCCTCTTTGTGAAAGTTCCATACTGGCACTTGCCTGGAGTTCAGGGTGGACCAGATTCTCTGCTGAGTTTCAACATGGACCTTCTGCATCCCTAGTGTCCTGGGAGCTTTATGTTATTGGGAGAAAGTGAGTATCCCCATTTGTGTCCAACTCTGGAATGTCTTGAGAAATTAGTGTTTAAAACCATGGTATAGGAGCCTATTCAAAAACCAATTCAGATCACTAGTGAGTGTTTGTATCATAGGAACTGTGTAACTCAGATTATAATTTAGAAAGACAAACGCAAAAATCAAACCTCTACTGTCTGGTTAGCTGTCTTTTAAAATCTCTAAAACTCTTCTAACCTTACTCAGTTATGTACCACATACAGATAAGATAGTTTTAAATATTTTGTCAATATAAACTCAGGATGATCAGCACAATTCAAACACAGTAAGATATCCTGCAGTCTGAGAGATAAAGTCTTCATTTCTCTGTTTGTGGTGGACACCAAAAAAGAGAAACTTGTGAATGATGTGCTTGTGAAGGATGTGACACTGTTGTATAACACGGATTGAAGATTTTGTATAATTGTACACACAACAAAAAATTCTAGAAAAATCTTGTAGTTCTCCAAGCATGATGCAAAGGCCATGTTATAGTTGTTTTCTGGTGTAGAAGTTACTAAACATGACCACAAAATTATCTTGCATGCTGGTCACAATTACATTTACACTATATGATCCTGCCTATAGGCAACTATCTTCATGATGACTTAAACATGCCCTTGGATACTAGTAAAAGTTCTCAGAAATTTACTTGCTATGCCCCTGGGTCATACACAACTTTGGGGAACATCCAAAGAGCTGCACCATGCAAATCTTACAGATTTTAGAACTGTGAGAACACAGTCCTGGTGTGATAATGATTCTGTTTTGATGCAATACCATGTATTCATGCAGTTACTGGTCAGGCAGCACTACATTTTTCCCTTCTCTCTGTTCCTGCTGATGACATTTCATTCTTTCTAGTCAGGATTCTGGCAGCCCTGAAGAGAAGACGCCCACCCCAGAGGCCTTTTTTCACATATTACTGGGACAAGACCATATAGTGACATGAAATTTTTAAGGAATGCATGCTGCATACCTGATAATTTGTCAGCCTAATAAAGTGTTGGGGCTAAATTCTACCCTCAGCTATGTCTCTGCAACTCAGACAGAAGGGCCTCCCTCCTTCTGCCACTACCTTCTGTGTAACACAATTAACTGACCATTAACTAAAAGCTTCCAGCAAAACAAATGACTGGCCATGAATAACTCGTGCTCTGACATGGACTGAGATCCTTCTGCTGAGGCAATCACTGAATTTCAGCAGAGTCCACACAGCAATGTCTCGCCTCTTTTTTTCCATTCTTGCCCTTTTTTGCACAAGCACTGAAGGAAGCAACACTGGTTTTAAGAGAGAGGTGGTCCTTGGCCAGCAGCATTTAGAATCTATAGAACATCATTAAGAAAACTGGGTCTGTCTAGCTTAAAATTGAGCTGGTTTGCTATTCAACAGGCTGGGAAAACAGAGCAGAACTTCAGCATTTAGTGAATAATCTTGCTCTCCCTGTAGCAAGTCACAGGCAAGGCCTGTCACAGGATCTGAAAAAGGAAGATAACTCCCCATCAACAAGGGCATGCTATTGTTCTTCAGATACATATCTAAAGCTGACTGTGAATATCAAAAACACCTTGCTCATAATAAATTGGAGAGCAGTAGCTGAGGCTGACACATGTGGATCGATCCTGTGTGTTTTCCTGCTGAAGTCGGGAGTGGTTTTGAAGCTTTTGGCAGAGATGATGTGGACTTTGGTCCTCATGGAAGGTGGCTATCTTGTCATTAGGTGAAAACTAGCAGCTACTATAGTGAACCTCCAAGCGAACAGACTCTTTTGCCTTTACCACTGGCTCGTAGGCTGATTATTGCAAGAGATGCATAGGATTTATGTTCACAATGAGAAAATCACCAAGGGAAAATCACTGATGGTTCAGCTGCCATGAAAAGCTTCTATTGTCCATAATATTTTCAGGACACACTGTTTTCGGTTGGAAAGTCAGGGTAGGTTGTTCATTTTGTTTTATCCTGTTTCATTGTTTCAACCCTCTTTGGTGGAAAAGCAATTGAACTGTCCCTCAAATGTATGGAAATCCTGGCCAAGGTGAAAATGCCAAGTGGCTTACTGTTTCAGTGAAAGTACATAATTTTAAGATCTCTTCCCATTTGTGCTCAAGTGCTTCACTTTTTTATTGAGGCTCTATGGAACACTGGTTTGCACAACAGAAGCTAATACCATATATATAAAAGTAAGCTTTATTATGGCACTCCAGATCTGTTTGGTTGTACTAGAAAATCAACATTCTGGTTGTATTGGAAGATTATATATGCTGACATTAGGCACAGAACAGATTACTACTGATTACGAGCAATAGCCTGTACTCAGGAATCTAAGTCCTGTACAGCAGTAACCACAGAGGCCCAAGGAAATTACTCACTATTGCAAAGTCCTGGGTATAAGGCTATCATATAAATAGAAACTCATTGCTACTAGTTCTGGTTTATCCCGCTAGTGCTCGCTGCAGAGGAAGCATGTTTCTTTGTACCCAGAGACAACAGGTTATTAAAACTGTGACACATCAGAAGTAAGATAAGTTCCACTTCCAAATGCTGTCCTTGAGGATAAAAGCTGTTGTGTTTCTACTGCAGGGCAGATGTCAGTGCAGCACAAGGCAATACCATGACAAGGATGATAGACTGTGAAAGTTGTGGGATGCTTTTCAATGTCCTGTGGAACCCTACAAAACCTTTTTCAGATTCAGATGCCTGATAAAGCTAACACCCATTTTAGGAAGGGAACTAGTCCCTGCCACAGCTCTCCTGATGGCAGCAGAATTACACCAGTAATGAATACGAATGAGGTTTTTGTTTTGTTTGGTTTTAGTTCTAAGAAACTGGACATAGAAAACAAGCAAAAAGAGATTAGATGTTAGATTCCTCCTGAAACTCCTTCTGCTGGTTTGAAGATTGGCATTGCTCCAGACAGCACAGCTGATGAAGGCAGTTTCTATAGTATATATACTATAGAAATAAAAGCTTCTTTGAGACAATTCATCAATAGGAGATAGCTTGTGTTTGAGAGGTACTCTCCTGATCTTACATAGCATATGTCTCTGTGGAGCTGAGAAAGGCTGTCAGGGAAGATCTCCTTTTCTAAAAGACATGCCTGAACCTGGCTTCTCAAGCAGATTTTTCTGTCATTCACAGGCCCAACGTTTCAAAGCTCTACAGCTTTTTATAAGAGCAGAGAGAAAAGCCAGTAATTCTAAGTTACCCTCAATAAAAATGCTTTTTCTTTCAGTCTCCTGGGTACTTTTTTTCCTTTTATCATGAGTGCATTCTGATGGCAGGGTCAGCCTGTCACCATGGTGGTGGTGCTGGGGTGGTTAAATGCCCTAGCAGCCTGATGCCACTAAATAGATAAATATATTACCTTTGACTTGAAATCTCCCTATTGCTTCAGTTATGCCTGGTTTCAACTTGCCCAATGCTGCCTCTGGGAAAAAATGTGTTTATAGAAAGGCAATAGGGACTCATGGCCATTAGCTGACATTAGCAGGCTTGTAAAAATAAAGACTCATCCGCAACAGATGAAACTCAAAAATCGAACAAAACCTTTTCTAGCCATTTCAACTCCAAAACCAAAACCCAGAGGGCAGATGACTGTTCAAAAGTCCAGGCCTAATCTTCAGCTAGAATAAAGCAGGATGGCATGACTCTAATTATTAATGCTTACTCAAAGTCATTAGTACTAGATGAGGAACTTATTAGAAAAGCTCAACTGACTTCTCACATGAATTACCTCTATGCTGGAACACTAGGCCAAGTTCTGATTCTCTGTTTGGGTTACAATACAAGAAGATGCTCACTCAAATAAATTATTGCTTACATTTTATATGTTCCTGCAGGAATAATAGTCTATGGGAGGTTTAAATGAGGATCTCAGTGAGAAGAAGAGGATTTAATACTTCTTGAAACCAGGTAAGCTAGTTTATCTCTCTGCTTGAGTGTGTGATGCAGGAACAAAACAGACCAGAAAGGATTCCAAGCCTCAGAATTAAGGGCAGATCTGAATTTACCGATAACTAAGGAAGCTGCAGCTCCACAAGTTTGAAACAAACATTTTGCAAAAGCAGGGAGCATTGGCAAAATTTGTATCTCACTCCAGAATTTCAAATACAATCATACAGCCTTTCATTTTTCTGGATGAAGAAGCCTATCCATCTCTTAGAGATTAAAAGCAATCTGAGTGAGGCCTTGAGGATCTTAACTGTCCTTGGGTAAGGGGTAAACAAACCCTCTCAATAACAGACTTCAATTCCCCTACTATACATCATGCATTTTCAAATGAAGTGGCAAGTGGCAAAGAAACTGTTTATGTCCCTGAATCTTACATGTCCTGGTGGAACTTAGAGCCCTGTTTTAACATTTATAACACAGGAAGAAGAAATGAAGTTCTGTTTTCCTGTCATTTTCCAATGTCTTCTTCACTAAAATGTGTTGGACACAGCCATCCCTTCTCCTTGCACCAGGAGCATAGTGACTGCAGTGCCAGACCACAGTACTGCCATTCCCCTGTGGGCACCTTGGGCTATTTTAATTAAACTCCATTCTAAGTCATGATTATGTTTAGAGTTGTGTTTAACTTCAGCTCTCCTGGCCACATTCCAGCTAAGATAATTATGTTCTGCTTGCCAAAATTCCCCATGCACTTTCAGTGCCAAACAAGCTATCCCTCATACATCTCCCTATACACTTGTGCCCTTTGTTTTTAAACATCTGTCACATTTTACCCTGAAAGTGGCTGAACTCTCAGGTTGTGAAAACAATCCCTGCATTTAAATTTCATAAAGTGCCTTAGGATCCCTTGGGATTAAGGACATTAAATGAATGCAAGCTGTAATATCAAAAATATATGCAACTTTATAGTAACAGTTTCCATTGTTGTTGGCACTGTGTAGCACCAGGGGGCCCATTGTGTTGGGAACCATAACTGCAGAATAGAGATGGTTCTCCAAATTGGATCCAGCTGGAAGAAGTGGTCACATACCCAGCTGCTGCTTCCTGTAATGTGACAAGAGCACAAGCAACTTGGTGGGGTGCTAAAGGGAGGGCTACAACTGCCTCAGCCCTGTGAATAGATCTAGTCTTTTTCTTTCAGAAAAGAGTTCATAATCCATACTAAAATGCCACACTCAGCATGTAGGCAACAGCAGGCAAGTGAAGAAAAACTATCATAAAGAATTTCTCCTGGGGTTTCTGAGTCGCTGGCTGACACATACAGGAAAGCAGATTGAATTTACAACATATTCTATGCATCACATCTTGTAGTGCAGATAAGATCTCCTCCTTTTCAGTCTGTAGAAGAGGAGGCCAAGGGTATGTGTGGGAGATACAATCAAGGTTTACAACGTCATGAAAGTGATAGATAAGCTGAATGTGGAGTTGTTGATCACCAAATCTCACAGTAGTAGAAGGAGAGGAGGTTGACTGAAAGTAGTAGTAGATCAGCTTGAAACAGATGAGAAAGTACTTGTCTACACAGCAGGTAGTGAACTTCCAAAACCTGTTGCCACAGAGGCTGTGAGGGCAGACAGCCTTAGTGGGTTCAGATAAATCCATAGATGACAGGTCCACAAATGGCCACTACAGGCAGAAGCAGAAGAGTGTCCTCTAACACCTCTAATTCAAGAAGCACGAATTTGGGAACACTAAAAGAGAACTATAAAGTAGGAAATGGCCAGGCTTGCACACTTGTCCTCCTGTCACTGTCAAGACCTGAACACCGAGCCAGCTGGACCACAGGTCTGACAAAATAGAGCATTTTTTATGTACTTATGAGGAGAATTTGACCAACACTGAAGGGCTCAAAGTATGCCCAAGGACAGGACAGAGCCTCAAAATACTCCAGAGTGGTACAGGCTATAGCACTGATAGGCTTAGCCCAATTTTCAAGGAAATTTGGAGGGACTAACGTATCCCCTCTACAGCATAAAGTCTGTTTTTGTTCAACTTGTGCAAAAGCGAAGAAAGGACTCCTCTTGCTCTCTGTGATGCTAAAAAATACACCATATAATATGGTATTCCATACATGCTATCTCACATATTCTTGATCATCTCCATTAACTACAATGATGCAATTTCAAGGAGGAATTACTCCCTCCCAATATGTATTCCTTTGTCACTACAGTATAGTGTTCAGCATTTGAAGGGTGTAATTCAGGCTGTAGGATGGGCATTATCATCCACGTATTTCTATTACAAGACATTGTAAAGTGTACAAGTATCATTAGAGAAATTTAAATAGACCAGTCATTTCCACTCTTTGCTCTACATATCCTGGATTTAATTATCTATCACCAAAGAGGAATTTTAAAATAAGAACACTGTTATCCATCAGTTATTCTTTTAGCTATTATGCAAACCCAGATCTGTTTATCCTGTTTATCCCAGGCATTCTATACTTTATTTACATCTATGTAAACCCAGAGGATCTCCACCACTGCCCAGAGAGAGTTTACATTGCAATTAAGATAAGAACTGGGATCCACATATCTTCTGCACTCTCTCCTTTCATCCATTGTGGGTTTTTTCCCCTTAAAAAGTCTGACATTTGCCCTGGCTTTAACCCACCAAGCTCAATCCAATCCCTACTTACATATATCTGTGTATATGTACTCACGCTAGCCTAGCACCGCAGTTTTCGCCTTCCATATCTGCTCCAGGAACGTTGTCTGTGTTCACGGACTCAGTCTCACTGGTGGGCATGCTCACTGTAAGAGTCAAGAGGAAGAAAAAGAGAAGGTTGTCCATGAGAACGTGGCACATCTATTAATGAATCACATGAGTGAAGGAACTGGCTTAATGAGAAGACCCTCAGTGGCAGCTCCTGAGGATTAAGCAATTTGCTGGCCAAGTCTAGTGGACCCTTGCACAGGCCAGGCTGGGCAGGTAGACTTTAGGAATATACATGGGTTGCTCAAAGGCTAAAAAAAAAAGGAAAGAAGCAGTTGCTCTCTTTCTTTCAGAGTTAGTGCCTGGAAATTTTAGCATTGAGAACCAAAATTAGAGAACCTGGCAAAACCAACAAATAAGCTTTTGCTTGATTCAATGGGACATTTGAAAAAATGCACCTTTACTTGCACCAGCCCAACCATCTCACTGCCCTCCCCAATCTCTTGTGTGATGAGTAGAATGCAAATTAAAAGTATAAGGTTGACAGGTATTCAGAATAATGGCTTCCGCTAGCAAGTACCAAATAAACAACACTGATGGGTACTAACCATTAAGATGTTGCAACCTCATGCTTATAAACTTGACCTATAAGGATAAGAGGGGAATTCAGACTCTCTGACCCATTCAGATCCTACCAAAAAAGGAGCTAATGAGTATGAAATATGGTGGAGATTTTATGTTGACACCCACCAACTAAGAACCAGACAGAATCTCCTAGGCTTTTAAAGAGGTGTCATGGAACAAACATCAAATGAAAGCAACCCTAGATGTGAACCTATCACATCTGGATTCAAGGACCTGTCACATATCTTATCTGTTATCAAACCTCAATAATTTTTTCTACAGATCATAAAAAAAAAAATCACAATTCCATTCCACTGGTTGCTCCTAGGTCTTATATGAGCTCTAATAAATCCTTAATATATAATCATTCAGCATAAGTTCGGAGAATGAATAGGATCCAATATGTGTCTTCCTCCCCCTGCCTTTTCAGATACACAAAACAAATGAAAAAATTATACTTAAAACTGAATGATGGAGTAGTTAAACAGATTTCTCAGATGCCTGGTAGAACTTCAGAACATGACCTGTATCAAAATTTTGATATATATCTCAGATGAGACTTCAGAGCATGCACTATTAGCTGTTGGAGAAGCTTCTAACAGCCTGTGAGAATATGTTACTCAATATTAAGAACATATCTATCTGTGGGTCCTTGGCACAAAAGGATAGTAATAAATCAGTTCTGCATTTTAGTTGGGCAGACGCTTAATGGGCCATGGGAACAAGTCTTCTTCCAGAGGCTAGAAAGATATCAAAATTTTCTTCCAAAGACATCCTGGGTTCCTGCTTATGAAAGCATTATGGTAGTAATGCCCCTCAAAATGAACTATCTTTCCTTTATCTCATCGCAACAATTCACATGCCTACAACATACGTCCTGGGAAATCTAAAGTTCTTCTGTTGTGCTCTCAGGACTATATGAAATAATGGACTCTCAAGTACTCTTGACATAACTATGAAATATTGTACTCTAATAGTGTCTGTTCCTTTCCAAAGACTACATGTTTTCATAATCTTGTCTGTTTGGAAGGACTAATTAAGGAATCAGCTGAATTCATATTTTGATGCGCATGAAACAGTTAAGTAAGCTGTAAGAAAAAACAACATTCATAATTAAAATTTTCACTCCAGACTAAACCCTTCAGGAAAAATCCAAAACATTGATATTTCGCAAGTCGTCTTTGAAGATGAGGTAAAGCACTTTCAAGATGTATTTGAGCTTATTTGCAAATGGAAAACAATATTGAAGACATTAGCAAGAGATTGATTTGCAGGGCAGCTTATTATCTTGAGTGCATGAAGAGGACACTGCACAAGCAACGGAAAAAGCAAGGCACACACATGCAGAAGTATACAAAAGAACATTATATGTCAGTCTGTATAGAGATATATAGACACGAACACAGAGATATATGCAGTGTGGACACAGAGTGCAGTGGAACATTACCATGGGTTTCTGTGGAGTGACTAAACCAAGCAAACTTTCCTTTCTTCTTATCAGGCAAGCCAGCTGGAGTGCTTCCTTTCATAGACAAGAGGATCAGTGGCAAGTACCAGGAACAAGACATCAATAGAGAACATGCAGCCAGTGACAGGCAAAAGAAAAAAACAAGGAACTCAGCTTACACATGACATCCACTTCTGTCTGAAAACTTCATAACGTGAATTAAAAGTACAAGATTAAAACCAAAGGTATATGGAAGTATGTAATATTATAATAGATCATCAGAGGATAATTCTTCCTTGCTTTCTGCTCTTTTTTATAAGTGACTTTTGAGAACATGAAGTTGAATTTAAGTTTATGGGTAAAATCCTTTTTCTGGTGATATAAGTGGCAAAACTCATCTTGTTTGATTGTCTGACCTACTGAAATTGATGAGACTAAGGTGTTCACAATTTATCACAAGGTTACCTCCTGACCCCTGTGGTCAGAACCTGGACTAGCCAGTTTTTGAATGAGATTCCTTGGCTTCCCTTCTTAACTGCTCCAGTATCTAGAAACTCTTTCAAAACTGTCAGAGCCCCTGAAGGAAAGTTGTTGGGGTAATCACATTTCTCTCTCTCTTCTTCTCTGGAGATAAATAATCTTCATCCAACACTCAGATGTACACTGCTTTACCCAAACTAGGATACCTCTAGACTATGTCTCATAATTTCCATTTGAGTTTACATATGGCACTTGTCCTCTGATGTCCTGCATGTCTTTTCATGGCAATATTTATTGTTGATCCTCTGCCTATTATGCACAAAGGTCCTCAGCCCACACAGATCAGAAGTGCATGCACAGGGAAGTCTTAGGGCATACTTCACACTTCCCGAATCTTACTGCTGCAGAAAGCTAAGTTAAAGCCAGGGATGCAGATGCAGCAGCACGGGGGCTGAAGAGACTCCTGTGGTTCAGGCTAGCTTGCTGGCACTGGCTCACGGACATTCATTACACTGCACTGATGGAAAAAGTTAAGGACAATAAAGAGTATTAAGATGGTATCAAGTATAAGAGGAATGGTGGCCTAGAAGTTTAAAGTCAGGACAGACAGGAGATTAGGACAGTAATACCCAACATGGTATGCTCTCATCAGGGCAATCACTTATTTTACCTGGCACCTCACATCAGCTTCCATATCAGGGGATAATCATAAGTGCAGATGCTGGGAGACCCATTCAGGCCAGTTAACATATCCTGAAAATTGAAGATGCTGCAGAAGAGGTGTGTATAAACTGGGACTGAACATGCGAGGAAATAAATCAAATACTGCCCAGATGGCTTTTTTATCTGACTCAGTTCTCAGAGACACAGACCTTGTGCCCACACCCCAGATCCAGTCTAGAAAGCAGGCAGGCATTTTTTGCAGTCCGGGTAATTAATTACTGGAACCACGTACGAAGAATGCTGGTGGTAAATCCATCACAGGAATGTTTTAATCAGGAAGAGATGTTTTTTCTAAATGGTGGGTTCTAGTCCAGACCAGAGTTATATTCAGGACCATGGTATACAGACTATGCCATCTCACTGGCTACTTCCTCCTTGTAATTTTGGGAGCTGAGACAAAAGCAAAAAAGAGGCAAAAGCAGATTTCCTCCCACCTGGGCACAGAGCATCTTAGTAGTGGAAATCCTCATGCCTCACCTCCTGTGCCATGTGTGTTCAGTGACTTGAGTACTCTTACAGGAACAGTTCCGTGTCAGCTTCAAGAAATCCACTGCTTGTAACCAAATCAGAGATCCCCAAGGGGCTTGGTTCTGCCAGACGTAAAGGACACATTGCCTCTCTGTGGGTTCCCCACCTCCACACTTCCCAGCCTTCAAGAAGACCACTAAACCTTCCACCACCATGTACTTTGCATTGAAAATGCTTCGGTGTCCAAACTGCAGCATGGGCAAGGCAGCAATTGATCCCTGTGCATACTATTCACCTGCCCACCTAACAGCCTAAGGTATTAGGTCAAGCAACTAAATACCAATGTCTTATATAAGTGACTTCCTGACAGCAGAGAACAACTCTGCCTGCCCCCTCACCCCTCCATCCTAAGTGACTGCAGGTTGTCAAAGGGGAGAGAAAGCATTTCCATCAGGCAGTTGGCCTTTGCCGGATGACAGCAGGAGCAGCAGTACAGCAGTAGAGCTAACAGGGCAACGCACACACCGACTGAGTGGTTCGCTTCAACAGAACCAGTACAGTGAATCACTAATAATAATGCAGGGATGGGTGCCATAGAAGATATTATGTATTTCACAAAAACATAGAATGGTTTGGGTTGTAAGGGACCTTTAAAGATCATCTAGTCAACCCCTCCTGCCATAAGCAGGGACATCTGTCACTAGATCAAGTTGCTCAAAGCACCATCCAGCCTGACCTTGAACGCATCTGATGATGGGGCATCCACAACTTCTCTGGGCAGCCTGTTCCAGCATATCTGTTCCTGGGGTAAATCATGGTGGCTTTGCTTATATGGCAATCTGTTTTTTTAATTTATCATCACGTCCATAAATTCACTCTGGTTGATGAAATTTCCCATTAATTACATGTTATTTAGGTAGCACAGCATAGAAATTTTCTTAAGGGAAAGTGAAAAAAACTTTTAAAAGGCATGCAAGTATCTCATGGTTTCAACAGAGTGCAAACCATAAGTACCAGTACTACAGTTGCTTCTGAAGCCTTTGCACTTCTTTTATCTTGTCACAGTGTGGCTTATCTCTGAATGTAACCTTTTTCTCCTGGACTACCTGAACTCCAATTTTATACTACTTACATAGCATTCCTGCAGCGACTAAAGCAGCAACAACAAAAGCTATGTAGGAGCTCCCTTAAAAATAAATCAGGGAAATTATTCTTGTTATGTTAATTCTACCTCTGAGATCCAACAGAGAGAAATAAGGACAGAGTCTGCAGCCTGTGACTGGCTAGACAGATGTGCAAGACCCTTTGAGAGCCTCTGTCCCATGTCACTGGCACCAAGCATTGATACCAGCTCTCCTCTTGCACTAACGTATGTCCCTCCTCCAAGAAAATGCCCCATGGACATTCAATGAACTATTAGACTGCAGGTTTCCAACCTCTGAAACAGAAAGCTGGCACAAGCAAATACCCTTCTGTGCAGCCCTGAGATAATTTTTCCTTTACACACTTGGAGAATAATTTGCTCCCAGTTCAGAAATATCATTACCACTGTTGCATCTTGCATTTATGACATGTTTGTCATCTCAGCAGTGGAAGTAATTCCAATATTCAGATTTATCTCCATGGATTATATGTTGCTACAATTGTTGCTGAATCCCACTTTAATACTGTAACAATTTAATAGCCAGACAAGATCATGCCTGGGCAAAGGGTGCCCAGTTCCACAAACATAGACAAAGCACAAATTCTCCACAGATTTTAACGGGACATGTTACTACATGACTTTGCAGATCTGGGCATTAGTTTTAGAACTGCATATGTCGGAGATTATTCACATTGTCTGACTTCCGCATTTCCAGTTTAGCTGTTTGAGTTAGGCCACAGAGGCAGACAGATTCATATCACCAGTTTTCTGAATGTCATACTGGTGTGTCCCTCAACTGTATGGACAGGCTGGGCATTTACCTTATGCCCTTGGGTTAGGTAGCTCACTTGAAACAGTGTGACTGTCCAACAGTATGCCCATTCATATTGAAAAAGACCTGTGGTGGATTTTCAAATTAAGAAAAGCAACAATACACTTGATTGTGTTTTCTAATTGCTCACTTAGACTCCAAGTTCTCCAACACTCCAATTTCTATAGGTATTGAATTACTTTGCAAAATACAGGTCTAAATCACCCCTTTTGTCCACTCTGGCATTTGAGGTCAGAAGGACCTGTGGTCACTCCACCACCATGTCACCTTATTGTGTCACCTTGGCCATATGACCAAGCCTTTCTATGTATCTGTTCAGTTTCCCTAAGAGGAGAATTATAATTCTGCACTCACCTTGCAGATCTCTCTGAGATCTGCAGATGAAACACATTACAATAAGTGCTAAGTACTGTAGTTATTACTGATGCTAATGTCTCCCAAGTGAAACTGCAGAACTATAAAGCAAATCTAAAGAGCAAAGAAGTCCTGTGAATTCTCCAGCTGGGATTTAAGATTTCTTTTTCCATCAAGCACAACAAGAATAAATTGCAATATCCAGGCTGCTTCCTTTAACAGAATGTGCATCAAGTGAACGACTTTGTCTCCAGTAAAAACCCTGCTTCCCGTGGTGCCTCTCATGCCCATCATTTCACGAATGAGTCTATGGGCAGCTGTCAGAATATCAATCAACTCATATTTTCAGTGGAGAGCTCTCATTTTAATTAATACCTGAATATTGCCTAGCTTTCCTCTTCTCATTGCCTGTTTCAGAAATGCAGCACTCATTCATCTTATTCATTAATTTAAATAAGATACAGCTTTCATTCTACTACATGCATACCGTGTCTTGGGAACAATCAACAAGTATGTTCTTAAATGCAAGCAGCATGCAGAAAGTAAACTGCAGAGATAAAAGATTAATTTTCTCTAGATCACCTGATTTTGTCAGGAAAATATACTAGATATGACTGGGGAACTCTTTTGCCTTTTTTGTATTAAGAAGGAGTTCTGCGATAGGAAAGCTTCCACGGATGAAGAGAAAAGGAAACATGAACTATATGTATGATCTTGGTCGTTACATACCTCCCAATGTTAGACAGAATGCATCAATAAATATAGTAGAGTAAAAAAAAAAAATCCAGAAAAATTAGGAAAATACTTGGAAAATGCTTACCAAGGGCTCAGGGGCCAATGCTCATACAGACAAGTATTTTACACGCAATATTACATTAAATACATGTAATATATAGGGTTTGTATAACCTAATTTTGGGTTATGTACAAATCAGGCAATTGGAAGGAGAGAGCTTGATTCACACTTTCACTGAAGGTCAGCCACAGAATGTAGGATAGTAGTGAAGAGCCATCAAGTGATTGCCAGTTGTATCCACTACAGTCAAAAAGAACAAAGCTTCTGGTAAAAAGATCATCATGCCAGTAAACCAACAGCAAAGGTGTTACAAGGCTTGTCATTGCAGTAAAACCGGGCTGGGCACTGGAAGTATCAAGGAAGACTGATGCAGTGTAGCATGGTTTACTGAATGGAGCAGTAGAGAGTGGAAACATTGCCAACACTGAGATGGAGTGTCATATGACCAAACATTTCATTCATAGATAAATTATATATTTTACAATATAAATGGTAATATTTATTTTTTTATATAGAAAGACTTTCTTTTACATGTCCTTCTCCCCTACCAGAGTGTCACCATATGCACACACACATCCTATGATGTTGAGGAGAAATATCTAAGTGAATTTATACCATACACAAAGAGGAACAGAAGAGATGGCAATATGTATCAACTCTGCAGGCATGTGATTAACAGACCTGTCATTATCACATGCAGGTTATTGAGCACCTACGAATGCATTACCTTGCGACTAATTAATCTTCTTAGGACTTACTTTAGTATAACAAACTCCACAACGACTTTAAACAGCTGCCATTTTTCTTCTTTTTATAGCAATATTGACAGTAACACCCAGTGTTCCAGAAATATTTGTTCATTTCAACCAGTGAGGGGAATACACATTGCCCAGAGGATCACGTAACGGGCACAGTCAAACTCCTGGCCCTGCCAAGAGATGCCTCACACATGTTCTGTTCTGTATTTGAAAGGAAGAAATTAAAATCCCCTTCCTGAAGGGCAAAGGTATTCTTTGCAAACCCTGTGGTATCTCAAACGTCTTGTAAACACAGGATATAGGACTCATCCAAAAACAGACTTCACAGAAAGTCATGTAACTCTCTGCTAAAAAGGACAAACCAAGCAGTCTCCCTGGGTACCTGGCTGCCCTGTTGAGCAAGCATCTAAGTCCATGATAGGAGTCTGTTCGCTGCAGAGCATTTGCCTGCAAGTGCACTGGAATTAGCTCTCTTAATCCCTGGGGGTGAAGAGGGACAGATGGGCTGGGTCACAGGGTGACAGAGCTGCTACCATAACAGATCTTGAAAGATGTCTCTCTCCTGAATCCGGATCCTCCTATGGCATCCTAAACTGTCTTTCTTGTCTGATAAATGACTTGCATTGTTTGCCTCGCTAGGAGCAACAACTAATGTGCCAAAGTGCAAGGCATTTACTTGCCAAAACATGGTTTATAGTGTAAGTTTCTGGTGTCAGTCCAATACTTCTAAACAACCCCTCTGGTTCCCTGCAGAATTCAGAACAATTCATTAAAAAGAAAAAAAAAAAAAAAAGGCAAAACAATTGAGGTTCTATGAGTCTTTCAACAGTATTTTGTGATAGTGAACAAACCACTACAGCACATTCTGAATGGTTCTGCAATATTTGTCTCTCTTTCTTTACGATTTTTAGTAGAGGAAGGTTGGACAAGCAGCAGTGTTGTCAAATACATGCTTGAGTGTACCCCACAAACAACAAACAGGAGCATCTCACTTGAAAACCCTAAGGATTCTATTATTGAATTCTGGTCTGGCAGGCGCCTTAGAAATGAGTATGAGAGATGCAAACACTGTATATGGTGTGTTGGGAAGTGATACAAACATTGATCATGAACAAAATAACTAGCCACAAAGAAAGTGCCCTCAAGACAGCAAAACTGACAACAGAAAGAAAAAAAATCCCTCCTGGTTTGATGGCTTTTGTCCCTCTAATAATCATGACTCTATTCATATTTTGCTCATTGTTATTAAAGAAAACAACCAGCATGTAAGTTTCAAGCACAATTGTGGTTTTAAAGCAGACTACGTATTTCCTGAAATTCTTGTGCATGGGGGAACTTCTGCATCTGCCCACCAATACAAATATACACCCTGCGTGGTGAATCATTAACTTTGATGAGGGTCTCTACTTCAGCAAAAGCATCTCAGTTCTTCCAGTTCACAGCCTTATGAATCTATCTTCCATGCAGCATCCAGGAGAAGCAAAAAAAATTACAGAAGCTAGTTCCAACTTGGTCTGCTTTGGTCATCAAAAACTCTCCAGGGAGTGCTGCTTACCACCTAGATTGCTATGCTTCAAAGCGACTGAGATGCAGCTCTAGCTGTTTTATGACATTCCTGTGTGTCATAAGCCATTTCAAGGTGTGTGATGCCTGAAAACCTGGTGAGAGACCTACGGTTTGTGAGCTAGAGCACATAACAGGATATGTGAGGACAGCAGGGACTGTTCGGATGGTGCAGCGGGTGGGGAGTCATGCCCTGGTAGCTCAGAATGGAAATCTTTCCTGGAGGGAGCTCACACATGCCTGCAGCCAGAGACCTGAGGCAGGAATTGTGCTAGGTCTTTCTGAGGACTATGCCTGGTACTGAAGCAGGAAACTATTCTCCTGGAAGCTGGCCCTTGTTGGCAGAACATCACAAAAACAAAGGAAAGTGAATGTGAGGGAGAAATCAGGCTGTATAATTTCAAAGGGCAGGCAGGGTAACTGGGCAGAGACTGGGCAGAGGCTGGGCCACACATGAAGGGACTGTGGGAAAGAACAAGTGACTGAATATTTTCATTTGAAATACCACTCTGCAAGCTCGAAGAGCAGTGTATGCTTCCTGCATCTGGGAAGACTTAATTTAGGAGTGACTTGCTTAAAATATTTAAGCATTAATATTATCAAGAAAAGAGTGCAGCAAGGCCCTGACTGTCTGAGCAGTCCTGTTGCACTGGCAGTGCCTGACAGAGATTAATTCTCAGCAAGTGCAGACATTTTCTGATAGCAGTATTCATGTGAGATGTGTGAGAAGGCTTCTGGATGATGCCTTCCCTGATGGTAAACAACCAAGCAATTCCATTCACTGATCGACAGGTACAGCAACACACAGATCAGATCTAGATCACTTTGGAGCCAGGGCTGTGTGAAAGTGCTAGACCCCTGTAGATGGATCACAGTGAAATGGTTCTATTCAGCTTCATGATCTGAAATGGAAATCACCTCTCCTCTTCTCCACTGTGCATAAAATTCTGTTTTGAAACCCTAGTCTGTTACATTTCTTCAGTGCCTAGTAAATATAATTCTTGTGATTTTGTGTGGTGCTCCTGCATGTGGTGTTCTTTCAGACACTTTTGCTAACATAATGACTAGTCTGATACTAGACACTATTATCACAATATCATGAGTCAGAAGCATGAGACATGCTAGCTGGGCAGGCTGTGTGTTACTGTGCAGCCAGGAGAAAAGCAAAGAATTGAAGTTAAAGAGTTCTGCCCTTAAAGTCAGCTTGCCAAACCTGTAATTAAAGCTTTCACACCTCTTGAGTAGGGCATTGAGAACAGGTCAATTACCCTGAGCCAAAGAAACAGGCATTTTATAGTGGCCTTGAAATAATAGATTCCTAGTTTGCAAATACTTCTAGCATGCAGGAGAATGAGGGACTGATAACAACAGCTTGAGCTAAGCTTAGTGTGGGCAGGTGTTATGCAAGCTTCCCTCACACAGCTGTGTTAACAAGCAAGTCATTCGTGACCTGGCATAGCCCTGTTATTCTGCTCGTGGTTCTTCGAACAACTACATAATACACTTACATTTTGATCTGCACATCTGTGAGGATCCACACAGATCTGCCACCGCATCCATGTTCTGATGTTTAACCCTTCTGCTACTTCAGCCTAGGGATTTTAATGTAGTCAGAAACATCCTCAGCATGATCTCCAGTGATTCCCACGTTACCTGTCCTTGAGTCCACTACAAGACCTCTGTAGTTTGCATTGGGAGGAACATGTCTGACTGCAGTCCTTCCTCAAGTGGACAAGGAGAAGTTACATGCATTATCCTGTGATTTGTGAACTTTGTAAATGGAAATGAGGGTGTGAGCAGTGCTACAAACACCCATGGGCGCTAAAGTTGGATTTGAATTTAGGCCTCAAGACCTGAAAGGTCGATTCTCTAATCTGCTGATTTATCTCTACAATCCTTCTAACTGAAGAGCTGCTGCAATCAGCAGGCAGACTCAGTGCCACAGCTATTTTCAGTTCCGCTCCTCAGTTGGAAACATTTTCCTTCCCCCGCCACCTCTCCAGGCTTGATGTTGTTGATGAGATAGCTGGGATGAAGAGACCTGCTTTTCTTCCCAGGAGCAAAAACAACCAGAGAGTTTTATCCTATCATCAGCTGTACTGGAGTGGATGGGAAGTTTCTCACCTGATAAACAGAAGTGAGTGGGCACAGAGCAAGAGTGTGACTGCTGCTCTGATAGAGCCGTGCCTCTACTGGCATCCTGCTGCAAGCGTCCCAGGCTTCCCACCAAAACTCTGAGAAGGGCTGGGTGCCATTCACAGCTGTCAGTTCTTCTCAGCTGCATGAGTGTTGGCTATCATAGAATAGTTTGGGTTGGAAGGGACCTTCAAAGGTCACCTAGTCCAACCCCCTGCCATGAGCAGCAACATCTTCAACTAGATCAGGTTGCTCAGAGCCCCATCCAGCCCGGCCTTGAATGTCTCCAGGAATGGGGCATCTACCACCTCTCTGGGTGACCTGGGCCAGTGTTTTGCCACACTCACTGTAAAAAAATGTCTTCCTCATGTCTGGCCTGAACCTCCCCTCTTTTAGTTTAAAACCATTACCCTTGTTCTATTGCAACAGCCCCTGCTAAAAAGTCTGTCCCCATCTTTCTTATAGGCCCCTTCTAAGTACTGAAAGACTGCAATAAGGTCTCCCCAGAGACTTTTCTTCTCCAGGCTGAATTCAGTAATATACATACACGTTCAGCTGTGTATTGTCACCCAGACTCCTTGTCTCCGAGCTCTGCCACAGGGACATCACAACATCACAGACCTCCTGTCAGCTACAGCTCATTGGATGGCTGTGCTGTGCTGCCTTCAGAACAGCAGGGTCAGCTTGCTAACCCCACTTGCATTTGAAACAAAATACTATTGTATTTGCCTTTTTGTGTGCTTGCTTGTGAATCCATTTAAGAAAGTGATGGGCTACTCAAGCTACCTTGTAGTCAGGGGCAGGGAAGGTGGAGAATGCGACTGCTTCCCAAGGAAAGTTCTGCTAATGTACCTCTTGCATCCCTCAGCCTGTCCCGGTCTCTTGGAGGCTTCCCAGTTTGACCCCATCCCACACAAAGCTCTTGGTCTGGGCCAAGGAATACAAGGTCTGGACCTCAGTATTTATCTTTCTTCACAAGAATCTTCAGGTTATAATACATAATACATCACAGAAGAAAAAGAGATAGGTCGATAATTCACAGTGAATACATGCTTAGACCAAGGGGTAAAAAAACTCAGAACAATTTCTATTACAGTTGGTCCTATTGCATTCTTCTATCTACTAAGAACATGTTTAAGACACTCTGCTTACAAGATCCATATTGAAGGTTCTAGTTGCACTAAATTTTTCCTCCATGTCTTTGGATTTTTGACATCTCACCTGGGATATGCCCTTCCAACTATCACACCACAACAGTACAAGCCCCAACTGCTATTTTTTATCTGTCAGTCCACAATGAAGGTATTAGGTACGCTGAACTGTCTAAACTGGCATCAGGTAAGTGTGTTTAGGCAGTTGAACCCCATGTATACTCGTTTTGCTTTCCTGTAAAAAGTACGTACACATACTCTTAATTTGAGTATATACAGTCCCAGGCACACTGTGGCTTTGATCTCAGCTGGCATTACTGCAATACAACTAATTCTCATCCCAAATAATTTTTCTAACTCCAAACACATGTTCCATGTCCCTCAGCTGCCATTACTGCATATCACAACCTCTCTCTTAACAATTCTTCACACCACATTAAAAAATCCTCAGAGTGTCAGCGGCTATCAGTCTGGCTCATCAATGTTTTCTTCTCAACAAAGAGACTCTTAAGGCTCCGTACGCAATGACAGCTGATTTTCAAACACTAATCATGGGTGATTCTCACTGATTGAATACTCCACAATTTTAAATCCACTTATAAAGATTTAAGGGCACACGTTAGGCATCTGAAAAATTACTTGGAGGTTTGTGGCATGTCTTCCTAAAATTTTCTGTGGAGATCCTGGTACTGAATGCTTTCTGTGCTGTTCTAACCAGGGGAAGTAACGTTCAGTTTGTCAGAAGGTATGGCAATGGCAGTTTTCTCACAGACTGTTTCCTCTAATGTCTTTTCTTGAGAAATGGAATCACGGTGTCAGAGGATAAATCTTGACAGCTTCAAGAAGTACTTCCCAACAGGGCAGACGGAGATAAATTTATTTGCAGAAAGGTGTTTTCCCCAGCTACATAAACAATGGATTCTCTCAAAAGCTTTACCTTCAGAGATATTTCTCTGTAAAATATTAGTACTATAAGAGGATTCCTACATAGACATAAGTCTCTCTTCCAGCAAGCAAAACAGAGGTGTTATCTCACCAGACAGGTCTTTGCTAGGGAAATAGCTTTTATAGCAGATAAACTTAATGCCCTATCAACATTAATGTCAGCTTCTAAATGCTGTAACTGGTCACACATCACTGCTGCTGCAGTTCTCACTGTAATGTTGTTTGCACTCCAGGTTACAAGAACCAGGGAAAGGAAAAACTGTAAAAAACTGTAAGTTGGACAAAACAAGCCAGATCCTCAGTTGCAAGAGAGTGAAAGAGTGTGTAAATCCCCACAAACCTTTTTCAGTCTCAGGGGATGTTGTAAGAAGACTTTTTATTTCTGAGATATGAACTACGGCAGCCTGGAAGCTTATCTAATTTATGTAGCTTTTGAAGCCTCCAAGGGAAGTAAGAATAAAAATTAAGCCTGCAGGCAGAAATTAGCACAGTTTTGGAGTTTACTCTCCACAATGCCCTCCCTTCTTTCATGCAACAGTAGTAGAAGTGGCACAGAGATTTGGTAGATGCTCGTTGCAGTGACCCTTTCAGGGTCAGTTAATTATCTCAGAGCTGTCACTATGCACCAGCACTCACTCAAGAAGCTGGCTGCTGGAGTCAGACACATGCCTGAATTCAGCCCACCGCCTCCAAACTGAAGAGTTACTCTGCTCTGCTTTCTAGACATGCTTTTCCCACTTCACCAAACAATATCAGGCCTTCTGATACCATGTTGGAACAAATTAATGCAGAATTATAAATTGTAACATTGGCCATAGCTTTGTTCTGAGGCTTCCTGAATACCAGCAGTTCATTCTTCTTTTGGTCTCCATTCAAACGAAGGAAACAAATAATTTTCTCCATATTGTGCTTTGGCACAAAATGCAGGCTTGAGCTAAACTGCTTCCACATCTCATTTCATTAGATGGGATTTACCTACCCTCAGCAGTAACTATGAGTAGAGAAGGAAAGGAAGGAAGGTTTTCAAAAGGTTGCCTGCTTTTTGTTTCGAGATCAAAACTTCCTTTCAGCCAGAAAGAAAAACTGCGAAGCTCTGAAATCTACAGAACAATGAGCCTAAATGCTGCTTTTTGATAAAAGCTGAGTCGTTAAATTATATTACTAATAAAACAACAAACCTGTTGGTTAGTTTACACAGAATGAACCATCCACACATTCAGGAGAACAAGAAAATTGTATCTATTAAAGTGATCAAGATGGTCACTGTGAATTCTGAGGGAAGGAAATAGTTCAAAACCACGTCATCAAACCAGTAAATGCCTTATATGTTACAAACCAAGGTCAAAATTCTGGTCTAGAGGGCAGAACAGAGGTGTGAGATGTTCTGGCACTGACACTGAGTGGGTGGGTGACCTTGGAAACGTCGTTTAGCCTTTCTGTGCCTTTAAATTAGGCAAAAGAGCCCAGAACAACAAGTCACATGTTGGCATCACAGTTTTGTTGACACTGATGGAACATGGGTCAAAAGTGGAAGCAGAATCACTCTAAATCATCTTTCTTTTGTTACTTCACCTGCACAGAAACCTACACAATGAAAAGGATGCTTTTAAATAGCAGCTTTACTTCTGTCTACAGCACTGAATATCATTGCCCTAGGTACTGTGTCACTGCAGCTACCTACAGCATCACCATGAAGCCTCATAAATGCTTTCTCATTCTTTTCTTATATATGTGGTTTCCCATTTTTAGGATATAAAAGTTTGTCTGGGTTCGATCCCACATTTCCTTAAGTACAGGTATGGAAGCAAAACCCTTGTAATGACAGTACATTAAATTTATGCCACATGAAACTGTATTTTAGCCAGTGGAATTAGGCACTGGGAAAACAGTACTAGCTGAACTATTCAGTCCTGGTAAGCGATTTCAGATTCTGAATATCTCACGCTCTCCCTTTGGTGGATGACAGTTACACAATATTGAAGTAATGTGTGAGCACAAAGAAGTCTCTGGCGCATCAAGACCTCACATCAGGCAACATTTTGAAGTGCTGACACTTGCATGTTTTGTTACTGACCTCAGATGAAACAGATTGAGGCCCAAGTCCTTACCCAGGCAAAATCCCCAGCAACTTCAGTAGGATTTTTGCCTGAGGACTGCAGGAGTGATTCAGCCCAATGTGAGAACTAATGTCCCAGAAGATTTTTTCTAGGCAGCATGCTAATTATAGACTCAAACTTGACATCTGTAGCACAGACCCATACAGCATTTTGCAACCTGAGCTTCTCTGTGAAGATGAGAACAACCACACAACAAAAACAAAGCTGACATTATTTACAAAGATCTTTTAGTAAGTGTCATTAAACTGTAGTGTTTATATTAAGACCAATGGATGAGCTACTTCAAAATATGGCAAGGTAGAAAAATGCCGCTGGAGCTGTTTTCTATAGAGCATGCATTGGGCACAGCATACAGCTGGGAGTTGTTGTCACTCGTGTCCAAGCAAACCATGTTCTGGATCCTCTGAAGCTGGGTACATGTAGGCTTTTTTTCCCTGAAAAGAAACTGGAAGTGCAGTGAACACCAAAAAGCAATTTTTTCGTCCTTCTGTCCCCAAGTGAAAGAGAATAAATCACAGCTCCCTAACTCCTTGTGAAACACCTATCAGGTGACCTTGTGAAATACCTACAATTGTTGGCACCGCAGCTAATCTTTTCTTACCAGATGATTATTTTCCACATCAGTGGACAATGATAAAAGTAGATGACATTGTGCTTTCTTCCTCTTTAGATGAAGTTTTGACAGACAATAAATCATTTTACAACACCGGCTTTTATTCCCTTGTATTTATGCATAGAAAGCAAAATTCAACCAGGTTGCATGTCTCAAATGAGCTTGTATGATGTCTCAAACCACCAACTGATATCAGAGCAACTAAATGGATAAAGGTTTCATTTTCCAGCCTGTGACTTTCACAGCTTTTGCTTAGATGATCTTAGATCCCATGCGAGCACCTTGTGTTTTTTCTTAATTGCTTCTTGACAACAAGCGAAAATCCTCATATCAAGCTGCACGTGCCCATCAAGAGGTTCTTGCCCATGTGCCTCCGTATGTATGTGAAATACATTGGACAAATTCTGCAGATGAAACTAGAATAAATCAAGGTGAACTGATTTGCTGTTAACAGACAAGTTCAAGTGTGTTTCAAGTGTGTTCTGTTAAAGAAGAGACAAAAACTAACTCAGAGCACCACCTTTTTGCTTATAGAACACAAAGATGTGAGTTTTATGGCAGTGATGATCAAGACTGAATTTAAAATAGACATCTTGTAAATATACTGTCTCTCATTTTCCACTTTGATTCTTCCATGTTAATTCCCTAGCTGTGCATTTCCCTATTAAATTTCATCATATAAAGTGGACCAAGAGTTTTTTTAGGCCACCCTGAGATTTTAGCCTGTAACTAAGCCTTTGAAAATCCTGTCATGTACTTTCTGCCATTATCCCACAGCACCATGCTTTTTTTCAGGATGAAAATAATAAGCTACTTCCTTGTCAGTACAATTGAGCACATGATTCAGAGGCCCCAGAGCAAGCTAACATATGAAATTACTAAATGTAAAATTTGAATAAATTGGTCTTCTTCTATCTTGGAATCCTGATTAGATCTGTACACAAACCAGCTTAAAACCACTGACTTTTCCAAAGGGTGCACAGCAGTCAGTGACAACTTTCATTAAAGTCAATGGAAAACATTTGGTACATAGCCTCACCGAAGCCAGCGATGTCTCCTTCTGGTATAAAAGTTGACTTTGGAAAAGGAAGTCAATTCAAGAGAAATTGGATAGATGAATCCTAAAAAGCAGGAACTTTTAGAGAAAGGTGGTCATGCTTTTATCCCTGTTATATAATAAAGTCAAATTACTCTTGGAGCTCTTGGGAATTAAACCTTGTTTGTGTAGAAATTACTGAGGCTTCTATTTCTAGAGTTCTCAAATTCTTCTCTTCTCTTGTTTGAACCACCAGCTCCCCTGTGCTCCTTTCTGGCCCAATGTTCACAAGCACAAAGTATTTTGATGAAATACACAGATTTCCCAAAAGTTCTAATGGTCCAAGAGGTCCCAGTTTCTCCTAAAAGTTTTAGTTTGGCAGCTGAAAACTTCCTCCTTGTCTCAAAATAATTTTTCACCATGGGAAGACTCTCGTTAGCCTGTGTTTAAATGCACTCTACTGCCTAGTCATGACTAGTGCTATTCACAAGTAACACTGGTTGCAGAACTGAGGCAAAATCTGTGGTCCACCAGAAAGTTAGATTGCAGATGATTCCTTAGATGCAGTGAACTCAGATGTTAACAAACTGAAGGTGAAGATTCAAAACTATTTCTTTTTAAACAGCTTAGGTTTTTTACATATTTTAGAACCTGCCTGTATTTCTGTAGTTTTTCTCTTCAGTAGGGCAATTTCTATTCCCACTTTAACTGAGGCATAAATCTGCACCTAGAGATAAACCTCTGCCCATACCTTTCATTATTTAATGTACTGTATGAAGTATTGCTATGTGCTTTTGATAAGCAATACATTGATTTGTACTGCTTTTTCTGCTGTGTTACATGAAAACCTGATTGTTTACAGCCATCAGTCCCACTACAATAGACCCCTGGAGTATGATTAGAGTTTAAATTTTTGTAGGGTAAGCTACTTGCAAATCAGCTCTTGAATTTACAGTACTGCCTTGGATATGACTTCACTAGAAGAAAGAGTTGTCTTGAATCACAGAACACCTTTTTAATCAGATTCCAGGCCAAATAGTGGGCTCTATAACTCTTAGAGACTCTGTTGACATTAATGTGGTCATGTGTTGCAGATGGCAGCACCAGATAGGGCAGAAATAAAGGAAAACAGAGGGAGGGCAAAATCTAAGCAGTCAGAAACATAAAATTACTTCTCCCTGCCCATTCACAGCTTTTTTCTGACCCCAGTGCAGTCAAAAGGAGTTTTGCCAATTAATTTCAATAGGAGGAGAATCTGGGTTGGATTGAGGTTTCCTGCCTCTGCCCACAGCAACACAGATGCATTCCAGACCACTCTCAGGAAGGAAAATAAAGGGCAAATTCCCAGTTACTGTGGCAACTGGAGGACAGTTCTCTTTGCTATCATATAATTTTGAAATTCAGTAGCTGTTTTGTGCCATGACATGTGTCTCCCTCCACTGTTGAATTAATGTTTTCTTCCTATGTGGAAGGCCTATCAAGGAAAGAACATAGAAGAAAACCATCAACACAAACAGCCCCCAGAAGCCTTTTCACATTTCCCACCTCACATCTGCCATAATTGCAAAATTGTGTTTGCAAACAACAAGGAAAAATAGCCTTAAACATGCACTTCCCAAAATGCAGAGGATGAACTCAGTCTGTTCTGTGAAAACCCCTCAATGCATGTGAGAGAAAACTGGTAATAAACTGCCTAAGAAGAATGCCCAGACCTCTGCTATGGAGAGCATCGGCTAAAGGCTGCATAGATTGTCCAGCTCTGGCTGCATTTCTTTTCCTTTCTCACCCTTTCCTCCACTAAGATGCTCATTGTTGTAGTCCCTAAACTTGCTGACCATTTCATTAAGCACTGTAAACACACAGGTAGACTTAGGACAAGGTTTGACAGCTTCAGGAAAGCAGTGGCATATACTAAATATGATGGATGATACCCTAACTGGCATAGGCAGACAAACCAAATGGGGATGCAAGTGAATCTCTCTTCCCTTGCACTTCATGTTCTCTGCTCTACAGGTGGCAGTTCCTATGCGGACAGGCATGCAGCAGCCTGCTTTACAGAATAGGAAGGTGGCAAACCTGGCTTTTCGGCCAAGGACAGAGACTGGAAACATATGTTTTCTGTGTTTGGGATGATTCAGTTTACGTAGACTACCTGGGTCAGAGCCTAGATGGTGTAAACTGCTGAATCTCAGAGTTTACATTAGCTGAGACTATAGTTTAATAAGTATATTTTAATTCAACTTCTGAACTTTTCTGATATCCTTTATATGAAAATCCAAACTCCTAACCTGCAAATAACCTCCAAGGAGAAATACGATGAAGCAAAAACTGATGTGATTTCTTTGAAGTAACAGTGTGAGTCACTGTCAGTTCATGCAGAAGCCCACATCTCCTGAGAATTAGTGCAACATAACTGATGTAAAGGCAACCTCTGAAGTTTGTTGAACTAAAACAACAGCTTTAGGAGGTCTGAACTGCCCTGTGTACTTCAGTGAATTGTTATCTGAAAGGCTCAGGACTCACACCTTAAAAGTCAACATTATTACTTAATTTGTCACTGAACAAAGTGTTCTGGAAAGGGGCAGTAACACTCTTCTGTGAAGTTCAGGATGTTGTGCTCGAGAAAGAAGACAATGAAATTTGAAGATTACTCAAGGGAGAAGCAGACTGAAGCCACATATGAAGCTCTTTCAGCAAGAGCTAAACACAAGAAGACAAGGAAGACATTGGACTGTCAGCAATGCAAGCTCAGCACAGCTAGTAGGTGGGATTCAAATGTCCTGGGGACAATTAAACCAAAGGGATTCCTGAGGCATTTACAACCATGCCTGAGCTGCACCATCTGTCTCTTATAGTTTGAGCTTGTTTTGTAGATGGTGTTTGGAAGAGAATTAGTATCATCTTTCTCCCTTCAGTTTAACCCTACTGGTGGTTAACTGCTGGCATGAACGCCAAAATATTCAACACAGTAGATAACACACACACACAAAAAAAAACAAGCCAAACACCCTGTCACTTACTCATGGCAGCTTTTCTGTGGTATTATCTTAAGATGACACTATTATAATTAAGGAAAGGACCTCAACTTCTCTTTTTTATTTCGTTATACAGTGTTCATTCAAGTAATTTTCTAGCAGGTGTACCAAGCCCCAAGAGCAACACAGCTGCAATGTGACTCAACACCAGAGGAGCAGACAGGCCTTGTCAGAGCTGGTTAGTAAACTAGCCTCCAGCACCCAAGTTGGCTGAGATGGTTCTGCAGAAGGTATGTTCATAGGTAGCAAGATAAGCAAGATGTGGAAACGCACAGGTAGGTACAGTAAGTATATCAGGAGTTTCTTCCCAGGTGGCATACATGACAGATAAGCATGCCAAACAGTGAAGTGAATAGGACATCTTAGGAGAGGACATCTGCAAGCTCTTTGAAAATACATTCTCACTTTTCACCTGAATAAAGGTTGAAATTCAGAAGTATCAATAAATACAAGGAAGTTTAAACAACATGGTACCTGCAATTGTGCAAAAGTAAATTACAACAACCTACTGGAAAGGAAAAATGAATGTAATTTATGAAATACAAAGGACCAGAAGGTAAGGTTCACAACTCTGCTAGATGCTGGCATGCATCCAGGTGTTCTGATTGGCTTTGGGGTTGGTGGGGGGTTGAAACACTGCTCTCTACCGTCTGTATCCAGAGGCTGTTTGCTTTCTTACCGAAGGACGGCAGCAAAGAGACCCTCTACTTCCACAGTCAAAAAAGCCTGTGGTGGGAAGAAGGCCAAGGTACAGCACTGGATAGCACACCAAAGGATTAATTTGGCATTCATAGATGCAGGCCATAGGTGCTAAGACAAATACTGCTATCAACAGCGTGCTCTAGATGGAGCACACACGTCAGAAAAACAGGCATAGAGTGACTCGTTTGCTTGTCTCTGCTACTATCTTGTGCAGAGACTTGTCAACATGACCACCTTTCTTCACATCCTGAGCAATTCCTCTCAACGAGGCGTAGAATCATAGGATGTCCTGAGTTGGAAGGGACCCACAAGGATCATCAAGTCCAACTCCTGTCCCTGCATATGACAAACCCACAGTTCACACCATGTGTCTGAGGGCATTGTCCGGTCTCTTCTTGAATACCACATAATCTAATTACTGTGTAATTCCACTGTATAGCACTATGCATTGCAGATATCTGTTCCCAAGCCTGGTCTGTCATGTAACAAAAACTGTTACATGAAGCCACAGTGTCATAGAGAATGATATGCTCTGTACTTAGGGACTAGTTTGCAACCACTGCCCTTAGACCAGACACTTGGGGCCAACTGCACTGAGGACAGTGTATTAATTTCATTAATAGTTCAGAAAAGAAATGGGTAACAAGTCAGTTTGCTAAGAGTATGTAATTCTGTCATTAACAGCCAATGGTGAGAAACTGTAGAGAACTTGTCAGATGTAAAACGACTGATTTTATAAACCATGCCTTACAAAACTCGCCTTATTAAACTGAATAGGAAGAACTCAAAGCAACCTGAAGATTTTTTTCAGTTAACATCATCACCCATAAAAGGAGCTTATTAGCTCAAATCTAGATTGACCCCACCCCACAGCACATTCAATGAATCTACAGCTGACACATCCCAAAACTCTTATGTCACCATTATGTCTGTATTAATTGAAAAGGTAAAACTTCAAATCTGCTAGTAACCAAGGCAGGTTCTCATCACACTACCTTAGCAGTATAGCTACACTTCTCTTTAGGAGGCAGGTCCCTAAAAAGAAATGTGATAAAAATGATCCAACTCCAACTGAAGTTAAGGGAAAGCCTTCTGGTGACTTCAGCGGAGTTGTGTGTCAACCCAGTCCTTGGCCTCCCCATTCAGATGACATAAGAGTAAATCAACCAGAGACCATCACAGTGATGTTTTTCTTTGTTTTAAATAGGAAATTCTGTCTACAAATAAATTAATTTGAATCACCATACATCACCTGCCATGTATTACATGGCACAGAGTAGCAAATTTTGTCCATGAATAAGAAATTAATTTCTGAGTGATTACTGAGATTAAATTGTGTAAGTAATCTGTATGCCCTGTGAAGCACCAACATAAAAATAAAAATTTGGGGAAAGTCTGAGCAAGTTACCCTGGTGACCTCTTCAAGTCCAGAAACCTGAGTGTCATGGGTATCACCTGATATTAATGACCTTACGATTTCTTTTCTAAAGTAACTTAAATTATCTGTCAGCAACAAGGAGGAGAACTTCCTCCCTAAAAGATCATGAGCACCTGATACGAATCGTGCCTTATTCTTTAGGCACAACTTTACCATGTCCAGTTTTCCTGTTACTAGAATATAAATTTCTGATTGGATCATTCAACGGATTTTGCTAATTTGGTAGGATGGGAGATGTCCAAGGAAATGTTTCATGTTTTCCAAAACCAAACTAAGGAAATGCACATTTCAGTAATGAAAGCAAAGAGTAGAGCCAGTGTTCATTAATTGTGTAACTGTCTACAGGTTCCAACTCTGACATTTCCCAAGTGTGGGACCTGCAATGGCAACTGCTATGTGTTTCTGAAATGTTACATAGCCTGTGTTGGTAAAAGAGGAGGTGGAAGGAGGAGATTCAATGCAGGTAATGAAATGTGGGGAATCACTGTTTATTTCAAGCCCTTCCTTCTTCAGGGTTTCTAATAAGAAGAGATAGTTGGTGAATTCTCACTTTGTGCAAACATCTTCTCAACTCCAGAACAAAAGAGTAAGAGATAATTCCCTTACAAGAAATGTCTGAGAGCTTAATTCCAGCCTGGCAAAAGCAAACACAATGCCACTGATTTCAATGGAGTTACAGATGGCTCACTTAATGTACAACAGAGCTGATTTGGCCCTTCTCCCATACTGTAGCACTGATTTACCTAGAAACCTTTGCTTTCTAAGTAATTAACCATGTCTCAACAGCCTGCAACACTGAACTGCAGTTAAATAAATTAACAGAAGACAGATGTATATTTTTAAACTTATCCTAGTAGTGGACTTCTAACAGCAAGTGTTAATCCTTTTCCTGTTTAATATCAGGATCTTCCGTCAGTAGCACAGACAAGAAACTGAGGATCTGCACAACAATATCAAATATTGTACATGTGTTTCTCCCATAGTTTCCTACAGAAATTAAACTGGAATCATGTATAAGCACAGTGAATGTCTCAGGAAGATCCTGTTCTTCTTTATAAGCCATCTCAGCACTATAGCAGGTGGGCACAGGCTCCCTTGCTAAAAGCACAGAGAGACAGAGAGAGACAGAAGAAAATTGCTTACTGTTTCGAGGCTTCTCCTCATCAATGCCTTCATCTTCATTTTCTGGGTCAATATCTTCTGCTTGAGTTATCCAGTCTAAGTATCCCTTCAAATCCTCCTCTAGCTGTTGCTTTTCCCGTAACTTCTGGAAATCGCCCCGAGCCTTAGCCTTCTCTCTTTCTTTGGAAAACTCCCTAGCAAGAGGGAGGGAGGGACAGGACAAGGGCAGAGGGAAGGAAGAGATTGAAAAACAATGGGTTAGACTGATTTCCATTAGAAAGTCTCCACATCCTGTGTAGCACACCCAGCTTTCTCTGTTCTTTCAAGATGGACACAAGAATGAAGTATCCTTGCTAGATACACATGTAAAAACAGCTGGAGTGCCCACATTTTTACCAAAGCTTAGGAAGAGATGAATATCTTTTTTTATTCCTTTCATTCTCAACATTTGATTGACAATTCAAATAAAACACATATGTAACATTTATGTACAATACCATACAGTTTCTAATATTCTTTACCACTTGATAATCTCCAACAGTTGTCCATAAATACCTATATGAATAATGATTATTCGATGATGAACTGTTTGACAATAGTCTGACATCTGGAGAGGGAGATGGTGGCTCTAACTTTTAGCCAGGTTTCAATCTGTTCTTGTGATTATACGTGCCATCATAACTAAAATGGGCTAATTGTAAGTGCAATTAATGGTACTCACAATTCTGTACACAATTATGGGCAATTTCACCCACAGTACTGGACAATACTGTTGAAAAATCAGACCTCAATGTGTTACTTCAGACTTTCAGTATTCAGGGCTGTTATCTGACATGAAACATGTTTTTCAAATCTTAAATTGGGTAAACGAACCTGACATATTTTACCAGAAAGTGAACTAGGGTAGACATTTGATAGTTTTGTGAAAGACTACTATTGGGAATATAGCCTTAAAATAGAGGGCATAGGAATAAGTATTTTGTGCTGCTTAGTTATGAAACCGTGTGCTCATTTTGCCTTCTTTTTGCCTGTGGTGCCGTTTTTCCCTCTCTTTCAGAGACAACTATACTGCATTATTTTTTTCTGGAAATGCTGACCTACCTCCGTTTAGAGATTTTCATGTGGTTCTAGACCAGGTTTTAGTGCTTGTATTTTAAAAAGTAAGCTTAATGATTGTGAAAAGTGCTGGCCCAAGAGTACTTAAGCATTAAGTCTTATACTTGCTGAAACAGATTGCTACACAAGGCATGCACAGCAGATAGAAATGAGAGGTGCAGTCATTCTCTCCAATGTATTATCCATTACCCTTGCTGATGACTGTCAGCAGTGACTGGATTTAAAAAATGAAATAAAGCTAACAAAAAAGCCCCAAACCACCTAATACTTGCCTTAGGTTTGCTCCTGAAAAAGAAGAAAAGAAAAGAAAAGAAAACTACTACTAATTTTGGTGGGATAATATTAGGATTATGAAAATCCTACCCAAAATGTTAGTGATATGTGAAGTGTCCTGAAGCAACTGAGGTGGAGATGAGTTTCTAACAGTGATGATGAAGTACTTCACTTCCCTTCTGTTTTGTCCAAAACGCACTGAAAGATTTCCATGTACTTCACGGGCTTTGGGTCAGGCTTTTATTATTATGAGTTCTGCACGAAACCAGCACTGCAGCAGAATGAAAGTAGGATGATGCCTTCATTTCAAGCCAAAATATGTGACAAAGTATGCTTATGTGGTCATCACCCTGTCACAATGCCCTAAGGTAGATCACAGTCAACCCTGGGGCAAGACTTAGTCACAAAGCAGAAACAGCTATTGCAAGCACAGCAAGAGTGAATAATGTTTTTTTTTCTCAGAAACGAACAACTCCCCAACAATAAAAATTAAAAAAAACTTTAAAAAGAAATTTTAAAAATTCCAGTCAATACTAGTTTTTTTTTTTCTGCTTTGATTACATCTTTCCTCTGGGTCAGATGTAGTGCCTTATCAAAATTAATGAACTGATGATCTCTCAAAAAAAGAAGTCACTGAAGAAGCCTTTATTATTAAGCCTGTTTGGTAAACCAAATCCCAATATTTCAATTTTTGGCTCCTAAAATGGTATTTTAGACTCTAGAACAAATGGGTCCAATTTTGAAAGGGACTGAGCTCTCAACTCCAAGTGAGAACTATTAGCTTTGCATGGATTTAACTTGAAAGGGCTGTTTTAGAAACCGAAGTGGAAAACATCATGAAACAGCCCAGCTTACAGAAAGTGAAATTCCTACTGTGCACTGAAGTGGATCATTTATGTTAAATGCATCTAAGCTTTGTGTCTACTTGGGTCTTCTTAGTCCCCACTTACTGTCTCTCCCAGATAGGACTTGGGCTGGGCTGAGAACTGACTAAACCAGCGTGACATTTTAGCTTGCTGCCTTTGCACTGACTGTCTGCACAGGAGGGAACTTGTTACCTAGCTTTTTAATAGCACAGCTGAAAATACTTTGGTCATCTAGTCTAAATGATCTGCAGTTGCACATCTCTTTCGTCTGTACAGTCTATGATATTCCACATCTCAGATGACTCTACAAAGAATATAACTTATTTAAATTATCTATTCCTATGCTCTACTAACATTAAACCACCAAGAACAGGTGGCTCAGGAAACTGCTTGTGCAATTTAAACCACATCCCATGTGGAATGCCAGCTTGTCTTTGGGCAAATGTGGTTCATGATAAAGAATTACTACCAATGGTCATTTACCATCCCAGGTGAAATGAGTTTGTGACCTCAGTCCAGTTCCTATTGCAGGCAGGTGTGCACATTACTTCTGCCACCATCACAGCTGGCAATAAATGGTCATTGTTTGCAGTTTCAGCAGGGAGGCCAAGGACCAAATAAGCTTCCTAATGGAAATGCCATCTTGAGTCTGGACGTGGCCTTTTCAAAAAAGATTGCAATATCACATCAGGATAAGGTCGACAAAGGCTTTCAGAACTACCGAGCAATCTATCTCTTGTCAGTGAACAAAAGAACATCAGTTTAAGAGTCAGCGAATCTAGTTGTTTTTAGCAGAATTCAGTTTGTGACACTTCCCTTTGCCTCTCATAGGAAATTATAAGACACACCTGCCAATGGTAATACCAAAAGCAGAGTATTCTGGAGAGATGTTTTCTCTGTGTGGGGTTAGAGTCAGTCAAGATTATAAATATAAACATCCAGCTCTGTACTCTATGCTGTTCCAGAAGAAAATTTCTTGTACCCATCCTGATGATGAAATGTAGGTAATTCTTGTCTATATTTGATCTCAACATGATTCATTCCTTTTAGAGGAGTCATGGAAAGAGAGCCAAACAGCAGAAGTCTAGCTGTTCAAAACTCTTCCTTACTAATAAAAGTGCAATGCAAGGCTTCAAACCTCATCTACCCTGACAAGTACACCAAGTAATGCGGAGGTTGGAAGAGGAGATGGAAGACTGAGCAAAAGTCTTGAAAATCCACAAAAACTGCTCGAGGAGGAGATACAACAATAGACAGCCTTCCATTTACTCTTACTTCTTCCTTGGCAGTAAGAGCATCAAAAGCAGCCAAATGAGCTTTCCAGGATCCTCTCTAACAAGAAGGAAAGGCTGTTCTCCTGCCTCCATGAGAAGTAACTAGTAACTAGGTAACTGCTTGTTTGGCTTGAGTCCTGTGATTTGGATCACTGCTAGGCAAAATACAAAAGAAATGTGAATCAATATGCTTAGGTAGCAGCTCTGAAAGTTGAACCAATACTGTCCTTTTTTTTACCTCAGTAACTGACTGAAACAGAAAACACAGATGTGAACACCTCTGGTCTTGAGAGACCTCTAAGAGGGACTTCACTATTCACAGTAATGATCCAAAATCCTTTTGCATGGACTTCAGGAGATGTACTGTGTGATCTTCTGGCTGGGTATTTCCTTTGGAATACATTTATATTGGGCTCAGTGAAGACAGGAAGAGGATTATAGCTCTACACATAAATAATCTGTCATACTATTTAGTTTAGCATGTGACTAGTAAATTCACCAGAAGGACCATGAATGGATGACATACCTGAGGAAAAACAAATTACAGATGAGCTCCTTAGGCAGAGCAAAACTCAGAATTTGATTTTGCAGGTGCAATCAAAGTGTCTTTGTGAGTACAATTAATTATACTTACGTATTCAGAAGTGATTAAAAAAACTAAGCTAATCTGTCATTGATGAAGTCTACCTACACAACATGCTCGGTGAAGTTCATGGAATAAATAAATGGGAAGAAATCACAGATGCCCAGAATGGATGTACAAGGATACCCAGGAATACTGCTTTTTATCTACATAGAATGCAAAGGTGGATCATCTACATAGATCAGGCTAATAGCAAGTCTCTCAAAAAAGCTGAATCTGCAAAGTGAAGATACTTTGCAACTCAGCAGAATTTAGAACTGCTTTAGAAAGTTAATTGTTTAAGAACTGCTTATTTAGTCCAAAGAAAATTTGGAACATTTCTCCCACCATTTCTGTGGTTTTTTTTTTCATGGATTCTTAAGCTTCTTTTTACTTTTCTCCATTTGGGAAAAAATTTGCAGAAACAGTGCAGCTGTCATAACACTGTGAATACAGCCAGAAAGAGTGACTCACAGCTTAAACAAGGTGAACTTAATCTTTGATTTCAGTTCTCTCTACAGATTGTTTCCATCTCTTACCACTAGCTGTGGTGGTCTAGCTGCAGTATTGTCAGGAGGTGGAAAATTGAGGCCCCAGCACACTTTCTTGAGTTGAAAAATGAAAGAGAGGGGAAATTAAATTCTTAAATACGTACAGACACAAATCTGAGTGTGGGTAAATTGAATCAGCACTGCTTCAACAGTATGCACTCCACAGGGCTGGGCTCACAGGCACGGTTCATCCAATTAGTTACTATATAATCTTTAACGATTATCTTATATGGTTCTCGAGTGAACTTCTGATACAACAGATCACTTTCCCTCTGTCAGCTAGTCATCATCCTCCATTACTGCTGACATCCTCACCTGCTGATCAGAGTATCCACTTGGAGAAATGAGTAGCTTATGTTTTAAAATTGTACCGAGACTATCACTCTCCAGATGCCCAAACACAGACTATTGCCTCACACTTCATTACCGGAGATTTCTTCCTTCTCCAGTTACTGCTTGGAAACCCTTCTCTCTGCATCAGCTCTCTTCTGCTTGTCTCCTTCAACGGAGCAATGAAGACAGTATTAACACCTCCTGTAGATCTGCTTATTACCTGTGCCTTTGCAGGATGGCCAATGGTGGATCTTCTTCTCCAGTCCTACTACTGCCCCTTCCTATGTTGTTGGCCCAAGTACTGAGGACATACTTTTTGTGAGGCATCAAGTTCTTTCTTCTGCTCAGAGATCATTTTCCCTCTCTTATGATTAAAAGACAGGGGACTCGGGGCTCAGGCAACAGGTACATGCTCTGACCAAATTAATTTAGAGCTCATTAAGAGGCAGGATGTCAGAAACAAAGAGAAAGAGGATGCATGAATGTCCTCATACCATATTTATCCAGGTACACAGAATGGCTGTAGGCACCCAGTCATGCCCAAATATGGAATTAGAAGCCTAATTCTAGGAGAACTTAAAAAAAAATATTGCGAGGAATGTTTGCTGGCTTGATTCCTCTGATTATGTGGCTCCCCAGGTGCAATAAAGTTTTCAGCTACTGGGGACAGTATCAATTGTTTTTAATCAAAGATACTAAAATGATGCTTTTCAGTGATGGTTATGCTGCAGAACTGAAATACAGCTAAATGTCTAGATGCCTTAGGGTTGCATAAACACCAGAAGGAATTATCCTGCTTCTCTCTTAATCCTTAGAAAAGGTCAGAGGGAAATGACCTTTTCTCCCTGCGCCATGCTAGGCTTGTAATCTGCACAAGAGTTTCTTCTGCTTATTGAAGAAGAAACGTGCCCAAGACACTCTCCAGGGAAAATGGTCTCCCATGAGACTGGGCTTTAGAGATACTAAGCAATGTGAAAAATTCTCATGTGAGAAGACATAATTTGGCAGAAGTCTCATCCCACAAATGTGAAGTGAATTGTTTCATGCTCTCATTCCTCCTTCAGTCCCACTGACTCTTCCAGAGATTTTACTGTGATCCCCTCCTATGGTGAATGGTGTGCTTCACCCACAGGGGAGCAAAGTGTTGTCCTCTTCCCACAGAGGACAGGTAGAGCTTTTAGGTAGAGGAACATGTTAAAGGCAAAGAGTTGTCTCATATTGCTTTGATTTAGTCAAAAGACTCCTTCCATGCCATTAGGAATGCCATATTTTGCTAGTGGCACAGCAACAGCCTTGGGCTTTTATTAAGGCTCCTGATATCAACCTGCCACTGCCTGTTGTTTTAGTAACTGGAAAGTAGGAATAGAAATACAAATTTAAAAAAAATAAACAATAATAAAACATTTTCCTGGTACTGCTTACCCGCTAAGTACACCGAGAACCAAGTTAAGTACAAAAAATGACCCTATGATGATTAGTGTAACAAAATAGATCCAGGGCCAGTCCCTTCCTATGGCATCATTGACCTGGAAGAGTGGAATGATAATTAGTGAGACAAGCTCAGATTCTGAGCATTGCAAGGCTCCAGCCAAAGAGATCCCAAGTCACCAGCAATAAGATTTTCAATAGCCAGTTTTCTGGAAATTTACGACAGGTTAACGTTAGCTATCTGTAATGCCCTGAGGTTGAATTTCTTTGTCAGACAACAACACCTTGTTTGTTACCTGTATTGTTATTTGCAATGTTTGAACATTTTTTTTAAAATATTTTAAATCTGATGTGAAACTTCCTCGGATTCAGATTTTTAATTCCCCTGAAAGAATCCTGGTGACAGGGAACAACCCTTATTATGGAGTCTTGCCCTATAGCATTGGAAAAAGGACACCAAAACTGTCAGCTTACCCGCTCAACACACCAAGAACCAGATTTAGAACGAAAAAGGATCCAAAGATGACCAGACTGACAAAATACACCCATGGTAACTCATAGCCCATAGCGTCCTGCATCTGGAAAGATGAAGGAAAGTTAGAAGACAGAGAGGGAAAGCAGAAATGATCAGGCAAAGGAACAGATGGAAAGGTTTGTAAACAGAGCCTGTAGTTGGTTTACACATAATCATAGCAAGTGTTTCTGTATGTTCTTTCTGATGTGACTTTGATTGCTTTTTTTTCCTCTAGTGGTTTCCTTACAAGCAGTGATTAATATAAGCTGGGATATAACCATGTGCCATACTAGCACTTTGGATGCTCGGAGTTGCAGACTGTCAGTTTCTGGACTTCACACACAGCACCACATGGGTCCACCCAACAACCTCTAAACTTCTATTCTAACCACTGCACATACATGTGATTCTTTGCTGCCAGTGAAAATATCGCTGTTTTTTTGCCAAGCACTGCCAGAGTGTGTTGTCAAATCACATTTACTTCCCATCTGTAGCATGGGTACATGTACCTTAGAGGGGAGCATGTAGTAACTGTGGGCAAATATTAATCTTTCCCTGGCAAGGCTCTGGTCATCTTCACAGTTTCCCACAGTGAGGGCAGTGGCTGTGTGCTTTTGAGGAAGATTCTTTCAAGGCCCACCATGTCCTGACCTGTTCAAATGTTTTCTAAAGCTTTCTCACAAACTTCCTTTCTCCCTTTGAAGCATAGATCTCTCCTTCAAGATGTGATTTCTACACAACTGAATACTCAGAGGCTTTGAGAAGGTAAACTGAATGACATGAGCATAGGTCTTGCTTTCACACTATGATACAAATCTGCATTTGAAGCAGGCAAATTACTGTTTTAGCACCAGAACCTGTATTACGTGTAGAGCATTTTGTATATATTCTAAAAGCATCTTGTACATAAACACAATTTTATCTTGAAATCACCTTCACAGGTCAAAATATTGGAAAGTTGTTGAGTACTTTAATAGAATGTCACTTTCATGAAGGTATCAAAAATATCAGTCTCTTCTTTATTTTAATGAACAATTATCTCCTGAGCCATACATAACCACCATCTCTTTCTTTAATGATGCTAACATTTTCAGGAGCACTACCAATGGTTTATGAACATAACTTGCAGACTTGAAAGTACCTAAAATTATAAAGCAGCCCAAGTTCATTTGTTTTTCATGCTTTTGAAAATCTTATGTTGTCCTCTCCTTCGAGGAAAATTCACTTTGCTTTGCAACCTAAGCATTTGTTGTGATCACAGAAGAAATGTTCTTCCATACATGGGCACTGAGACACACCTCAGGGGTGGCAGTCTGACTCAAGATTCATAGCAACTCAGGAAAAGAATTTCAGACCTTCAGTAAGACAAGGCAGGAGAGTAGCACTAACATAATCAGTTCTTTGTGGATGGAAGTCTGTTACTGATTTTTCCTTCAAAGTACTGTCACCAAAGTCCTTATCTGGCAATAGTCCACAGTCAATGGGCTGATCCAGAGCTCTATCTTGGAGCTCCTTCAGCTGTGACTGAACTAAAGTAGACTCATTAAAAAGTAAACTCAAAGCATGCCTCTGTGAAAACAGTTAATCAGCTCCCTCCTCACAGGATTAATACATTTGGTGGTCAGAAGTGGGGGCCTGAACAACTCCCTTCAGGAATTCAGGAGTCCCTCTTTCATACCCTAAGCATATTATCCAGTTTCCCTTTGAATAAATGCACAGAATTGTTCAGTTGGTTTATAAATAATACTGATTATTCTTTATGTTGGCAAGCTAGATTTCATTCCGCATGACCAAAAAGTAGACACCTCTAGTGTGAAACACATCAGTGCTTTATAGAGAACAAAACATCATGGTGAATGAATATGGAAGCAAATATTCACCTGAAATCACAGAGGAGAAATCAGGCAGGCAAAACGTAACTACCTAAGCTGGAATTGAGTAAAGAAATGAGACCTAACAAACTCCCTTTTCTGTAAAGAACACCACTACCTATAAAAAGCAATCCCCACAAACAGGAAGTATGGATGACTTTGAAAAACTGTTAGAATTTACCAGCACAGGCACAATGATGACATGACTTCCCTCTAATTATGATAGATGGTAATAAATAAGCCTCGGCTTATTTATCTATTTATCTATTATCTTATTTATCTATTTATCTATTGACAAGTCTTTTTCATCAGATGGAAAAGCAAAACTTTGTAAAGCTGTGGTATTAGTGAATCCTAAATAGCAAATGCCAGGGTGCAGGGTACAGAATTCAGGTGCTTGTCCTTTTGTACAAATCTGTCATCGAGAAATTTCTACAAGGCAAGAAGCTTCCATCATGGCCAGGTAAAACATATAAAAAGACTATAGCGTACTCTGGCTATTCCCAATGCCTGCACAATTGCATAACGATTGTACAAGCTAGCATCAGCACAAATTAGTCCTGAAAAACAGACCTGCATTCTGCTACAGCAGAGCATTTGGGACTTCTCAAACTAAACATTTCGGAGGTCAGCTTTTCATCTCCTTTTTATTGCCTAGTCAAACACGTAACAGAGAGGCAGAGACAGTCACAGCTTCTCAAGAAGCCATCAGTATTTATCAGGCAACTGAGTACTTACTGTCTCTCTGTTGCTGGACTCCCTATGTTTGGTGCTCTCATATCTCATTTTCTTTAGTAGAAGACGAGATTATTTCACACATTGTGGGACTGAGCCACAGGTGACATAACCTGATATAACATCAGGTATTTGGTAAATAGTGTTTAAAAAATCCCTTTAATAGGAGACAGTACATTGTGAGCTTACTATTTGCTCTTGAACAACATCTGCAGGAGAAATGCAGAGATACAGGCTGCCTGGCAGAAGTTGGGGTAAAATAAACATACAAAAAACCAACAAAAAAACTATTTACAGATTTCTTCAGAACAGCAATAGCAACATATCAACATTTTAGAAATACTAAATTCTTGACTAAGATCACATCATTCCAAATATCTGGAAATGTTTCCTTCAAAATGGAAGTATTCTAGAAGTCCAGGATAGACTGTCCTTAACTAAACAATGCTCTCCATAAAATCATCATTAAAAACGTTGCACCTGTGTTTGATTGAAACTGCTTACTGGAAACTTATCATCATTCTGTGAATATGTAGCTATTAATCATGTGTGTATGCATAAACATGGCCTGTTGACCACAGCCGGAGGTTTTTTCTGCAAACATAACTTAGGTGGTACAGTTGATTTTCTCCTAATTATGCTATTGAAGTGGAGAAGCTGCAGAGGGTCATGACAAGATCAGAAGGAGTGTTACCATTTACATACTACTGAGTGCAGAAAATGAGATGTGCAGCATATATTTTGTAGTGTTGTCTACAGTAAACACAAGAGGGTTCAGTTATAGGTTACCTTTCTAGGACAGACAAGTACAACTCCTGATACACAGTTCAGCTCTCTGGTCACTGACTGTACTTCTTCTCCCTGAGTGCTTCCTATTGTCAATAGGAATCTCAACAGAAAAGGTGGATCATCTTCTATAACAAATATACAGTTCTGAACAAAGACTATGAGCGTAGGTCTGAATTATAATATTCCAGCTACAGTAGTCAAGGAGATTGCAACCTCATATCAACTTAAGCACGTATCAGACAACTGTTAGGCACAGCACTGGTTGGAATCTGCAGATTGTAATTTATGGAAATAATTCTGCTTTCTGAGTCAAACTGCCTAAACTTTCTCAGCTCACATCTCAACACAGCTCACTACTCTCGAGAGTGAGAAAGAAAATTTCTGAAAATTAATATGTCGTCTCTCAGAGACCTCAGAGATAAGGGTCTTAGATTTCTTCTCATGTTCTCGTACATACTCTCTCTGGCACTGTGGGGACATAATTTTGGCTTAATACGCTTCAGCTTTCCAACCTGCAAAGTGGGATATTACCTTGCCTTACTGGGTCCTGAAAAGAAACCACTCAGCATCATGATGAGAAAATGGTATTTCAGCATATTTGAGGTCTGATGGACCTTGTGTACTGGGGAAGAGCTCTTCCTTTGTCAAGCATCCTTAACTGCTACAATGACTATGGTGTTTCAAGCTCCAGTTGAAAGACTTTCTCTCAATGATACAGATAATGTCCTAGAAACAACACCAAGGTTTTTAATTCTGTAGTTTGCTGATTACAATTACAACCAGCAGTTTCAGTAGAGGCCAAAGAACAAAAAGTCTGTTTATTTCTATAAATAGACCTCTGTGCCTCTGTCTTCTGGGTCTTCAGAACTAGGTGTAGACATATTAGTAAAGTCACAGGAGATATGCATGTTTTACCTGTTTAGAATTTTTTTTTTTTTCCCAGGGATAATAGTCTGGCACATTTTGCAAGTATCTCATTCACTACACGGGCATCATAGTTCAAAGATAATGTTAGAGGCATATTATCTAGTAAGATAATGGTTCAGCACCACCAAGGACATAGTGGAGGTCTTTCAGTCTCTTAATGGAAGGAGTAGACACAATTCACTAAATTCTTCTGATTTTACAATTCACACATCCACACCCTGACACTTTGTGCCACACGTCTTTCAAAAATAACTGAAAGTTAAAGAAAGAGCTTAATCCATCACAGAAGAGCAGCAGTCACTGGAAAGCAGGAAGGTCAATTAAAAAATGAAGCCTGTCTTGTTCAGTGTACAATACTGGAGAGCTGAAGCTTGATGGAAAGTTAGCTAGGACACCAGGGCTAGTCTTCTGTTTCTTGAACGAATGGCTAATTGATTTCTAATTACTATTGAATGTTATGATAGCCTTCTTTAAATACAAGTCAAGTGCTTCAAGTATTCTATAATGAAGCGTATAACCTTTCATAGAGTAACATTAATCAAGAAGAGCAGAGTACTCAATAAAATTAAAGGGCAGTAAATCTGGAAATTTTGTGTAGAAATGCTATTTTATGCAGCCTACAACCAATCTGTGGAATTCACCGCCTCAGGAGATGATCTGGCCAAATGTAATGGTTATGGCCAGTAGCAAAATCTCTAGCTGAAACCTAGCTGTAATGATATGGGGAAATCAGAGAATACTGGGAGAAGGACTCAGCAGAAAGAAAAGGCAACACTAAATAGCCACTAAGTATACGTTCCTGCTTGAAGTTTTCATTTTGAAAACCAGCTTTTTCAGGAAAAACACTTTCATGACTTTAAGGATGTATAGAAATTATTTCCTCAGCTTAGATCAAAGATCAAGAGATCTTCCCGACAGACATGGTTCAGGTGATATATAAAGGGCCATGCATACACTAATGTGAGATTTAGATATTTATTACTGATCAATTACTAAGTAAAGAGGTTTGGATTGATATATGAATTTTCCTTTTCCTCTCCCTCTTTCCTTCTTTTCCCGTGAACACTTGGGTGAATGCATTTCACTCACACGTACTCAGTGAACTACAACTTTAAACTTCATGTTAAATGACACCAGAAACATTTTTTTTATAGGATGACACCCTGTTTTGCACTGTAAGGGAAAAAATGCTTTCCCTAAAATTTTTTAGTTGGAACTCAGGTATAAAAACAATTAAAATAAACAGAGGATGGAACTTCAATATTCACAGCTACAGCTCTGTTTACAATGTTAAATTAAAAAAAAAAATAATCTACATTATAGACAGTAAATCCTACATCTTAGGGAAGGACTATGTGCCCTAGAGAGGAAAATACTCCTACTCTTCAATTATTGTTTTGGCTTCCATTATATTTTCACGGTACTTTCATGATACTTAAAACTTTGTTTTGTTTCTGAAACTTCACAGACTGATTAAATGCCTCTCATTCATACCATCAGTGAACAAAAAAGGTCTCATAAAACCAATGTAACACTTCAGAAGTAATTAAGGCAGGGTGAATTTCCAAGAAAGTGTCCAGGTAAATTTGTATAGTGAAGAAGCAAAACTTCAAAAGAGTCATTTGTTTATCTTTACTTTTGCTAGATAGATTATGTAAACAGAAATAGCTGAGGAACAAAATATTCCTCCCAAAAGAAAAAATGGGTATTGCTGGCAGCATCTAACTAACAACTGTAACTGGCAATAGCACGACTTTTGAGGCTGCTCTGCAAATAGAAAAGAAACTATTTGTTCAATGAATCATTCTCTGCTGGTTGACTTCTCAGCTGCTGAGCTGATTTTGTCTTAGGAACAACTTGGCTCTGCAATACTTGCAGTCCTTGCCTTGAAAACTCTTGCTAGTAATCAGAGAAGCACAGGACTTTCGATGCGAAGGTTTGACTCCTTTCTCTCTCATCTTCTCCTTAAATATCTAAGGACACCTGAAAACTCTCTCTTTAGTGGTCATGCTCTTAAACAACTCTTAAGTAATTGGACTGTGACTACTGAGATCACAACACAAATAAACCAACCCCAAAATTTGCAAAAATTTAGAATTGTTGGTTGGCTCTGGTAATAAATCTTGCACACTGTATTTTTCTCTGACCTCTAAGCAGCACACTGCTTGTGTTATACTGTTTTTTTCATGCAATACTTGTGATAAATACATTAATTATTCCCCACTGTCTTTAATATTGCTTTTAATAAGGAAGTTACTCATAGTTATTCACATTTTCTAACTTTTTTGCAAAACTATAAATGCTTGAAAGAAGCCCCAGAAATCTTACAATGAGGGGGCACAAAACTGAAGGTACAGTAAAAAGGCACAGAGTACTAAAATTGATTTCCTGTATATGTCAGGCTCCATAAGCACTTTTTCCAACCTGTGGGGTAAACTATGGGATTGCTTCTATAGCATTGAAGTCCTACATGTCCTGAATCTGCTGATCTGTTTGGAGCCTCAATGATGTGAGGCTGCTGCATGTCATGTCAATAAACATATGAAAAGAGAACATTTTAATGTGAGAAATCCCTAGGTGGTCTTCACGTACACCTCAAGTAAGTCCATACACAGCATGTATCCATCTGACTTCAGCATTTGCAGAAGGAGCAAGAAAAGGATCATGTTTCCTGTTACCCATCATAAAGCTGAATTTAGACTTCATGCATTATTATCCTAAGGTTGAAGATTCCACCTTGCAGATCTTTCAATATTTAAAATCTCATTAATTGTCTTTGCTTGGTTGGTTTTTAATCCAGTACTCACATAATGTGCATAATTTAAGGCATACAAGTAATTCTGTTGAAGTCAATGGTCAATATTATTGTTACCAGCAGAAATGAACTAATATGCTTTGCTTGAATAGGATGGGGCTGATTGGGAGAAGTATATAATAAGGAGCTCATTTTCTGAAGTTCCCTGGGAAAAATTAGAAGTTTAATATACATAATGACTAAGAAATGACAAAGAGATATAAGCATTTCAGTCTAGACGTTCTAGTGCATCACAAGAAATATTATAATTTATCTCGTGACCTGAAATGATCTTTCAGCCTTCCTGAGCCTTTAAGACAGGTGATAAGAAGCAGGAATTTAAGGTCTCAGAGCTGATTCAAGACAAAAGGACAGAGATGGGAGAAAAAAAATACAAAACTCCAAACCTTCTTATTAGCAAATTGTAAACCCTAAAATAAACTAGACTTTCTTTTATGGTCTTAGGAACAATGGCATAAAATTGCTCCTGAATGGCTTAAAATATAAGCAAAGGACTCCAGATGCCTTTGCTCTTATTCTGAGTAGAATTCCTAAACATCAACATTCTTAAAGGGACTCCAAGCCACAGTTGCTCCTTATGACTGTTATGAAATACTCTCCATTTTGTAACTGGCACAATCAGATAGATGCAAAAGAGAGACTGGAGAGTTCAACTCAGCTTTAATCTGAATTGTTGACTAAGGAAAGTGTGGCAGTTGATCAGTTGCTCCTGTTAAAGATAATTTGTTTTGACGATCACATTTCTTTTGTTTTAAAGTACTGAAGAAGAAGGCAAATTTTAAGCTCATTTGTTCCCTGCAAGGAGTTATTTTTAAGGCTCTTCTTACTGTGTTACCTCAATCACAAAATTTTACAAATTCCATATGCGCATTCTATATGTACATATAGGCCTTTATTCTCTATGTGCACGTTCACATCTATAACCTTTTCTCACAGTCTCTTCATGAGAAAAGCAAGACCAGGCTGGATGAAGGCAAATGCACAGGGATACTGTACCAGAGCAGATAATGCTCCAGACAGGTTATTCTTCTATATGGTCACTGCAGGATAAAAGCAAATAATGTCGTCGAGATTCATCACATGTGGGCAGTGGGAAGAATGATAAGATTCCCATGTGTACCTTGGTTGCCCAGTTGCTCTGTGTGTTGTGTAGTGATAGAAAGAACAAATTAAAATTCCACCCTGATCTAGAAATATTGACAATTTGTACAGAACTCTCTGCAGGAGCTAAATGGAGCCAATAACTGAGAAAGGATTGCCTCGGTGAGGACAACAGAAACATCAAGGGAAGACACTAATTTGCAACACAGAACCCTTGAGAAAGAATCAAAGAAACTGTAGCAATGGAAGGTGAGTCCAGAAGAGAGAAGGGGAAGCAGGCAGGCAGATCTGAAAAGACGAAGTCTGCAGAGGTTGCTTTTTCAGCCCTGCTAAAAAAGACTATGTTGAATCTGCTGTACATGACCTCACCCAAGTACACCTGCTCTGATCCAGGTGATTCGCAATTCCTAGTTTATTTTAGAAAAACTTTGGGTATAGTTACAGTTCATTGCTCTGCTACCTCATCTCCCTGAGAAGATGGTGAAAACTCCAGAAACGATCAAGATTCCCAAGTGAAAGCAGTGCTAGGCTCAACCTCAGAGCCATGAGAACACATGCTCCTGCAAAAGATATGTCTTGACTGCCTTGAACTTCTCAGGGAGACTGTGTAAAGGCAGGAGTCTGACAGAAGAGCCATACCATTGATCCATCTTCAGTGTTCTGCCAAAGTTAGGTCCCTATACAGGTAACAGCACCCATTAAGGGTCTCCATTCTCTCACATGACACATGACACAAATGGGTTATCTTGTTGGGTGAATCTGCAAGTTGCGGTCATGTAGTGACCTCCAAAAATTATTTTGACTTGTGTGACTTAAGGCTGCTGCAACCTGTACAAGAATGAGGTTTGAGCAGAAATCTAGAAGCACTGCCTTATAACCATGTCTGCTGCTCGTGAACAAAGGGAAAACATGTAAAATAGCTGTTTGACCTTCTCTGAAACTAGACAATCACAATGGAATGGCATTTTGCTGTTATGTGAACTCCCTTCAGCAAAGAAGACATAAAAGATATGAAGAAAACTGTATTGGGTTTCTGTTGCATACAGTATGTGGGAAGTGCATTGCCAGCAGTAGAATTTGCCAAGCTTATTTCTTTATAACAGCACTGAGTCATATTTTCATCACTTATTAAATACTGGCCCCACTATTTCAAGGATGTGCACACTTTCTCAGCTGGGAAAGACTGTATGAAGTCAGAGACACTTATTAAATATATCAGCTTTCAATCACCTAGTCCTGGATTACTGATACTGTATGCTGACACTAAATCCTTCCACTGTTTTTCAGTCCACAGTGTAGAACCATTGGACTCCACAACATTATTTCATTCTTTAGTAAAGTTCTATATTCATATTTCAGCTGTTTTCGGTTTGGGTGCACATTGTTTTTTTGCAGTCAGCTGTTCTTTAACAGACTGAGCTGTTACAGGAAAAGGAAGGTCTGTCTGAGAGTAGGAGGAGAACTATAATGGGTATTTAATACCAGCAAGTCAAATTGTCTGTGGAACAAAATGATTGAGCTGAACAGTTTTTCCACTACAAACTATTCCTGTTGAAAATGCTTACTGATCCAAACTTCTGGGGCATGGTAGTTTGTGCTTTCCAGAGAGTTAGAGGGGCAATATAGACCTGGATGTGTTTATTAGTGTCTTAATTAAATCTGTAAGTTTAATTGGCCTTCACACAAGCTTACTGTACAACTTCAACTGAAAGCAAAGGACTCTGGCATTTGACTTCACCCTTTTCATTTCAAAATAGAGGAATAATAAGTTAGGCTCTCCCTTGACTAAGAGAAAATAGCAGTGTTACTGGGTTTTGTTTTCACAGAGTTGCAAGAGTTGTTAGCTCTAGTCATGTTCCAAAGGGACATGGATTACCACAACAAATCAACTATCTGAAAAGTGGATTTTGCTAACAAAATCTCAGCACATTAAATTTTGTTAGTGCAAGTACCACTGGGAAACTCCTATAGTCAACTATACTAGAGGAGGGAAATCAGAAATAATCAGGAAGTTACCATTTACACCTCCTCTCATCCTACCTGTAGTCTTTGTGGTTTCTTGTTGGACCTCCCTGTTTTTCTGTGAAAACTGGAGGGGGCTACGTCACTCTGAAGTATTTTGGCAATACAGGGATTCTGAACTCCCACTGAAAACATTAATTACACAGCAAGAATTCCTTACATCACAGGCAAATTCTGAGCTCCAATAGGTCTCCTGCTTTGCCACCTCACTCTCCTTCTCCAAGTTTAAGATGTAAAAGAGAAAAAAAAATATTTCAATTTAGTATAGGACAATTGTCCATATAATTTAGGATCAATCAGACTGTGTCTTTCACTGAGAACTAAGGAAGAATTACTGATATCATAATTGAATGCTTGTGGTTACTTCTGTCCATAGTTAGCCCAGAAAGACTAATTTTATCTGGTGCATTGGTCACCAGCAGTGTAGATGCCTTGATCTTGCAGGAACAAAATAAGCTAGAGGAGAAACACTTTCAGAAATGAAGGCCGAAGAAGGATTTTTTGCCATCATTTAGGCTGCATTAGTGTCCTGGCCAGTTCATCTCAGCTGTCCTCTCCAGTTTCAACTGGATGAATCATTTCCCATAAAACCTGTAGCACTGCATGGAAAACACAGGCAGATTCATGACATTCTGTATCGGTGTTCCTGCACTTGCATGACCAATTCAAATATCTTTTGCCAAGGTGTTAGTTCTAGGCTAACCCCACCAAAGGCAGAGAATAGAATCTACGTTAGTGGAAGATCAGGACTCATCCTTCAGCATACAGAGCACAGTGAGGACCTTGAGGGCAACACTGGAGAGATAGGAATGAAACATAAAATGAGTGCAGGTCTAAGCTGAATCTAGTGTTCCCAGAACAAAGTAGGGGTTAAATGAAATCACCCACTGATTTCAGCGTTGCCCCTCACTCTGAGTCACTGCTGTAGCCATGATAGCAGCCTAAGATATAAATTTTTGGAACCAAACTTCCAAAAACACCTATACAATTTCCAATACAGAAATGCAAATAGACAACTAACTGCAATCGGAATCCCTCTGTGTAGGAATCTCAGCCGTATATTTGCACGGATGCATTTTGGATGTAATTTTGAGGGGGTCTGTTACCCCAGAGTGAAATATTGAAATTCATTTATTGTGAAGCAATCATGGAATCATTAACTAGTTTGAGTTGGAAGGGACCATTAAAGGCCATCTAGTCCAACCCCTGCTATGAGCAGGGACATCTTCAACCAGATCAGGTTGCTCAGAGCCCCGTCCAGCCCGGCGTTGAACGTCTCCAGGGATGGGGTACCTGCCACCTCTCTGGACAACAGGTTTCAGTGTTACACCACTCTCACTGTAAAAAATTTCTCCCTTATTTCTAGTCTAAATCTATTATCTTTTTGTTTAAAACCATTACCCATCGTCTTATCACAACAGGCTCTGCTAAAAAGTTTGTCCCTGTAGTCTGATAAAGTAACTAATTTTGGAGTGTGCTGGAGCTGTTCCATTTTGAGGATGTAAATAATTTCCTCTAAACTATTTAAACTATTCCCTCAAAAGTTTTTTGTTTGTTTGTTTGGGGTTTTTTTGTTTGTTTTTATTTGTTTTATTGGGTTTTTGTTGTTGTTGTTTTGTGGGGTTTTTTGTTTGTTTCTTTGTCTTTTTTTTTTTTGTGGTTTTGTTTGTTTGTTTGTTTGTTTAAACGCTGGCTCAGGTCATTCTGTCTGCATTGAGGTTGACTGTGTCCTACAGACTAGCTGGGAAAGAGCAGGCCATACACTGACCCAGGCAGAGCTCTTAAAGACTCTGGGCCCAGACTGAGTGGGCCTTCAGGACTTCCCACAAACATAGCCTGGTGTCTAGTATGCAAAGCTCTTGCTCTTGATCCATTCTGCTTGTTGATATAGGTGACTGACAGGACATTTTCCCTACCTCTTGACTGCTTAATAGCTGTCATAAATAGTGACATTACCTTTGCCTTCTTATTACATCTCTACTCTTGGATCCTGAGCAGTAAACCTACTTAGAGGAGATTCATGTCATTGATCCATCTTCAATGTTCTGCCAAAGACAGGTCCCTATACAGATAATAGCACCCATTAAGGGTCTCCATTCTCTCACATGACCCATTACACAAGCGGGTTATCTTGTTGGGTGAATTTGCAAGTTGCGGAAATATCATGTAGTGACCTCCAAAAATTATTTTGACTTGTGTGACTTAATCAGGATTTGAAATCAGGCCTTCAGAGGCAAAAGTCACAAAGCTTTACCTGAGTTGCCTTGTTCCTATGTAACTGTGTATGTTTTTTTTTCCCTTTAAAGGAAAAGGTTGATCTTTGAAAAAGTAATCCAAAAGCCCAAAGGCTATTTAGCTACAGGGCTGATAGCTCTTTCATTACAGCTACTGCAGCAGTACCATCTTTCACTGCTGCTCAGTTATTTAAAAACCTTTCATCTTTTAAAGGCTTTGGAAATTTCACTGCAAAAGAATAAAATGCTGATTTCAAGCATGAAAATATGTCCTAGGATGGTGGGTTTCCAAATCTAATGATTTCATTTTATCTTAGAACTCTGGGCTTTCCCTTTCCATCTCTGTTTATTTTGTATTTACATTTGCATGGCTGATTATCCAGAAAGGATTTTCTGCCTGTTTTACTATATTGCTGTCTTAAAACCACTTCTATTTATCTCAGTGCAGACTGATAGCAAATTCTACCACAGGTATATCAGAACAGCACTGATTGCCTCATGTGCAGGAATACACAAGCACATACTGTTCATAGATTTACATAGTCAATTAAGTCCTTAAAAATAAAGATAATGAAAAACAGTACTGTAAGCTGTAGATAATCACTACCTTCTTTACTAAGTGGAGGCATGACTGTCAATTCTGTCTTCACACTTGATCAGTATATCCCAGTTTCCTTTTTAGCCAGTTCCCAATCTATGATTTTGCTAGAAGTCCAGTCTACATTTTAGATTATGAACCCAGTTTTCAGTTGTGAAATCACACCTAAAAGTCTCAAATAAAATGTACAATATCTAGAACTTATAGCACACTGCTAATAAACCTTCATCTTACAGGCACACTAGCCACTCACAGATATTGTATAAGCACTAGGTGTTCACTGGATAAATTACTATCAAAGAGCCTGAATGAGGTGCAATTGCATTATTGGCAGACAAGACTGCCCCTTCTCTTTTTCTTGCTGATAAGACCAGCAACACCAAGTAAGCAACATCAGGACAATGTCTAGGACTGACTTCTTCTAGATATGCTTGAAAAATTCACACCATGTATGTTCTGTGGTAAATATTCCCTTCACTGAATCCTAAACCCTTCATTTTCTACTTCTGGACACTTTGCATCTCTAGGGAGATGTGCTCAACGATGGGAGGCCTCCAATTTGGGTGTAGTTCAGAGGACTGGAGACAGTTCTAGAGGAAGCCAGAGACACAACTAAACTATATGCTTATGGTGGTACGATTACTGAGTCCTCATGTCCTGCTCAGGCAGTAATCCCACTGAAATCGATGAATAAAGCCAATATTAGTGGACCAATTCTCTTCCCAGATAGGAAAGGCGTATTACTCACAGCAAGACTGATGAGGGCTTGGTTGTATTTCCTTTTGTCTTCAAAACAAGGTATCTAAAGAAATTTAACTCAAAATAAACATAAGTTTTATAAATAGTCAGTTCTAGAGCCACCATTTGTGTTTCGGGCTTGGGCATATTCCCCGGTCTTTATTTTTCCCAGGGTCTAGATAGCGAACCAAAGCCCATTATTTGCGAATCTGTCTAGTGGATATGGGTTCAAACTTAAAAACTCTGAAAACTATTGTTTTGGAAGGTAATGATCATCAGTTCTTGAAAAACTGGTAGTAGGGCCCAAGCAGTGCACCAATAAACAGAGGCACTCAAAATCCTAAGTCATATAGAAATATCCCAGTATCTTAGTTCTTAATTTTATAGCTCTGGGATAAAAGATTAAAGACAAGAAAAGTCTCTGTGGTGATTAGACAGCAGCAATTAGGAAACAGTCTTAGGAAGAACAAAAGAAGAAAGAATAGAGAAAGGGCAACAAAAAGACAGGGCTGTTAAATAGGTCCTTCCCATGCAGGAACACTGGGCAGAGGGTCTCCACTAACACCTCCCCATAACCAACCTGAAAAAGCTTATTTTTGATGGAGATCTTACTTCTATATAGAAGAGGGCTGAGAGGTCCAAAGTTGAGGCCTGAAGGGCCCATGAAAACTTAATTTCACACAACAAGTGCCTATTTTTCATTGAACAAATGTTCAGCAGCAGGTTTTTGTGGCAGGTGGCAATCAGCAAGTCACTGCTGTTACTTACCTTCAAGGCAGCTGTACAGGCAACCATGACAGTTGCACACGAAGTTGTTCATGAGAAAAGGGAAACCAGATTTAGGTCAGCATTTATGCAAATTAAATGTGGACACTGCTTTTTCAGTGCATTAATGCTGTGGCCCTTCAGTGCTCTGAACTATGTGCCCTCTCCCCTTACCCACCACTGCTACAGCAGATAGAGATGAAATAACCTCTGCAATCACAGAGATGGGTTGCTCATACTTGCGTGCTCATTCTTTGTATATTTTTCACATCCATGCAAAACCCTGCCAAAAAGATGATTAAAAAACCTCAACCACACAACAATAAAAGCCCAGCATTTTCTTGGAGGGCTGGGGGTGGATGGGGAATGAACACCATGGAAACGTGTAGACAGATATATTCTTAGAATCAGATCATTCTCTTGTGTGGAAAGCCTTACTAATTCAAGCCTAAGTGCTGCAAGAATAAAGGGTTGGAAGGAAAAACACAGCTGTTGAAAATTGGGGGTTGCAGCTCTGCATTTAACATCTCTCACTTTGTGACAATATGTTTGTATTCCTCACATCATCTTCCTCATTAGCTGCAACAGGCTCATGAGATATGACAATGCTGTCAGCAAAGTAACTTATTTCTGTTGTCCAGGTTTTTTTCTGTTTTAAGGGTGACTGTGAGTTCCAGTTTCAAACTCATTCAGTAACTCCTGCAAGTATGATCTCACAGGTTGAGATGGAAGGATATTCCAGGACAGCCTGTTTAACCCACTGCATCTACATATGCTACTCTATGCTGTCCTTGAGGATGTGAGGCTACTGAATGTTTCCACTGATTCAATCTCACTACATTGTGGCTCTCACTATACTGCAGTGGCTCTACTGCACTGTTTTAGATAACTAAAATGTTTTCTTACCTAGGGGCTGGGCAAGCCTACTAAGGATTGTTCGGTCAAATTTGAGGGACTCAACTTATTATGTGCCAGTTCAGGCATCTCTTCCAGGGACAGGTTAGTGTCCTAGACCTTATCCAGACCTGGCTTTAGTCCATCTACAATAATACCACACTCTTTAGTTTACAGTTAGAGCCATGAGGTAAACTGCCCCTGGAGGCACTGCATGTTATTTTCAGAGGTTCAACTGAGTATTCTGAAGCATTGTTCAAATGACATGGGACAAAGCCAATACTCCAAGAACAATGACAGGCTCAAGGCTGCTTATTACATCAAAGAGATCAAGTAGAATTACTTGGTCCTAGAATTCAAGCTGTAATGGGCAAGCTGTACACAGAACAACTCAGGACCAGGTTCTCCACTACCCAGCAGTATGAATAGCCCAATACCACAATGTATGGTTGCATTTTGAACTTGCTCTGCACTCTGTTTTAATTTATGTATACAATTTCTCCGATGCAGGGGAGTGGAGAGACCAGGCACATAAAACTGAGGCTGCAGTGGGCAGTTTTGCATGCAGTGTCACAGGGGTCCAGCTGCAGAAAGCAGATTTCACACAAAGATTAAAGCCTTTCTAGAGACAGGGCACTGTCCAAATTGTATTTAACTCAGAACCAAAGCTTCCCCTGAAAGACAGTAACAAATGGATTAAAAATAATTAAAAAGAAGCCACATTAGGGAAGGTTGAGAGAACTGAATCTGCTCAGACTAGAAAAAGATTAAGGGAAGACAACAAATGCCTACAAATACTTAAACGAGATGTTACCAGCTGCACAGGGATTAATTTTCCTCCTTAGTCAACAAGACAATACGAAATAACACACCACAGTTACAAGATACCAAACGACTCAATTTGTAACATTTGGATTTGAATCTGCTGCTGTAAGTTCACATGACTGAGGGGTCTTCAGAAACAGATTCAGAAAACAGGCCTTTGTGCCTGCACGAGGGAGCGAGCTGCTAATGCTGGTTTGTCATACATGAAGGAGAGTTTTGAGAATAATAAGCTCAATCTTTCTACAATGCATAGGAAAATTATTATGTCACTTATCATAAAAGGTGCCTGTCTACTGAAATGATTCTACAAACTGATTGCATGGAAGACAGACAGCTGGCAGTTATATCGGAACAAAGTAAACCTTGTAAAACTGAGGCAGTATGTGAGATCTGTTCCTATGAACACTTAATGCTCCTTTCAAAGAAGATCAGTTCTTCAGCCAAGAGTCCAACATAGTTATTTTACATTAACATTTTGGCTCCTTATAAGTAATTATCTTACCTTCCACTATAGCAGTGTCAAACTGTTTTTCCTAACATTTTTCTTTCACATTTCAAAAGAAGCCCATCTACTCACAAGACTTATCTACTGAGTGAGAGAGGAGATTGGAAAGTTTATCAATCTTATTGATGTCCAGCCCTTCCAGGGAATAAAAGTGCATTGCTTTCCTGTCTCTGATTATCTTTTTGTTAGGATGTGGATCACAGGCTGGGAAGTAGTACTTCATGAGAGAGGAGACAGGCTTCACTACAGAGGTGAAAAGCTGGAGACAGCATGAAAGGAAGCAAGAAACTGAAGGTAAAATTTGAAGAGTTACTAAGTGGATTAGGAGTCCAGGGCTTGCAGAAGGTCATACAGCTTTCTAACTTTTAAACATGCGGGTTTTAACCTTGCAAAGTGTGGCACAAGACAGACATAGGTTTCATGAAATTACTAGCATATTTTTCAGGGCAACATGCTGAAATGTCCTAAGGTCCCTCCATTCCCACTGAGAAGAATGCAGAGATCTAGGTACATTTCAAAAGCTATTTTTTCACAACATAGGAATACATAATTGAACAGCACTTACAGAAAAGTTCAAAGCAAGGGAATTGCTCCATTGGCTAAATATTTCCAGCCAAGTAATTCAGCTCAGAGCTTTATCTGTTGTTCTGCTGAGTTTTAGGTGAGGCTCTTATTTTCAGATTTAAGGAGGGGGCAAAGAAAACTCCCTACATCCACATGTATGCCCTTGGAAGACTATTAGAACAGACACTAAGGTCCTGATTAACCACCTCTAAGTCCTCAGGTTTCACACGTGACTACCTGTGAAAAATCTCAAAGCATGATCAAGATTTTACAAAATGGAAGGTGAGATCCTGACCTTTCAAAATTAATTGGAATTTTGCCACTGACCCCAGTAGAAACAGATTCAAACCTTCGTATCTATCCTGAGTTGCAGAGGAGTTAAGAACCTATCAGTCTGCTTGAATTTTGAATGCTCAGGACTTTTAATATTAACCCATTAGTTTACATCATTAGGTTTAAGTAATGACTTCTGAAAATCACCACCTAAAATTTTCAGCCTCAACATTGTCCGATTCACAGACAACATTTTCTTATAACATTCCTTAATCTTTCCTTTCAGCATAAAACGGACAACCAAGTCTCTTATCTCAGGATGTAGTTGGAGAGAGGTAATCTTAAAGTCTGGATTTTTAATTAACTATGCATATTTATTTCCTAATATAGCAAATTTTAATTTCGATGACCTCATTGTGGATCCAGATCTTTCAGAGTGTTATCTACTTGAGAAGAATATAGCCTCCCATCCCTGCTCTCTTATGGAGACACAACCCCCAACAAGTTCTCTACCCCAAGTCCACTCTTCCTTGGCTGAAAAGGCAAAGACCAGGGAGTAGAGTTATATATGAGTCAGAACTCACTAAAGAAAGCGTGGCTTACACAAAATTTAAAACATATATTTAAGTCCCACCCCATTTAATAAAATTCTTCCTTCAATCTCAGCAATTGAAATATTGCATCTATTCTATTCTTTACTATCCTGAACTACTGTTCCCTTTGATCTGGCTACCTTAAGCTGGAAGGTATGGTTTGAAATATCCACATACAACATTACAGTGTGAATTTTTAGAGTCTATTTCTACAGATAAATATTAAAACCACAATGCTTCTCACAGGTGTGCCCTGTAGTAATTGCCCAATTAATATCTGCCCCCCGAGTGGCACAGACCCCTCTGCAGAAGGAAATACCCATTGCATCTCAAACACCTTCCCTGCTATATGGCAAACACTGATCAGTGCTGACTTCTATCTCACTTTGTCAATATAACACAAAGAGGCAAAAAGTTGCATGGGACAATAGTACTCTCAGAATTGTTTGCAGGAGCTTAACTAAGTATGTCTGTCATCTCAGGTGTTCAGGAATCTACTCAAACTCTCTATTTCATGGCCTTTAAACAGAGGTGAGGCTTTTTTGTTGTTGCTTGCAAACTAAAATCTGTCTTCCTCAATTCCTGAAATTTTACCTGCAGTGCTAACTCTTATCTTTTGCAGTCTTGTCTAGGAATAATTGAGAACTGACACTAACAAACATTTCTTTTGTTTCCAAAGCAAGCATTCTACCAAAGCCATAGTCTAAAAGGCTAACTATATGAATGACCCTAAAAATAATGACCATTAGGTCTCAGTTCACCATACTGTCTCTAGAGAAAAAAGAAAAGCTCCAGAATTTAGTGAAAAAAGCTGGCTGAATACCAAGCAAAATCCAACGGCTAAAATCCACGTTGCTACAGGGCTATCACAAAACAAATCAGACCATCTGCAGCAGTCATGGTAGAAAGTAATTTAGCAGTGAGTATATGGTATTGGCTCCTGTTATTAGATAACTGATATCTTAGTTATGAATGATGCACATATAATCATGCAAATTACACATGGACCCAGAGGTGTGGGACTCAGTGGGATCTATTATAACTTGGGCTTTTGGAGAAAATGGTGATAACTTGTGGATAGGTTTCACAATACTAAATTCTATACACTGCTAAGGCTACCTTCATGTTTACTTCTGATGTGTTTTACTCTCTCCTGTTTCTCCTGAACTAACTATAAATCCTCTCAAACAGACAAAGACTGGACGAATGTGAGCTAAATGTGGTAAAAGAACAAGTATATTATATACAGCCATAGCTGAGCAGTAGAGTAGTTTTGCCCAGTTCCTTTTCTGACTTAACTTCTGTTCTTCTTCATTATTTTATTAATCTATACTCTCTTTTCAAGTAAAGGCAATTTTTGTGCTCCGAGACCCAGACTCCCCTTGTGGTTTGATCTCTGCCCTTTATCTCAGGCATTAGAAGGAAGCTAGAGTCACAATTCTAATCTAAATTTACAAGGATAAAGAGACAACTGCTACTTGCTCCACATAGAGAACAGCTATTGCAGATAAGCTAAATCTTCAAAGGGAAATCTTGTAAAATTTAACTCACTAGTGGGTAGAATGCAGCTTCAGGCTCACGATTAATAGAGAAGCTGATGTTGATCCAGAGTGCAAGCTGCTTCAGTTCAGATTATCCTTTGGCGTGCTTTGGGTCATCCTGAGTTAAATTCCATTACACATAGTAGCACAAATCTTATTTTCACTGGAAATTCTACCATCTTGGAGAATCAGGTATCATAACGCTGGTTTTCAAAGTTAGTCATTGTCCAGGGTAGCCTTATACAGACAGGTTGGGCTGTGTGTGAATTAAATTCCTATTGCTGTGAAAGTTGGTGGCAAGAGCTGGATCCAGAACCATGTTTATATCTGGTTGTGCTGGTTTGACTGAAAATGAGCTAATATTCTTCACGCAGTTAGAAACCTCTTTTTTTTTAATTCCATAGTTAGCATGGTGGTTGCTTGGATTTAGTTTGAGAACAAGAAGATAACGACCTGGGACAGAGTTAATGTTTTTAATTGCTCTGCTCTGAGAGCCAAGGACTCTGAGCTCTGCCCATAGGAGTGAGGCAGCTCAGAAGGGAGGCATAGGTGGGGCAGACATTGACTGACATCCAGCATGATCAATAAGAGTATTCCATGTCATTAGTGTCGTGCTTCATATTTAAGGAGAGTCGGGATCTTCCAGCTAGTCTGGGAGCAGCTTGGAGTCAGGACAGAGACCTCTTCAGAGGAGTTCTGTTCAGCACTTTCTTTAGTTCAGCCTTTTGCCATCCTACCATTTTGCAGAGGCCTCTGGGACCAGGGTGCTGCTGCCTGGGACCGGCTGCACAGTGCAGGCGGAGTTCATGAGGAACTGCATTGAGTATCTTTTTATTTTATATTCTATTTCTATTTAATACATAGTAGTTGTAGTAGTAATGGTATGTCGGTGTTACTTTGCTATTTTATTAAACTGTGTTTATCTCAGTCCACAAGTTTCTCCCTTTCAATTGTCTCCCCTATCTGGGGGTGGGGGAGTGAGTGAGTAGCTATTGTGATTATATTGCTAGCTCTGGTTAAACCATGACACTGGTTTACAGATGAAGGCTAAATCTGATTTTCACCCCTACAGTATAACTGTATTGTCACTGGATTTCCCAACATGTCAGGAATTGCAAGGTAAAAACTAAAGCTATTGAAACTTACAGAATTAGGGTAAAGGACAAGATGAGACTGCATTTAGATTAAAGATAATATTATGTTTTGGCTAAACATGTAACCATGACTGATACCATTAGAGTTAGGATAACTTATTCTAATACTATTATGATAAAAATAATAATTAGGAGTAGTGCTGGCATGAAAAGGGATTTGTGAGGCCTTTCCTACAAAACCTACAAACTGATCAGTGTAGTGCCTTTGTAACATTAATGCCATGAGTAGGGCACACTGTTATCTGTCATTAATACTTCTACATCAGTAATCTGGAGGCATATGAGATATTTCACTCCTGCAGAGAGGGTCTTCACATGTCATTCTGCTCAACAAAGATACATTGCAAATCTTTAAACCAGTAAGCCATGTGCCATATTTCGACATTAAAATATCAATTGAAAGTCAACATTTACATTTGATTTAAATGTGCCTGATAAACCCTCCCATTTTACCCATTAATATTCTGAGTTAATTAAAGCTCCTTGCTAGCAACCATGCCTTCACTTACATGGAAAAAGCAAAAAGGCTAAAGCCCCGAAATTTTAACATAGCTGGAGCTCACGAGCAGGCTTTTCAGCTTATCATTTTCGGATACGTACCCAGTACAGTACATCTGTCCAGCCCTCCATCGTGATGCATTGAAACACAGTCAGCATGGCAAAAGCAAAATTGTCAAAGTTGGTAATGCCGTGCTTAGGTCCCTCCCAGCCCGCCTTGCACTCGGTGCCGTTCTGACACTGCCGCCCGTGCGCAGACTGGGGGGCACACGGAGACGGGTCGTCTTCCGCTGGCGTATCTTAAAGGAGAGGGGGGAGAAAACAGAGATGAAGAGAACTAATTGCTGTTTGACATGCTGATAAGTGAGTGAAGGATATCTGATTTTAACAAATACATTTTGCAGTGAATTTGACAGCTCTCTCTAGGAATACATAAGAAAGTGTGTTAATTTTAATGAGCAGAGGGATGTTTTGTTGTGCTTCACTTTCTTTTTGTAAAAATAATAGCCAAGCTGTCAAATTTTGCAGTCAAAACTGAAATGTCTTTCAACATGAGAGGGAACATTACATCAAGTCTACTACATTTCCTTCGGCTGCATGTTATGACCAGTGTTTTTGTGCTGGGTTAATCTTGGAAGGGAACTGCAGCACTGAGTGGCAACTCTGTTGAAGGAGACTGAGCCCCTGCAGCAGACAGGCTTCAGTGGAGAGAGGTCAGTATGGTGCAGGGCCACTGACAAATTGCAGCAGAGTGTCTCTGAAACTCTGCTCTTTTGGAGTTTAGAAGCTGTGCGGCATTTTTTCAACAGCCCAGCGGCACTCAGAATCTATACAAGGCTCTGCTGCTTGATTATCCACCCTTTATTCTGTACAGGTGTTTCCAGGGATCTGAGAACCCATATAACAAACCTGCCCAGATACTTTGGTATATGCAAAATGCCATGGAAAACACTTTAATAAGCACAAAAATTCATGCAATAGGATTTTGTTAAATATATGGCTTCAGCGCCTATTGCTACATTTATAACAGATGCAAGTATGCATCTGTGGGGGAGCAGGTAATTAGGTTTGTTTCTTATTTTATATGGCAAAAAATGCAATTTTCCAAAAGTTCTGATCATATTCTGGTCATTAAAGCAACCCAGAAATAACAATATGAGAACTGAATGCTGTAACATATTACGGTTACAGAGAGTATAGAGAAAGACATATACACTTTAAAGATGCAAACAAGACAGATAATTCATTATCGTTCCAGCACTGTTTCCAGAAAATGAAATCTGCCCATGTTATACAAGAAGAAAATACAGAACTTCTTAAATAGTTTCCTGCCGTACAATATTTTCTTAGTTACAAGCTGAACTGCATCTTGGACATTGGCACCCACCACCACACGGGGAATCACTGCTGTTCAGGTTTAATAAATCAAATGAAAAAAGTGCAGATGGTTAGATGAGTGAGTGACAATAAAAGCGAATTATTTTAAAATTTGAATCTTTCTGTCAATAATTTGAAAGTTCTTTACTGATGGATTTGGTGCAAAAAGTTTCTTCCCATTAATATAATTTTGCTTTCCCGTTAGCTGCATTTCTAACCACACTTACAGACTGTGATTAAAAAAAGAAAAAAAGAAACCAAAACAAAAACTACTGGGCCTCAAGTAGATATTCTTTTACAATTATACTGGTTTAAAATGAAGAAGTATTTATGTACAAGATTAATAATAAAATATAGGAGTTGTTAATTTCTGTGCTGCCATTTCATTTGCAGCTCAGTCTGCTAGTGGTGAAATCATCACTACTTTAGTGTTGCTTGAGTCTCTGGGAGATTCATTAAAGAGCTCAAGCTGGCTCGTAGTGCCAAAGGTCCACATTAAAAAGTCCACTACTGTGTTCAGCAGGAATACGCAGTTTTGCTTGTAGCCTTTACAGACACAACAACTGTGTGCCCAAGATGAGAAAGCTAAACACTCACCATTAAAGACAGTCTTTCTCCATCAATAGTGATTCATATCCAAGAAGCAGCACAGAGGAACCATCACTGTGAAACCCCAAACAGGTACACAGTAGGGAGCAAGAGCCACACATCTCATGTGCCAGTACAAAAGCTCCATTATATAAGGAGAAAGCCTCCCTCAGAAAATCTTTATATGCATGATATAGTATTCCCCTTACCTATCAATCCTCCTTGCACATGGTAGCAGGTCTTGTGCATCTTCCCCATGAATAACTCCAGTCCAATGATGGCATAGATAATAATGACAAACAGCACCAGCAGGGCAATATGCAACAAAGGGACCATGGCCTTGATAATTGAATTTAAAACCACCTGGAGACCTGCAGAGAGAACAGAAGGAAGCACTTATCAACAAGAGAACAAAATTTAGAGAGGCCATAAACTGCACAATAATATGTCATTTTTATTTCATTCCCCTTCACCTGAACTTATTATCTTGATGATGTAAAAATGTACATTTACAGATGTCCTCCCTCCAGAAGATCCCCAGCATTTCACAAAGTTACCATTGCAGCTTGGATCACAGACTAAAGTAAAAGGGGTATTAGCTTACCTGTCACTGAAATACCATCACCTTGGGGAGGAAACACTAACTATTTTGCCTGTCCTAGAAAACCAGACACAAGCTAATCCCGAGACCATATTTAGGAGAATTAAAGCACAAGAAAAACAAAGAACAATGAGAACTGAAGCAGAACAAGAACAATGAGACATTCAAGAGACCAAATTCTGGGGTACCGCAGAGATACACCCCAGCGCATGGGGAGAGATGGCAAACTGAAGTCTCATTTCCACTCCAATTCTGGATCTTTCCAGAGGTCAAACCAGGTTCAGGCAGAGCCTGAGCTGCTGATGGACGACCAAACCCATACTAAGAGCTCCTTGCCCTCTCAGAACCTGCACTCCTCTCTGCACTCCAGATCCACCTCACCTTACTTCAGTCTGAATGGAGGGACAGAGTCAGAACCAATAATGCTGGTTTTGCCCCAAGTTGTGGAGATCACTTTATAACAGAGGTTGCTGAGGTCCTCAGAAAGTAGTACAAACAAAATATTATTAAATGTCTGTTGTTAAGGCATGAGACTTGTGTAAGTCCTAAGCACGAGTGAGCCAAACAGTCCCAGAATGGCTCAGAGAAGGTGACATGTAGCTGAGTTTGCTGAAGCGCTAAGCAGCTGTGCCCTCAGATGCAGTTAACTGAAGCTGCAGATTCACAGGCCTCTCTCTGTCTCCTTCTCCTCATTTGTAAAATCAGCATAACAAAGCCAGTCTCATAAGCCCTTAGTAAGGATTTGCATTTACAAAGGTCTTAAAGTTATTATCACTAGTGGCAGTGATGGGAACCACTGTCACAGGCAAGTTATTAATGTTGGAAGTATTGAGAGACCTGTAGAACTCTACAGACTACAAATAGCCAGATCAGAACAATTACAAGCTCGTGATTTTGCAATGACTGAGAGCCAGAAGCCATTAATGTCTCCAGTAAATGCTGTCATCTCCTCAGAGAAGTTGATAGTAACTGTGATTTTTGAAAAATGTGATCTGCAAGTTGTAAAGGTCTCTTATACATCTGCCAAGAGAGATTGTGATAACCATTAACTTCTAAAAATCTATCATCTTAGATTTTAATTTTTATTACTTTTTTTTTTTTTTTAACTAATTTAAATACTTTCTAATAAGGATGACGCGTCTCTTGACAAGCACTTTCACTCATAGGCACTCCACTTGTCAATTCACAGCTAAGGCTGAGACTTTGCATTTGCTTCCCAGCCACGATGGAACACAGCAGAAATGCTCAACGGTGGCATCAGCTGCCAGTTCAGCAAGGTGGTTCACTGCCTCCTAGTAATCTAAAGCTGGCTACTAGCATCTTTTTAGTCAGAGCCTTTATTTTTTTTCAGGTGTCTGGAGTCAGTTCAGTTATCTGTTAATGGTTCATTCTGCTATCCAAAGGGAGTAATATTCAGCAAGCAACATTCTGGTATTCACAAAGAGATTCTTATGTGAAGAATACTGACAGGATCAAAACTGATCCTATACAAGACTGGGGTGTTCTTATTCAGTTACTTCTAGGTACTTACTCTGGATAAGCAATGTCTCTGGGGAAAAAATATTGCTGTGATACATGAGACATTCAACACTTCCCCCTAGATGCTCGCCTCACTTGATCTACTAATTCTAAATTTATACAGAAAATGAATTAGAATCCACATCTACATCACTCCAATGCTTTACAGCAATCAAGAATGAAACATTCACCAGAAAATTAAAACAATGTCCCACCTTCTCCGAAACAATGTACAATGATACAAGACAGTTAAAAGACTACAAATGGCTATGAACCTTAAAAGGGCCCACAAGCTTTGCAGATTGAAATATTTGTAGCTTCAAATAAATCTACACAAAATCAAATAAAGGCCTCAATTTTTAGTGCTTTTAGGAGCCTTGTTAATCCAAAATGTAACCAGGATTACAAGGTCAAGAGATCTAATACCAGGTCTTACATAATTCACCCTTAATTTTTGTTATTAATTGATTCAATATTCATCATAGGATAGATCCAGTGCTCTTGAGACAGTACTGAGGACAGACACAATACAGAACAAAAAGCTCTCTCATTTTAAGTGTAGCTTCATTATCACCCTCGCCATGAAAGTGCATCAATGTATGAGAGATGTCCAGAGAAGTTAGTATCTGCAACAAACCAATGGCCTTTGCATTAACAAAGCTGTGCTTCTGAAATCAAAGGCTTGCACCATAAACATGAGATGACAAAGTGTTTAACACAGGGGTGTCAAGACTATTTTCAGCAGGGGCCACATCAGCCTTGTGGTTGCCTTCAAAGACCTGAATGTGATTTTAGGACTGTATAAATGTAGGAGTAGTTACATTTAGTAGTTACGGTTTAGACAGTCAAGGAGAACATATACCACCAGAAGATTTACAGGAGCTTCAGCTAGCATAATTAGAGAAAAGCTTCTTGAGAATAATATACCACTTTTGAGGAAGAGATGAGCCATTAAATACTTGTCAGCATGAACTGATGTGTGCACTGTGCAGTATCCCGCTAGGGCAGTATTACCATTAAAGTACTTAGAGAGTTTTTAAAAGTTTAAAACCACCAACTATGTAGCAACTTTAGAAATGTCCTCTCAGATGTCATGAATGCTACTTATAGAACTGCAAGGGATATATGCACACTACCATGCTCCCAGCATTGCTGTTGAGTTTATTGCTGCATTATAGCTGATGCCAGGAAGTCACTTTATTCTCAGTTCAGGCGGTCACTTGCAGCATGAATAGGTGTTGCAAGGAATGTCATGAGGAACCAGGCCTGGACAACCAGAAAAGTTAGTGTAGTATGATAACAAGGGAGAAGAAACAGGGAGAGCAGATAAAGAAGTATTAAAGGACTGGGGGAGAGCCATGGGTGGTAAATCAGAGACAGTTTTTAAATAAAAAAAATGTACTTCAAAACACATCAAATCTGTGTTCTGAAATATCGCAGGTGGAGATGAGTGACTGTGGATGATCAGATGCATTTCCAATCTGGGTATGTCAAGGCGAATCACCCCCTTACATGAAGACACAAAGCTTCTTCTAACCAATGGTGAGAAATTCTACACGCTTTTACATGGTCTTTCTCTGCACAGAGGAAGAAAAGACAGTTGAAGTTATTAAAAAAAGACTTCTCTGAACCAGCTCATGCATGCTCCTAATCTTTGCACACTGCAACAGAGAGATATCACCCAGTATGGGTGCTCACAATAGAGGGGCAATACAGTCCTGCTCACCTGATCCCCTCTCTAATACACCACTGCACGTCTTTGACATTCAAAACCCACCTGGACATGTTCCTGTGCGACCTCACCTAGGCGTTCCTGCTCCAGCAGGGGGATTGGACTAGATGATCTTTTGAGGTCCCTTCCAATCCCAAACATACTGTGATACTGTGATTTTCTCCCTTGTGGAGGTAAAGCTTGCACTCCTAGCACTGAGCTGTGCAGCTTGTGATCATCATTAAATCACAATTATCTGGTGACCTGATCAGACTGAAAAGCTGGCCTCTTGATTTCAAGTAGGCAATGCCAATAACTGCTTTCCCACAGCAGTATGAAGAGCTGTTTTTTACACTACTATACAGATGCTGGCAGTGTCATCTTTGGCCAACAATCAACACAGAGCCCTGAACTTACATCCTGGCAACTAAATGTGTTTCAAATATTTGGCATTCAAATGTACTTATTCATTTGTGAAAGCTCTCTCCATGTGCTAGACACTCTCCAGACATCTGTGAAGGAACAGCATCTGCCTTGAGGAGCTCACTCCAGACTGGACAAAGAAATAACTGCACAGAGGGTAGGGAAAGTGCCACAAAAGGGATTGTTTGCAGGTTTTCAGCCAGTGCTTTTCTTCTGTTAATAATTGAAGATCTTAAACAGCTCTCAGTATTTATTTTAAAAGCACTTCTGTTTACTTTTAAAAGAGAAAATCCTTGGCTGCATTCTGTTGGCTGGCACTGACTCCATAAATGTTTCAGTAAACATAATACCTGAATGCCATTCCTTGGGTTAACAGAATTTAGCATTTATTTACACTGATAAAATATTTAAAATATTTATTACATGGGAACAACATTGCTTTTTATATCAGGTCAAGCCCTTTTCAACCTCTGGAGGACTGCATCAACCTGAAGGTTTAGGGCACAAATGGGGAATAAAGAGAATAGGGAAGACAGAAGAAAAAGAGCTCATACGAAGCAACATTGATCTCTCTCAGAGCTATGAGCAATACACTGTTACGGACACCACAGATGCTTTAGAGCTATTATATGATGCTGTATTTTCCTCTCAGGAAGATAATCGTGAGACGGGCTGGTTGCTGTTTCAACAATTCAGGCAGTTATTGAAGAATGTGCTTATCTCTAAGCAAGTAAGTCTCTGCACCTAAAGCAGTGGGATTTCCTGCATACCTCACTGTCTACTTACAAGCCTTTTTGTATTTCAACCGATGCTCAGCAATATAGCACCAAAAGAAAAAGAAAAAAGTGCACTGGACCCAGATGCAAAAATGCACTTGGTATTGTTGCACTGTAGAAACATATCTAAGGAAACTATGTGTAGGTTGGGCTCGGGATAAAAAAAGCAAAAAACAACAAAACCCCCCCACACAAACAACAAAAAAAACCCAACAAACAAATAAAAAAAAAACCAAAAACAAACCGACAACATTTGGGCCTTTCCAAGCACAATCTGTCTGACATTTTCATGTGTCTTCAATTTCGGACCAAACTTGGTTTGCTGGGCAGTGCTGTTTCCTGCTCTAATCATGTTAGTAGTCCAGATCTTCAGAGAAAGAGTATCCTGAGCCTACTCCTCCATTGTTTTTGCAGCACTATATTTTGTCAAGGCCATGGCATTGCCTGAACCAGGAGCGTGAGCAGGCACAGTCTCATACAAATGGGAAAGAGTAGGAAAAAAAGGGAAAGGAGAGGACTTTCAACTCCATCCATCCATCTTCCGCCTCCTGATAAACACACAAACACACACAGATTTTTGTACTTAAACCGGTGCCAAGGGTGTGGGAGGTAATTATTTTTCTGCTAATACAGTTCAGAAGAAAACTACTACTTTCTGCAAGCAAGGAGGAAACGGGAGGATTTGTGACTCAGCACAGTGCCTGAGTCAGATCACTTCTGGGAACCACTCTTAAGTGATGGAGTTTGTACACCAAACCCAGCCACGAGCCAGGCCTGCCCACAAATCACAGTGATTTCTGATGATACACTAAAAGACTGCCACTAGAGTTATCTCTGTTTCCAAAGCACAAGCAATATAACCAATAATATTCCCCAAAGTGGATGTTTATCATTTTATAAATGTAAGTATTGGCTAAGAAAATTGAAAATGATTAAATATTCATAAACATGAAAGGTTTTATACCAGTTTTAAAGGAAGCCTGGAAAATGACATACATTTTTATCACAAAATAGTCTACAGTCATGGGAAGGTGTCTTAGATAAGTACATCTGCAACGACTTGCGAGGGGAAACATTGAAGACTTTCTTCACCAGTATTGCAAAGGGAAATAACATAGAACTGTTCAGCTAAGGACAGCTGTACAGTAGCAATTCAGGGAGGTCGTCCTTTGCTGTTCTTCCGGAGCCTCAAAATATTAGTGGTATATTGGCAGATAAAGCAAAATCTGTGGGTGTAGTGCAGCATTCTTGGGGTTGCAGATGTCATTTCAAGAATAATACAGAAGGTCTTGGAACAGGAAGGAAAGACATGTCACAGGAGAGAAAACTAGCTGAATTAAAAAGAAAGAAAAACTAGGAAAGACACTTTTCAAGCTGAACAGTGAACAGTGACTATTTTTGAGTAAGTAATGCTATTTAAACATATATGAACATACAATTCAAATCTGCTTGCTGGAATTAATAGAAAAATAAAGTTTTGGCATCTGGTCTCAATGTTCTCATTCCTCTATTTTCAAACCATGTTTTCATTGAGTTTTCAAACTGAAAGAGACACACACAAAAGGAGCTTCATATAAATGGGCTTGTGTATGGCAACATAATTGTTTTATATTTGTCAAGTCTTGCAATACCACCCATACTTCATCCTTTGAGGTGAGAAAGGAACAGCAGAACAAAAACAAAAGCCACAACAAACCCCAGCTCTTCCTTCTGGATCATTTTCTCTTAGGAAGAAATTAATCTTCAGTATCCTTTGCTCATCAGAGTCACCCAGCTAAGACAAACAGTGCAGATGGCCCTCAGCATGGTAGCCACACAGCCCCAGCTTTTGGGTGAATGAGGAGGATGGCTGGATAAGTGTACAGGCTGCCTTAGGCTCTTTGCCTCTCTGCTGGAAGAAACCTCTACTGCCACTCATAGAAGTGTCCCTCTGACCTCCTGGGTGGACTTTAACCTGTTTTAATAGCTTTTTGTTGAAAGTATGTACGTGTTCACTTTCTTTGAAGGCTGTTTGCTGATCAGAAGATCTTGCACATTTTTCCAGTCCCAATACATTAGGTAGCTCCAACAAGCTCATCTTTATTCTCCAGCCATTTGATCCTAGTTCAATTCAGCAATTGCATATCACAGGAAAAAAAAAAAAAAAAAAAAAAAAGACTATTTTGATCAAAATCAGAAACGAAGTTAAGTAAATTAACTTTGAGGCCATTTTGAGCAAGGAGCACAGTGCTCTGTAATGTAGTCTTATGCTGATAGAGGTGTTGGTAACAAGGTCAGGTATTCATGGCCAGACAAGGATTCCTAAAGATGGGCTGAAAGTTAGGCAGGTAAAGGGCATGCAGGAGCCCTGGCAGTTTTCAGGCCAACAAGGATCAGCTGTCACCTTTTGTCATGAAACAGCTTTGATTTTCTGCTGACAAGGCACTCATGGACTCTCTGAGAAAACCACTCCTGGGTTCATTGCAAAGTTTTGTTTTTACTTAATTACTGTGAAGGATCACAAATAAGGAGAACTTTTATTTGCCTTCACACTGCACAGCTATGCAAAACCAAAGATAGTCTGGCCAGAAGCTTACACCAGTTCTCAGTAAAATGATCACTTACACTTTCAAAATTTCTTCTTGCTCAAGCACAGCTGTGACAGACAACAGTCTTTCCAGCTCTGGTACAGAAGCAAATTTTGGTCTAGTCCTGTGTCACCGGATTCAGTTAGAAAACTTGTAGAGGAATGTGTCAAAATGCTCTACTGCTGTTCCTCTGGTCAAGTGAATATAAAAACAGAATCACAGAAAGTTAGGGATTGCAAGGGACCTCAAAAGATCACCTAGTCCAATCCCCCTGCCGGAGCAGGAACACCTAGATGAGGTTACACAGGAATGTGTCCAGATGGGTTTTGAATGTCTCCAGAGAAGGAGACTCCACAACCCCCCTGGGCAGCCTGTTCCAGTGCTCTGGCACCCTCACTGAGAAGAAGTTTCTTCTCAAATTTAAGTGGAACCTCTTGTGTTCCAGTTTGAACCCATTGCCCCTTGTCCTACCATTGGTTGTCACTGAGAAGAGCCTGGCTCCATCCTCATGACACTCACCCTTTATATATTTGTAAACATTAATAAGGTCACCCCTCAGTCTCCTCTTCTCCAAGCTAAAGAGACGCAGCTCCCTCAGCCTTTCCTCATAAGGGAGACCCCCAAACCAATAGTTAAGAAACTTTTGAACTGAGATAATGATGAAAGAGCTTTGATTCAGAATGTCAAATACCTTTTATGTACAGCTCTGAGGAATGACTACACAGACTACTATGTCCTAAAGATGTAGTTTTTGAAACAAGGAACTGTGGACACCTGTAACTGCTAAAGCATCACAGTAACAGAAATGGCCTCAGAGCACTTGGGTCTCAGTTCTGAGTGCACCAGCATTTAAGTGGAAGGCTAATGACTGTTGGATCACAAATGACTTCGTGAAGTTGCCAAAATCACAGGGTCTTGAACAGCATTATTTTTAACTGTTTTTTCTCGTAGTTCCCTAGGTAAGTGGACATTAGCCCCTTATGTTCATCACTAAATAATCCTTTCTGTCTTGTAAACAATAGTGTCTTTTAGTTGTCTGAGCTCCTCCTGATGTTCTTTCTAACTTATCAGTCATGAACAGGTTTAGAAAAGGTAAAAGCTAGCAAGGTAATGAATGCTACCAGGGATCCTGCAAATGTAAAAGTGCATCCAGGGGTGATAATAGTACAGTCTTGTAGTACTTCGAGAAAAATATATTGATGACAAAGACAGTTTTTGCAAGTTAAATGCTCTATGTCTATCACAATTGGCATACCACGAGCTACACTCAGAAAAAGTACAACAAAATGCTGGATCGACCCTAAAACTCTCTCTTTAGATGGCTATCTCTGTAGATGTGCAGTATCATACGTGACAAACACAGGCAGTATAGCCCTGTCGAAGAAAACTCACTCCACGTTTTAACTTTGGACAGTGCTTAGTGGGAATAGTTGGGACCAAGCTCTGGAGAGACATAGCACAATATTTTCAAAGTCACTGTTGTGCATGGTTTTCAGGAGTATTTTGATAACCTAAAAATAGAAAGTTACGTGGCCAGGTAATGAACAAATTTATGTGAACCACACAATACGTGATCACTGATATGTTACTGTCTTGATGCACACGTGGGATTTGTTTTCTCTGTTTAAACTACTAAAAACTGTTAATAAAAACACATGGTACAATGCCAAAATCCTTGAAAAGACATGGCCAGACATATGTGAGTAATTTTGCCTCTTAGTTTTAATTAGAAAGTTTGGATCTAGGGACTCATCTATTCAGTGGTTAATCAGTCCCATCTCAGAATATCTAAAACTCCAGCTTTTTTTCTTTTCCACACTAGTAAGACAGTTGCTTTTGATTTTTTTTTATAAATCTGATTAGACTTAAAACTCTGCTTGCAGGCATTAGATAATGAAATAGCTTTGGGGGAAGAAAATGCCTCACTAGGTAGACTCCAATATGTTTGGACATAAAAATTAATGGTTGCAGTTTTTGCAAAGACGTATGTGTCAGTCAAAATAACTGTTCTTTATTGATATTTACTGTCTTTATAACTGGCACAATTCAAAAGATTTTTGTACAGACTGTGTATATATTATTGGAATGTACTGGAACTAAACATTTATTTATTTTGAATTTCTTTTTACATTTAATACGCTGTCAAGGGCTCATAAGGCTCTCCTGCTGCAAACCGAACAGCTAACTTAAATTCTTTACAGGTACAGAAATCTACAAATAAAAGACTGAGGGGAATTTGGCCCCTCCCAAAGTAAAGTTTTAACTGAAATAGTGAGCTCAACACTGGAATGTGAAAAGCAAAAGATGGACTAAAGCTTGAGTTTAAATTTTCACCTATGTTGTGAGGGCAACGGTGAGACTCAACCCTAAATTCTTTCACTGGGCACTGTTTATGATAAACAGCAGAACTGCTAGATTTAAAACAGGCCTTTGTAAAGCTTGTGTGTATGGATACATGGACATACTGGTTTGATTTGTGACAGAGACATCAAACATGATTAAAAGAAATGTTATCTTTTGGTAACTTCCAATACATATTAAAAAACACCATACAGCAACAACCTATGACAAAAAGTCAATTGCACGAATGTGCTGAACAACAAGGAACAGCAGCTATTGCAGAAAAAAAAAGAAATCACTAAACCCAACAGCCAATGCAAAACAAAACAGAAATGTCAGCCAGGCTGCTAGTTTAATGTGTCAACTAACACAAAGAAAACAAAACAAAACAACCTGTTACACCTCTAATATAAATGACATTTGGTAAGTCCCAGTTCTCATGCCAGATTTTTACTACAACCTTCAAAAATGAGAGCTCTCTGCAAGAATGGCATCTCATTGAAAGATGAGACACTTGAAGAAAATTTAGAGAGGAAGTTTTGTGATCTGATGAATTTAATTTCTATAGCTCTTTCCACTTCTAAGGAAAATAGAATTTAGTAAGGCTTATGGAAAAAGTGACAAAACCAGATTTTTAATAATTTCTTCTTTCTTTTATTCCATCAGTTACTTTCTGTCAAAAATGCTTGTGATGTAAAAACGTTGAACAGCTTTAGCAGATTCTTTGCAGAGGGCTAGCAGATGTTTTCTGATTTGCGACTGATATGGTAGGACAAACCAGGAGAAGACAATCTAAGACTGAAAAAATAAGAGGCATAGCTATTCAGACGACTCAGAAAAAACAGTTGGAACAAAGGGCAAAACACATATGGGATAGGTTATTGTTACATGTGTTGAACAGGAATTGGATTTGCTTCTGGAAAAAAGGGAGATTATGAGAAATGTCTGATCTCCTTTCCTTTTCCATGGAAGAAAGAAAACTTTGATAAAATATGAAGAGACCAAGCAAGTTAGGTGGGCTGTAGTTTGCCTCTGGTCCATGCTTCCCTGTGATCAGAAAAAGTTATGTGTTCCATCAGTGAACAGCTTAAGCATAGAAAAGTTTATTAGTTGTTCATACCAGGAAATATTTCCATGTTCTCAACTAGCACAGTAATATCAAGCAGACGTAACTCAGAAAGCAGTAGCTCTTTTTGGAGGAGCTGGATTAAAGAGAAGAGGGAAGGTCTCCAAGAGATTTATGTAGCCATTGAAATTTTAAAATAAATTTCCTCAGGTTTGCCTCCTCTCAATTCAGTGTGCTTTGGCTTTTTTTCTTCCTATAGCACTTGCATAAGATACAGAATTATTACAAATTCAGAACATCAAAAAACCCAACAAATTGGAGACTATACAGGAGACTTAAAATACATTCCCTCATTGAGAGAACTGACTGGTCCAACACTCTGTGCTTTGCTAATATTTTGATAATGCTTTGTGAAAATCACAACAATGAGCACAGGTACCTACCAATGCTCTTGGAAAGCCAGGACAAGTAGAATCAATTCAAATGATGCTAGAGTCAGAGAGCATCCATGTACCACCTTGTGTTCTGAGCAAAACATGCTTTTATGAACTCTCTTGTGTCCCACCTCCAAGACAAATGCTACCCAGCATGTGGTTGTCACCTCTTCAAGAGAGGATGAGAGAGATTCAGACATGTTGAAAAGTCCACACGGTTCAGCAGCAAATTAATAGAGGTACATTCACTTTAGAGAAAATGAACAAAGCACTTCAAGTCATTCCTTACAAGATCTTAAATAAATAAACAATGTAAAATGTAGCCAGTTGCTATCAAAGTATGAAGTGATACTTGAAGTAAGTTTGGGATGACATCAAATGCAGTAGAAAGGTCGTGTGGGAGAGAATGTAAGAATAAAACAGAGTAGATCATATCCTCAACTGTTTTGATCTGGAACAGCAATATCTTCCCTTGCTCGTCACAGAGACAGCAACAAGCAACAACTACAAGTGAGCAACCAGGAACCCAACACACTCCTGCTGATACCAGTTAGTGACAATCTGTGTATATGCCTCTGCTCCTTTATGGTCCAGACAAAAGCATATCTAAACAACAATGTACACTGTTCATAGGAGAGTACAGATGGCATTCTTAGATTTTCAGATGCTTTAGGACAAACATCTTGACAGCAGGGGCTCTCTCTCAGAGCCATGCCCTACAACATTCTGAATGAAAGCTCTGAGCACTACTTGAAGAATGAAAAAAAAAAAAAGTGCTAGAAATAAAGTCTGATCCATCCAGAGCACTTCTGAACATCCTCTTAGTAAGCCAAGTTAGGATTGTTTTAATGTCCCCACATCTGCACTTCTGTGTCAGTGTGGGCTTTATTTTCTTCATTTGAAAGGGAATGCCTGCACCCCCATGTGGTCCCACATGATGGTATTGGGATTTTTTTTGTTTTGTTCTGTCTTGAAGACATGTTGAATAATCATGCCAGCATGCCCAGTAATTGGTAGGATAAAGGCTGACATAGTTACTGAGTACATTTGTAGTTAGTGCTATTTTTAAAAGAGCTACATGGCCAAGATCAAGTAATAAATATTTCTGTTTTCATTGGCATTCCTTACATATGAGAGAAATCTTTATTATAACAAGAAATCCATGCTTCTGTGAGTAATCTTTTTTTACTACGACAAACCCCTTTTTGCTATACCAAGTTAGCCTTTTCTGCTATAAATTTCATCATTCCGCAGGTTGTACCACTCGAAGAAACATGCTTTAGATCCTGATTGTCTTAAGTCATAGGAATTACCTTTACCTATGGGAGATGTTATGCTGGAGTCAAATTATTTCCATTAGTAACAATGACCTAAGTAAATAAAGGACTTGCAAGCATGTGTAGCGTTTTAAGCTAACTATGAAGAAATAAGCTTAATGAGGACATTTGGTTCAGACTGTTCTCCCCTTTTTTCTCCACTCCCTTCCCATTTGTAATGAAAACAAAATAAATTGGCCAGCTGAGATTAAAAACAGCCAGGCAATGACATGGGAAAGGTGGTGCAACTTGTCCTTGCCTGGTGCTGTATGTGCTGGAGAAATGGCACAAATGGTTGAGAAGTCTTGTTCGAGAATGAAGGAAAACGCAAGAAATCTGTTTGAAAGCAAGTTTCCTGCAGCTTTTAGAGCCCAAGAGAAAAGGAAAACTGGACTTGACAGAAGCTGACAATACTAAATGCAACAACAGAAAAGTTTAATGCAGAGTTAAGATTTGGAAGCCAAATTTTGCCCAAATCTATTTGCAGCAATTCCCACTGTTGTCAATGACCTTCGTCACATAGGTTTGGTAACAGCAAATTGCTAAGTATATTGTCTCCTCCAGCTTACTCTACTCTTTTATACCTACACACAAACCTTTTACACTTCGGAAGCTTTGATCAGGTCACTTCTCCTACCTCCTCCCATTGAAGGCAAGACAGAATTCTCCACTGGTGTGCTGTTTATACCGTAACTTCACATACATCAGGATGGTAAATTTAAGGCCTTAGCTCCACTAGTGACAGTGTATAAACATGAACCAAGTACAAAACAGATTACTGTCAACTATACTTTGCCAGAAACACACACATTTTGAAAAAAAAAAATTGTCTTCCTGACTGCCAGACACTATTTGCTTAAAACTTAAGACTTAATTTGTGCTATTCAACATACAGAAAGAGGCAATGGCTCACATTTCTTTGTCATATTCCAAAAATGCATGGTTATCAAAAGAGATGTAATTTTGGATTTCTTGAATTCTCAGTCACATTATTTCTTTAGCTATATAAAGTGGTGTTAATTTTCCTGGGCTGTGCAGAAAACAATGAGAAAATATAGTTGAAAAATTTGAATGTGCACTAAAATCCCCACCCCATATAAATCTCAAATGCAAGCCAAATAATGGCATTTGGTGTGTTTATTTCGACAGCTGAGAAATGGAATAATTGCAATAGATTGAGCTGTATTGTCTCAGTGGCTGGGAAGGGCATCACAAGCCCAAGCAGAATGTCAGTAACAGGCCAGAGAGCCAGGTGCTGAGGACGGAATAAGGTGAATGTCACCACTGCACACTGAAATACAGAAAGCACTGACAACACATAGTGTTGCTCTAGGTCTCACTCTCACCCTCCAGTAAAGTGGTTTGGCATATCCAAATTGACATGGTGCTGCAAATGAGAACAGTGAATCTCCCCTGGGAGAGAGCATTTGAGGGTAGTTTAAAATCACCATTTCATTCTTCTTCCTTTATACAGTACAGGCAGAATGTAAGGTTTCAGATGCAGTGTGCTGCCTGCAGAAGGAACTGGGCTCTCTGCATGGTGCTTGATACTGGCCTAGCCTTCTCCACACACTGGGTAGAGAGTGGCTATGAGGAAGCTTCAATTACACCTGAGTTCAGTTTGGCCTCTAGGAAAACTCAGCTTACAAGGATTACACAAGAGACAAAATGTTATGTCTGTTCCCCCTTGGTTAGGTACACTACCTCCATGTCAGGTGTAGCTCAGGACTAAGCCTGCAGCATAGTACCAGTTTCTAGTTCACCACACTATGAGACCTTCTGATAGCCAACAGGCATCAAACCCCCATTTTTTACAAATCATTCAAGAGCAAATTCAGTGTCCTGGAATCAAACATGAGATAGAGGATTGGCTTAGTCTAACATTAGGAGGATTACCAGGGAGGGCCTGACATGTCCCTACTGTCATAAGCTCTGTAAGTTACTCTATATTTTTCCTTACAAGTCCCCTTATGCTTCTATTTCAGTGGGAGATATCTCTGAATTATAAGATCATAAAGAAAGAATTCTCCTATGATTTGAAATTAGATTAGATCATATTCCTTTAAAAAGGGGAGGACAAAAAGTAATATTGCCAATCTTAGAGTTAGGAACAATCTCCATTGGAAAATGTAGACTATAGCCTAAACACACTGTAAACATTTGAAAGCCTTTTTCTCTTCTCAAAAAACCTGACCATAATTTGGTACTCACAATGTACTTAGGCAGTGTACCACACAGACTAAACCTAGACAGAAAAAAATCCAGTACTATCACCCTTGGGATTTCCTTGCTTCACCTACCTGCAACAGTATGGCAAGTTAACAACACACATGGCTGTATGACTTTGCCAATTCAGCATCCCTCAATTGGGCAAAACTTTCCTCATGCACTACACTCTTCTCATAGAGCCCTCAGGGACTTTTTTACTTCTCATCTTCATTGTTCTATGTGGTAAGTATGGCATCATATATACACACCTGAATGGCTCAGACCTATCAGGACATTACAAGTAAAGATAGGATGCTTTCCTACATACTTCAAAGTTCAAAGAAAAATCTAATTAATGCCAAAGAGTTTGGGATAAAGAAGGGAGAAGATTGTGGTAATGAGAAAACACTGCACTGAATATAGGGTAGAGAACATTGCTGGGACTGAGAAAGCATTGTAAATTTTAATAGAGAAGAGTATTTCAGGCTAAATGAGGACTAGTAATGAAACAGACCAAAACCTAAAAATGTTTAAATTTTTCATTCACTTTGTCCAAAGGTACCAAGTTTTCATATTAACTCAGAGCAATCATGGACTTTTACAGTAACATCATTCAAAAAAATTTGTTGCTCTAGTTAGTTATCTAAATACACGTAAAGATAGTCATCTCTAGGCATTCATGCATGAAAATTGTGGTCTTATTTTATTTTAACTAAAAAATATACTCAGCCAGTTATACACTGTTGTTTCCCTGACAGAAAGACATTGCACTGTCATGAGGAGGCTCTGACTTGGGTTCTTTGCTCATACCCTGTGTTTCCCAGTTATGTGATTGTTGCATTTTCAGTAGACCGAGATCTACCTATACTGAGTAACTCTCCTGCTAGGAGACTCTAGTGAAGCTTGAACATATCAAAGGCTTAGCTTTTTGTGGTTCTTTAAAAACAAACAAACAAACAATACAAGTTTAGCTTAGGTAATGATATCAGAGTCTTTTGCCCACAGAAACCTGGGTGGTCAGCAGAGGATGTCATTGAAAATACAAGTATGGAGCACGACATCTATGCAAATTATATGGATTTCAAGTTAATTAGAAAAGCTTATAAATTAAGTTTGGCAAATATCAGATAGGCAATAAGTAGTGGCTACAATGTAGTTACATGAAGATGAAGTACAACATTAAAAGGATGAACAGAATATATGAAGTGGTATGAGCAGCACGAATAAAGGTGATAGAAATGAAATTTAATAAGCTAAATGAGCATGAACTTGCACGCATAGGAGTAACTGGTTGCCTTTTCCAATATTCAGGGATGATTTTCTTTTTTAATTGGATTATGCTTCTTTGGTACTGAATTGGATGTTTCTTTTTGCCCTCCTTAATCACAAAATGTTGCAAACAAGTTTTAAAATGTTTAATAATGTAAAATGGAGATAGAAGACTAATCAACAGAAAACTCTTAATACAAAAGGGCTGACTTGATTCTGTCCCTAGGAAGCTTTGCAATGCTTAACTCCTGTCAAACAAGATACTAGGTGACAGTTTCCAAGACACTAAAGTGATTAAGTTTTGGTATACATGCTGATTTTGCACTTGTCTACTTATGTCTGTCAAGGGAATAATTTTCCTTCTTTCTCATTTCTGAAACAAATATATTGATCTTAATGCTACATTAAGACTGGTGTTTTAATGCACATGTGAAGTTTTTGGGGTTTGTTTTTGTTTTTTTTTACAAGAAACATGCTTTGATACACCAGCAGTAAAGTTATTTCAGAAACTGAAATAAAGTATATACTACAAGAAATAGGTTAGTATGCCAGTAACAGAATAGCTGAACACTGAAGTCTGGCCCATGTATCAAGGACATACAGTTCTTATGTTTAATTTGCGAAAGTGACTTATCACTGTGACCTAAATGGTCTGTGTGCATTTGAAAATATTCACCATTAATTTACAAATTAATACCAGGCTAAACAGACTGGGAGTGGCTCATTTTTCCAGAAGCAGTATGACTTCAAAAAGAGTTAGAAATAATAGTAATAATAACAACAATAAAAATGGTTTGCTTAATTATCCCTTTTAAATTTTACTTTGTTCACAAAGCAAGTGCTCCAAAAAAGTTTTCAAGAAAGAAACTCAGACTACTTTTTTTTTTAACCCCCTCTAAAAACACCAACCAAACAAATCGCAAACACATACACACAAAAACAAACCCAACAAAACAAACCACAACCAAACCCACACAACAACCATCCTCCCCTCCCCCCAAAACAAACAATCAATCAAACAAACAAACCAAAAATAGACACCCAACCAAAAAACCAAAACAACAAAACCCACCAATCAATCTCTATTGCACTGCTTGGAAATGTATAAATACATAGCACCAATTTTTGAAGGTTTAATCGCAACCCAAATACATTAAATTAAGTACCTTTGAAGGTTGCTTCCATGATGCTACAATTGTTTTGTGACATGGGTAAAAAATGTCTGTCTCGCCATTTAAACAAAATTTCTATCTCCTTCCTTATGACAAGTGGTCTTGTGATTGTCCATATAACCACAAAGAATCTGTTCTCTTAAATAATATGAAATATTTATCTGCCCATGACAGTCACCCAGATATAATTTTCAGGATTTGTTGGTTTCATGACCTCAAACCCTTTTGATTTCAGAAGGCAATAAAGTAATTTTGGGCCTGGGACATTTCAATCCTAACAAAGATTGTCAAAGGTACCTTTGCTTGTCTGCCTATGGGTGCACCAACTTTACTTGCAGATGAACCACTTCCTGCACTGAACGGTCCTTGGGTTCTTCACTAGACAGATGAGATGATTTCTAGCAAGGGGCAGACAAATCCCAGGAACTAAGCATGGATGGGATGTCGTGGTTGAGACGGACAAATGACATAGACCAAGTTCTTCCAGGATAAAAGTAGTAGATGCCATTTATTGCCACAAGTGCATTTTTATACAGTTTTACCAATTCATGTGTCTCTTCACTATTGGTTACAAGTTACAGCAGTAACATCTCATTGGCTAATTTTGCTATCATCTATGTTACTCTTCTACTCCCTTCTCTCTCACGGATACATCCTTAACATCTCCGGATACTCCTTTACTCCCATCTTTCTTGTGGGTAGACCTTCATATCTTCAAGGCTAATATCTGTTCCCATGCCCTCCGTCAGGGAATCCATGGACCCACCGTAGTGCTCCACAATGGGACTAAGAGGAAAGGGATTCTCAGCTCTGAGGCCAATGCCCTCGGTCTATCTGAAGCTTTCAGATAGTCATATTGACCCAGGTGTCTAGCACTGGCAGCCATTATTAGCCAATTAGAATTCTGAAAGTGTTAAACCTTGAACTTTTGCTTTAGTCTCTCCATGTGCAAAATGCAGACACTAGTAATTTACTTTAGAGGGCAATTCATATGGTTTTCCCCTACTTCTGATCACACTTATATGGAAACTCTCTATATTCTGAAACAGGTCTTTAAATGCTCAAAACTGAATACAAAATATGTGCCCCGTAAATTGGATTATTTTCTGTAGATTGAGCCAGAGTGAAAGAAATCCACACAAACTCCTTTTCACTCAGAAAAAAATTATTCCATGCTGCAAGCCAAACTCTCCACCTCAGACAACCTATTTCCCAACCCCAGTCCTGGTTAGTTTAAGATTTGCATGTAAAAATTCACCACGTTTCATAAATTTAGTTTATAGGAATCATTGCACTTTATACTGTTTTTTTTTGTTTTGTTTTGTTTTGTTTTGTTTTGTTGTTGTTGGGTTGTTTTCTTGTTGGTGTTTGTTTTTCCAAATGGTGGTTGTTAGATCTGGACCTCAAGCCAAGCAGCAGATGTTGAGCCTCCCAAGCAGAAGGCAGCTGCCAATAACCTGGAGGATCCCCTCTTAATAATGAGATGCTGCTTCCATACACTTACAGAGTCTGTTGAGAAGAAATTGCAGTGCATATTACATACATGTAATTTTGGGACAAATCTGTGTGGGTCATCTCCTCACAGTGGAAAAGTCTACTACATTTTGGAAGGGGAAGGAAGCAAAAGGCAATTTTTTATGCATGGCAAAACACAGCAAGTACAACGTTGGTAACTCACGTACTGTTTATAATGTCCAAGGGACAGAACTTGAACAAGACCCAGAGATTTGACTTCTAAATCTCTGCACTAACTTATTATGTAATAATGTAATCCTGTAATGTACTATTTATGGTTGGCTTAGGCAATCTTATCTAAAGGGCCTCATGAGAAAAGTTACGCTCTAATACATATGGATGTAATAGTATCTATCTAGGCCAATCAACAGACATTTGTACAACACAAAAATGCTCAGTGAAGACTGAGGTTGTATTAGCTGCAGACCTCGGTAGGCTTTCTAAACGCCACATCAGCCCCAAAGACGCCTGGTTCAATAAATATGTCCTTAGAACCATAAAGACTAATGGAGGATGTCTGTCAGGTCAAGTTTATGGTTTGCCTGCTTCACAGTGGATGGACTTTTCATTGTCTAGACCAAATACTTGCTAGTATGCATCAGGATTCCTGGCTCTGTTCTGGTGCAAATTAACTACTTTTATTCATGAGAAAACCCACACAAGTGCTATTAGATAGACTACGCTGGAATCAGAAATGCATAGGGATATGAACTGTGTCAGATTTTGTTCCTACAGCTTCCTCTAGTTCTCTATGAGCACTAGTCAAGAGACTTGAACAGTACTAACAAATATTTTGTCTTGGGAAACACACATTGTTCTCCAGAACAGTGAGAACTATAAGCACAGTTAAGCTCAGCTTATGCCAGAACAACTCTTGGGACACGTCCCAGCTTAAGTTGTATCTCACCAAGAAGGCTCCAGTTCATAAATGTTTAAACTCAAGTACCTTCCCCTTGCCATATATTGGGCACACAACTAGAAAGTGACAGTAGTTTTGGACCAGAGAAGGACTAGGGAAAAACAACAAAACTTTAATTTACAGCCAGTAATTAAATGAGTGCCAGTGCAGACTGAAGACTTTGTGAGACAAATCTGGCCACTGTGTTCTGCGTGGACTGAAGGTATTGCATGGTACACATGTCTGTATGAAACCATCCCCTGCAGTAATAGCTAACAGAGGCGGCAAGAATAGTGGATGCTAGCTTTGTATCAGAGGGGAAGATCCATAGTTGCCTAACAGACAGCATTTACTTTTCTATATTTTCTACTCACCCACTGATGCCCAAAGTAACGCCAAGTCAGGCACAAGCTGAAGCCTAGCAGACAGGTTATCAAGCATGGCTTTTTGTGAACCCAAATAATAGTGTTGTCAGTTGCCTAATATTTCTTGCTTTTATCAGTGTTTTAGTTCCTCCAACAGACATTCTCATCTTCCATTTAAAAAGTTTCTACTCCTTCATGAAAGAAAAGCCTGCAAACATGGCTCTAGTATAACCCAGTGGGTCAGAAAACAAGTCAAAAAATAAAGAACCTCGCTTCCCTCCTCCCTCTCCCTCCAAATAAATAAGTAATAATTTTGAAGCTGATCTCACAAAGTCTATGGTAACTTGGCTCAAGGTTTTTGAATGACTAAGGTTAGAAGTACTTTTAGGTATCAAACTAGCAAGCTCCCCAAGTAAAAATTAGTAAAGCTCTCTCCACAGCTATTCTGGAGAAGTTTAACTCCTTTCCAGCTGACTACATCTCTCATTGCTATAAGCATGGAAAGTAATGACAACTTTCAACTGACCCTTTTTCGAAAAGGCCAGTGGGTCCCAGCTGTGACGAACTCTCAAGCCAAATGATATAACGTTCCCATACTGTGATGTCCATATTCCACCTCCACAATAAAATTACCAGACTTGCAGTTACTCATACCTTCTTTTTAAATAAGAAAATGGATGTTAGACTATCAAAAGCTGCTTGAGGACTTTCTTCAGAGGCATTACAAATAATTTAAGTAAATAAGACTAACAGAGAACACGACTGTGTCATTGCCCTATGTCCTGTTGGTTCTAAATTGTTCCCAGCGCTCTTGATCAGAACATCACGTGCAAAGAAGAAAATTCAATTTTAATGAAAAAGCTCCTCTCCTTCTGAAATCAACATAAATGACCATACAGCATTTCTCTCAACGTCAAGTGTTTTTAATACCAACAATGCACTGTGATTTCACAAATATTTAAAGGATCTTTTGCTTGAAATAATGAAAATCTTGGATCTCCCACTTTCTTTGTTTACAAAGGTTGCACAATCAGATAGACATACCATGAAACTTCTGCTCCCCTTTAGCTCTGGTTTGATCATCCTTTGATTAATATCATGTTTATAATGAATCACATTAATTTGAAAAAAGGCTTCCCACACACACAAAAAATAATCTGCATCACTCTCCATCTTCAAAATTGTTACACAAATCACTTCTGCTCCATGCCACACAGCAGACATACATAAAATAAAAACAATCATGTTACTTACTAGGAACTCCAGACACCAGCCGTAATGGACGTAATACTCGGAAAGCCCGCAGTGCTTTAACATCAAATCCGGCACCTTTTCCTCCTATTGAATTCCCCCCATCTGCTTTGGTTGCTTGTTCTAAAATTGCACTAAAAAGCCTGCAAAAAGAAAGAGGAAACAATCTGTAGGCAGACAGTCAGGCTTGGGCTAAACAGGAACAGAGATCATCGTCATCATATCACCCAAACTATCTCACAAACCTACGAAGGGTGTCACACATCTTGGTCGACATTGACATATGGTGGAGGAGAGGCAGACTCTTCCCATATGCAACAGCTTAATGGTGATGTCTATACCATTTGCAAAACACTTGTTTCTGGAGCAGACATAAACACGATGTGCTCCTCCTTCAGCCCAATGGCTCCTTGCAGCAGGTATAGGCTACCCACTGCGAGCAGCCTGCCTGGTGGCACGTGGAGGTGTGTTCCCTGCCCCATGTGCTGGGGCATGATGGGTGCCTCAAAAGGGCCACTTTAGCAATGTCTTGTGCCCATTTTAATGGGTCATCAACAGCAGAGCAACCGGGTGAGATTTCAAAGGCAGCCCCCAGGCTGTGCTTACCAGATGGTCTGGACATACCCAGCAGGAGTCGAGTGGAAATGCTAGAAAGCATAAATTTTATGTTTTGCCCTTTCTGCTGCCAATATTATGCTATCTTTATTAACCAACAATTCAACTTGCAGGCAGAAAAAAACCACCATCCATAAATAACCCAGTCATTAATTGTTTGTCATCTGTTTTACAAGAAGTTAAGATCTACCAAGGTCACTGCAGGTACAAAACTCAGGGATCCTTCAAGGTGCAAATTTTTCGATAAGGGAGTATGCTCAGATAACGGGCTGGTGTACCCATTTGTAAATCTCATGATGCATTGGCTAGGGGAAGTGCAAAACTGTAGGAGTCTTATTATTAGAATGTTTTATTATACCAATCTTAATGTTCTATCTTGCCTAGTAGGAGTAGCTACTTTAAGGAGAAGATGTCTCACTCAGAACACATTTGAAAAGGCAGAGCAAGGCAGAAAAGACAATGTTCTTCTGTGAAAGAGCTGAAGGCTCACACTATGTGTTAATAAGAACTTGATTTAATAAATTAGCTTTCAGGAAGCAGCTTCCATTTTTCTGGTAAAACATTAGTACCTTTGGGGGAAGACAGATTCCTCATGAATTTACTAATTACATTGCTCTCAGCCTTGAAGTCGTCAGCTTGAAGCCAGCCAAATTCAGTACAGGTTAAAAGCTGTTCCGGTGTAAGTGGATGTTCGGTGGTCTGTAGAAAAAGCTTGCCTGTGACTGGCAGAGACCCATGGCCCATAGCATGCCATGAAGGTGCCAGAGATAACTTTAAAGTAGCCACCTGGGATATCAGAAACAGTCTAGTTGCAGCAGTCTAGATTCAGCACTGACTGATTTCTCTCTCAGATTTTGCAGTCTGCAGGGCTTCTGTTGGGATCTCATCTGTCTGTTCTGATGTATTCCACAGAGAACTCCCAAACTGCCTATCAAGCAGAAAGTGAGCTGCCTGATCTCTTTACCAGGAGCTCCAATGCCTGCAGTCTGCAGTTAAAACCTACTGATAGGGTCACAAACATAGGGAGCTTGCCCTGGATACAAAAAGAAGGATTCATTTACTGAAGTATCTAAGCCAACACATTTCCCCAGCACCAAATCCACACAAAAATATGGATTAGGGGAGTGCAAACGCAAAATTAGCTTCTGAAGCAACTTTTAAAAAATTTCATGTGAAGAGTCTTACAAAACCTGTCAGCTGTGACTGAGGAACTCCTAACTGGATGTATTCAAAGCCTCAACTTCAAGCACTGCAGAAAGATTTAACAACTAGGTAACAAGCGTGGGAAAAACTGTGTGTGGGGAGGCTGGATGCTGAGCTTGTAGGTGTTGCAGACTGAGAAGCAGGATGCAGAGAAGACAAAACCAGAGCCTATGAGAAGTACAGCACTGACTGCAGATATCACAGAGAGAGATAAACAAGGGCTGATGTAAAGAAACTGAATTATTGGAATGTATGTATTTCTTGAGCTGTGTACACAAATTATACAGTTGCAGTTTTCTGCTGGTCTTCACAATAGAAACACTGTAGGTCAAATTTGGGCTAATGTATTTTCAGTAAGCTAGTGATTAAGCTCTAGAAACATGCCCTATTTTTTATTCAAACATTTATATCTTCCTAGTCAACAGAATTCCCATACTGGATGACGACTGACATACCTATACAACAGTCCCAGTCTCCTGGGATCCTCTGGAGGAAAAATAATTCACTGCAAAAGGTTTCTTAAGCTGTTTTTCAGTTCTCTTGCCATGTTGAAGACAAGAAACTCAAGGAACTCTGAGTTAGAAACCATCCAAAACTGTGGGTCCATTCTGCTGGTCCCCATTTTCACTGGTCTCATGTTTTACCAAGCAGCATCTCTTGGCAGCTGGCACCAAGGGCATTTCTCCTGCCACTCATACAATGAGCAAACCATGGGTCCCTCTAGAATTCTGCATTCTGGGAAAAGCTATACCTGCCCTAAATTAATTCAGGATGAGCAGAAACTCTACTAGTAGGACAGCTCACTCCACTGGAGCAAGATCCTCCCTCCTCAGACTAATGCAACTCCACTGCAGGCCAGTTGACCACGTTGGTGTGCTCCAGCATTGACATGCTAAACGTGCTGTCTTGAGGTACCCAGAGCCATCAGTGTTCTGTACTTCAGGAGCAATTTGCAGTAATTCCTACTGCTCCTCATTTAAAAACCTACATTTAAACTTTAATTGCATTAGTCCTGCTAGTCCTGCTTTAACAAATTTACTCTGTGCTTAATATCTACCCTGTACTAATCCTTGTTTTACTAATGCAATACAACTTTTTATTTCTCTCATTTATTTCACCCTCTTTCTCCTTTTCTATTGGGGACTGTGCCCAATCTGGCCTGCTGAATCTCTGCTCCACTCTTCAAACTGACAGTACATCATGCCAACCCTCCTTCCTTGTCCCTATCACCTCCTGAGTTAGCGCATTGGCAGACATCTATGACTTGGAGGCTACAACTGCCTGTAAATTCTTATGTCCCAGAGGAGAGGGTGAAAAAGTGTTCCCTTCAGAAAGAGCACCAACGATAAGATGCAAAAGAAAGGTAAGACTTCTGACAGTTCATTTAATTACTCTCCGTTAGGAAAAAACCCACAACCCGTATACAGTTTGTAGTTTCTATAAGCTCTATAGACTATAGATGTTAAGATACTGACATAAAACATGAAGCCAGAGTCCTTCTACTCTATATTTACAAGGGAAAATCTGCTCTTTGATTTAAACCTCTGGTTTACAGAAGGTATGGTGGAGAGAGGTGCAGTTCTTTCCTTCTCTTCTCAACAGGTGAGTTAGCTGAAATGCATGCACCAAGCATTGTGTGAGAGAATATTACACTGACAGAGAAATCGAAGTATGGATAGTATGAAAATGCAAGAGGGATAATCTCCTGTGGCTGCTGAAAATCTCACATTTTTTCAGAAAACTAATACAGAAATCAATCTTATTTTCTTCTAGCTAACTACCTTCTGCCAGCCTAAATTCATGCTCCATTTTCGTTTGCATATAGTGCTTTCCACTGATGAAGCACAGTTAACAGCATCTTGATTTCTGAGTTTCACTTATGACATGACTACACCTAAACTAAAATCACCTGACAGACATGGAGTATAAAGCAGAAAATGTATATCATGCTCATGCATGTATGGACATACTCCTCTTTTTAAATTTTTTTTACATTTATTTGTGAAGTATGAAGCAGCTTCACTGTTTTTCTTTTTTATATATTTCTGTTTCCCTTTTGAAGTCTGAAATATCCAAAAGGGTTTCGCTTTGCTAGATGACCCCAACAGCAGCATGATAAGGCTGTAACCTGTTCTACAGCTCTTAATCTCTTCCTCTGTGGAGAGGACACACCGATTTTTTATAGCATTAAAAAAAGAACTTGTCAAGGGCCTCCAGAATATAAAGAAAAAAACAGAGGGCTTGGTATTTCTAAGGTCAAAAATCAGCAGAAAACATGGCTGAAAGAATCCTCATAGGTATACACAGTAAAATACAATTATTTTTTTTCACAGTGTTTTACAGTTCACCTGTGATTTGTGATTGTGAAAGTGTTTGTGTCTGCCCTTCAGAAACTCCCCACAAGTCTTGAGAAAGACATGTACTGTGACTGCATTTTCCAGTCTGCTCTAAATTTCAGATCCTTTCCAAATACCTTCACCGCTTACCTTCCCAAGTAAGACTGCCTTTCAAATTATTTTTTTTTCTTTTTTCCTGGCAGAAGCTGTGGGTCCTTGGAGAATGACTGTGCTTGGCAGACAAACCACGGCACTGCCAGGAAAGACAGATATTCTTCTAGCACAACATTTTCAAGTTGGTCTTCTCTCAAGAGAGATTTCCTCTAACAGCCTAATATTAAAGGACATCACTGTTATATCTGAAAGTTTTAACGTTTTCTGAAAGAAGAACAGTAAAACTGAAGGAAGGAGAAAACACTCTGACTATCCATTAGTGTTTGTGGGTTGTGCCTATTTAGGCAGCTTAGGGGTGAGATCACTACTCTTAACTAATAATGTTCTCATCCACAGAGCCTCTGATTGATACCCCCCCGCCCCCAAATTTTTCTTCAAAGAAGCATTTAATGGTGCTGCTATAGCAGGGTCATATTGAAAGATAAGCTAGCGTCAAGCTTTAAAAGACTTAGCTGATGAATAAGCAGATCTCCCACACTGCAGGAACGATAAGCTGTTAAATGCCTACAAGTGTAAAGTGCATCCTTTCTCCAGAAACCACAGCAGTTGTGTTCAGTGCTCCCCTCTGTTGCTGTGTATTCCTGTGGCCTTGTTAGAACCACTGACTGTAAAATCCCTTTGGATACCAGGGGATCTACCTTCAGAAGGCAGGGAAAAATATAGAGTCACACTGTTATATGAATTTTTATAAAAACTGAGACTTCCCTCTAGAATTTATGCTTGGTCCTACACATGTCCATTTTCCTCTTACTCCATTGACCTGTATGTTTTAACACAAAGGAAGACAGCTGTGCTGTATTATCTCTTCAAGATATAAGTGGCAAGCATGATATGCTACATGGATTTAGAGATAAACAAATTATCTAAACCACTTTTTTTTTTTCTCCTTTAACTTTTAACATTACTTGAAGAAGTACTTCCTACCTAACCTTTCTAATTTTTGTAGCAAGGACAATCATCATCGGAAATGAAGACGATTCCTAAGGTAGAACAAACACAAATGGGAATTACTACTTTTTTTCTGGGGGGGTGGTGTGGTCTTGATGCTTCCAGTATGTGTCCCACACCATAATTTGCCCCATATACCAAATAAATCCCTTGGCCAGTGCTACAGCTGTATCTAAACTACTCAGCTTTTTCCAATAGTTCCATCAACAGACAGAAAAAGGCACCAAAATGAAATGTTACCAGCACTTGCTTTCTTCCTCCTCTTTCTCTCTCTCAAATTTATTTTAAACCTTTTCCACGGGACTTCCTCCTTGACAAAATGTTCAAATGCGCTGAAATTTAAACATAATATAATTGAGGGGTTTCAGACAGCCCCTAGGAAAAGAAGATAGGGCAGAACAGGAACAGATGGTATCACCATATAAATTTTGCAGAGGGGTTGTAGAGAGAAAAAGCAGCACACCAGCCTAGGCTGTGGTACTGTAGAGTGCATTTAAACAGATAAACATCAAAGGAACCCATCTGGCCTTGAAGTGGAATCTGTCACTTGAGATTGTTACTATTTAACAGAGACCTTGGGGTCTTGGCCATGTTTATTATACTCATGTAATCCCTCCCCAGTTACATTTTTTGTTCCCCATCTAGTGACTGAGAGCTGCTGGAGGCAGGAATGGATAGACAAGCTGAGAGCCACAGCTTCTGTCATTGGCAAGGGAATTAATTTCAGGCTGAATACCATATTGCTGATTAACTGTCCTAGTAGGAAAACTGAAAAGGACTGTAGTTAAATTAGACATAATGCTGCCCTCTGATTTCTGAAGCCCTGCTCTTTCGTATTCTAATGGAAGAATAGGTAATGTGTCCTCCCTTTAAAAAGTTTCTTTCTCATAAAAATGAAAAAGGAATAATTAGAATATATTCACAGGACTTTTGTTCTCCAATTGTTCTTCAACTTATGCACTTTCCAAGCAGGTGAGATAGCTGAGGGCATTCAAATGCAGAACCAGCTACAGAATTGGGCATCAATGCCAGTGGAGGGGTTGGGTATTTTTCAATTACTAATTTCCTGTGGGATCCTCTGGCTGCCAGTAGGAATGAAGGAGAAAGAAAACGGGACACTGCTGTAAGGAGAAGCGTTATGCCCATATGGAGACAGAGAGGTCTTGGAACTAAGAGGTTCCAGCTTGTCCTCCCTTCTCCTTACTGGGAATTCTCATTCCACTCACTTTTCTCTGTCAGGCAGGTCTTGCTTGACCAGCCTGGTCTTCTTCTATGACAAGGTGAGCTGCCTAGTGTATGAGGAAAAGGCTGTGGATGTTGTGTACTTAGACTTCAGTAAAGACTTTAACATTGTTTCCCACAGCAGAAGCTGGAGAAGGTGGCAGCTGATGGCCTGGATGTCTCTAGCCTTTGCTGGATAAAATACTGACTGGATGGCTGAGCCCAAAGAGTTCTGGTGAATGGGACCAGATACTTTTGGAGGCCAGTCACAAGTGGCGATCCCGACCGCTCAGTATTGGGGCCAGTTCTGTTTAATCTCTTTATCAATGATATGGATGAGAGGATCAAGCACACCCTCAGTAAGTCTGCAAACAACACCAAGTTGGGTGGGAGTGTTGATCTGCTGGAGGGCAGGAAGGCCATACAGAGGGATCTGGACAGGCTGCATCATTGGATTGAGGCCAATTGTATGAGGTTCAACAAGGCCCAGTGCTGGGTCCTGCACTTGGGTCACAACAACCCCGGGCAGCACTACAGGCTCAGGGAAGAGTGGCTGGAAAGCTGCCTGGCAGAAAAGGACCTGGAGGTGTTGATTGACAGCCAGCTGAACATGAGCCAGCAGTGTGCCCAGGTGGCCAAAAAGGCCAACAGCATCTTGGGCTTGTATCCAGGCACAGAGTGGCCAACAGGACCGGGGAAAGTGATGTCCCACTGTACTCGGTGCTGGTGAGGCCCCACCTCAAATACTGTGTTCAGTTTGGGGCCCCTCACTACAAAAAAGACACTGAGGTGCTGGAGAGAGTTCAGAGAAGAGCGACAAGGATGGTGAGGGGTCTGGAGCACAAGTCTGATGAGGAACAGCTGAGGAAACTGGGGCTGTTTAGCCTGGAGAAAAGGAGGCTAAGGGGAGACCTTATCGCTGTCTGCAACTACCTGAAAGGAGGTTGCAGCATGGAGGGGGTTGGTCTCTTCTCTCAAGCAGCCAGTGATAGGACAAGAAGAAATGGCCTCAGGTTGTGCCAGGCGAGGTTCAGATTGGATATTAGGAAAAAATTATTCACAGAAAGGGTTGTCAGGCATTGGAACAGGCTGCCCAGGGAAGTGGTGGAGTCACCATCCCTGGAGGTGTTTTAAAGACGTGCAGATGAGGTTCTTAGGCATATAGTTTAGTGCCAGAGTTATGTTAACGGTTGGACTCGATGACCTTGAGAGTCTCTTCCAACCAATATGATTCTATGATTCTATGATGGAAAGGGGGAGGAATTGGGTAGTACACAGCAGTTTGCTGACATAATTTTTTTGGGCCACCACAAAAAAAGTCAAGGAAGTAGATGGACTTTGGTTTGGGGTAGAAATAAGGAGGGGTTTTTGATGTCAGAGTGTCCCTTTTAACATTTTCCCTAAGAGCTAACACATGATTTCCTTGGTAAAGAGGTAAAAAGACTAAGTTTTTGTGGGCGATGAAACTCTTTAACAATGGAGTGGTGGGAGGATGGGACAAATTACTCAGGCAAAGAAATACTTATTCTCTTTGTCTTCAGGGATAGTTTATCCTTCACCTCTTCCCTTCAACAACCACAATTAAACTCCCTTGCTTATCTGTTACCCTTAGGTATAAAAAGCAGAAGGTGTTTTATTTTGCTTTTCCTCAAATAAATTAAATGTCAAGCTTGAGAAACATGAAGAGGAACAAGGGGATTAGAAAGGTTTCAGCTCAAAGCGGCAATTTGATTTACAATAGCAAAATTAGTATTTAAAAAGGTTAAAATATTACAAGTGTCAGAATCCAAAGTATTGAAATCACCAGCAGAACAACACAATTGAACTGAAGAACTTATTTTTATTTGTAAGTATGAAAACCTGGTATTTAATATTTTCATCCATCTTTGAGAATGAGAAAAATCAGTAAAAGTTCACAAGATAGCAAAATTTATTTATCATCTAACTCTAATCTTAACTAAAGGATCCTGCCTAGATATTTTTTAATGTGCATACAGATTTACAAAGGGATTTTCTTCCAGTTAAGTATTATCAGGCATTTGACTTTATCCAATAGCCTTGCACTGCTTCCTATTTTCATCCGTGTTCCCAAAGACCAGTTTAGTTTCCATATCTTGCAAGCCACTAAAAGCCTTGGAAAAGACTAAGCAGCAAGGGACACCAGACAGAATATGTACATCAACTGACTGTCAGTCTTTAATACTTACCTCTAGGTAAATCATTGCTACACACTGAAATTAGATATCTGCAGAAGAGCAGTGACTTCACTGTATTTTTAGGTTACACAATAAAACCTGTTAAAACACATGGAGTCTGTAGGGGGACTAACACAGGAGGGACAAATGCTGGTTGCAGGAGGAACATGATAGTCAACAATCTCTAACATCACTCATAGGTAATGTACCCCCTTCATGCTCCCAAATGTTGCCAGCATTCCCATGTGCACCTTGTATTCAAAGACAAAATGCAGGTACTCACCCTACTACCACAATTATAAAATCTAGTAAATTCCAGCCATTGCGGAGGTAAGCGTTGGGGTGAAAGAGAAGTCCATATGCTATTACTTTTAAAAATGCTTCCACTGTAAAAATTATGAGAAAGAGATATTCCACTCGTTCCTGGGGAAGACAAGAGAAAAAAAGAGACAACGGTTAGCGTGAGTGACAAACTGTGGATAAGGATGTTTTCTTCTGTCACAGTCCACCCATGCAGCCTCCAACTCACTGACTTGCCACTTCGGTACATCTAACATGCATGGCTTGCCACAGGGCCCTTATCCTCAAGCTGGCATTGTCTGCAGCTAGTCTGACAGGACAGTGACAGTAAATTTTGGTTGGGCTCTGAAATTTGCTGCCCTTGCCTTGGCAGGGACCAGCTGCTGCATAGGCCTATGTGAAGGAGAGGATTAACACAGGCAAGTCCTAACACTCAGCTCACTGTGGAGTATATTGCCAAATATTGTCAGCCATCAGAACTGCATCCAATCCTTTTCTACTTCTGGAGGGAGATGCAGAGAAATACAGATGGGCCCTCCCAAGAGTGATGTGTGTGTGTCATGTGAATTATGAGGTTGTCCTATGCGGAGACAGGAGTTAGACTTGATACTTGTGGGTTCCTTCCAACTCAAGACATTCTATGACTCTATGTGTCAAACTGTGCCTTATTTGGGATTCCCTTTTCTGTTGCTGGGGAATAGGTAGGCTGAATATTGATGATAAACAATTTACAGATCAGGCTGACTAATACTGGAGGCTTTTAGTCATTCCATCAGGAATGTACATGTCCTTGTGAAATGCAGGCTGCAATTAAGCACATCCAAACAAAGTCACTTCCAGTGACAGTACAGTCTGATTCAGGACAAGCAAGCAGGTTTTTGGAGTCAGTACACAGGCTCACTGTCTCTTGTCTCTGAGGTTTTTGGCCCCAGTGTCAAATAACAGCAGCAGTATTGCAGAAATGGTAGGGACCTCCATCTGAGTAGGAGGGAAACTACAGCATTAGGTAATCACTACCGAAGTGCTGCACAGCAAGCTGAGTGTGAAAAAAATGTGTGCAAACTAGATGACAGCAAAAGGAGATTATGTCCCTGCAAGGCTAAACTACAAAGTAAGCTATTAAAAGTTAATATTAAAGAAATAAAAATGTGAGATAATTATAAACTAAAACAGCCTAGGCGTTCTTGGTCATATCTTACAGGGTACCCAGCAAGGCAATCAGGCAGGTCACTACTTCATTTTTCTTTTCAGCTCCACCTGCAAGTGCCCTGATCCTCTATTCAACTGAATGCATGTATGATATTTTCATATGACAGAGCAATACAGAATGTGCAGGATTATAAAAAAATCATTCCATCATTTGACTCAGCTGCCCATTTGAACTTCTTCCATTCAGCTCCAGGTAATTAACAACAACTCAGTAGCAACCCATTGATCCAAAAAAAGCAATTTCCAGTTCATCTGCATGTTTACATTAACATTTTATTTTACATGACTGAGAAATTCCATTTGACAGTAGCAGGCACATGTTTGTGCTCTAAAATACTGTGGTTTTCCCTCAGACAATGCTTTCACAACGCTTGCAGTATTACTTTGCATTGTGTACTATGGGAATTACCTAAAAAAGAAAATGTATAATTCTGTAGTTATCTGAACCAGTCATAATGCTTTTAAACATAACTACTACACAGAATTTGTCCATCATCATCCCAGACACAGACTGGTCATCACGCTAAGGATTTTACTCCCCTTGAATTCAGAAAAGGAAACAATGGTGTACAATACTAGCGACTACGTCTCCATCTCCACAGATAGCAAGCGCACTATTTATTTAGCACAGGAATTGGCACATAAATGTAACAACCAGCAGGCCAGGCATGGGCTTGGCCGCAGAAAAAAGCTCCATAATGGCTTGCACGCGCCTAGAAGTGGCTAACCTGGCAGCCATTCTCCTTCTACTGCTGCCGACAATTGAATGGGTACTAATTGATGCACAAATCAAACAGACCCAAATGATCAAACTCTGTGCACGCGTTTGTAAAGTAAGATAAGCTACCATGAAACCTCCTAAAAACAAACAAACAAAAAAATCACCAAGCACAAAAAACAACCACCAAACACAAAATGATTGTGTGATGGGAAGTCTATGCAGAGTCTTTTTGATTGTCCTGCACCTTTCTGCTGCTACATGCCTCTACCAGAATGGTGCAAGGCCAGATGTCATCCCATGCAGATAGCCGTGGTAGCTCTACCTGGGAGGTGACGTTCTACCTCTGAAAAGACAAGGTAAAACCTGTGTAGAGGCTGGAGGAAGATGGAAATGTGCTCTGCAGGGGAAGAACCTACTCTGAACCAAGCATGGGAATTGGGAGTGTTGTGCCTGGGATGGATGTGGCCTCACTAGGGATGAATGAACATATTTTAGGATTGAAACAAAGATTTCTCTTGCTGCAACCCAGCCCACTACTGAGTCTTGCTCCCTATTTCAGCCAAAGGCTTTCCAAAGTTGTAAGCAAGCTCTCTTTCCTTCCCACTAAAAGAGCCACAGTAGGTCCAAGACCACTCTCTCATTAAGTCTGTCTTTGAGGTTGCCCTGTGCACTGAATTTATCCGGCATCTCATTCTGTAAACAGAGACACGGGCTCATGGAAAAATACTGTAGGCCTTAAAAAATAGACCTTCCCAAAAATGTCTCTTAATAGTTCACAAATAAGACAGATACCAAGGGGATGTTGAGGAGCCTGCCCTCTTGCTTAATAACTCCAGGTTCAGTTTGAAGCAGACTGGCAGAACAAGAGAAAAGGGAGGCCTAAAGCTAACCCCATGCCCAGTAATTTAACAGCAAATGCTGTCCTTGACATCCAGGCGCCCTGGGACAAATACTGCTGCCAGCTCTGTGTCTGGCTCTGTGCTGCTTCTGTAGACACAGTGCTGTGCAGGCCTGCCTGGCCAGAAAAGCCATTCCACTCCATGAATTTCATTGAAATACCTGCAATAATACAATCAAAGTCCAAGAAATCAAGTACTTGAGAAAATTCTGGAACAGACCAGCCAGTATTTCAACAACTAACAGGTTCCATTTGGTTGGGTTTAGAAGCCTCATATCTTTTTGCCTCTAAAGAAGCCTATGAGACTAAAGACTCCTGTTTTGTTACTGTAATAATGCTGTTTGTTGAACCATGTTATTGACATAATAATATACCAAAATATTACACACACATGAAGATATATATATACCTATACATAAATATGTGCATATACACATATACAACTACCAGCTGTTTGAATAAATTCATTACAACTCTCTGCTTAAGATGTAAAGATCCATAAAAAATAAAATTCTATAAAAGCCCCTAAAATGAACATAAGATACCGAATGCTGAGCAGACGAGAGAGATTTTTATGATCCTCTGCACTTAAATTAATGATTTCAGGTTCTAAAACTGAAGGAAAAATACTGCTGAGATTAAACAGTGTAGCTAGTCCAAGACCATTTCATGAAGCTACTCCTGCTTACATTTAAGAAAAATTTGAAAAGTCTACTAATTAATTTGTGTTTCCTTTCTCCTTATACTATAAAACTAAAGAGTCTTTATGAACACAGCATAACTCAGTAGTGACGTAACATAACAGGGCTCCTGAGAACCTGGTTTGCAGCCCCAGTTCTGATGCCACCTTGCCTGGTGAACTCACAGACGTGACTCAGCCACCCCCTGGCCTCAGGCTGGAAAGGAAAGGAGGACCTGTTGCCCTTGGCACCTACAGAACAATTAAGTTGCCTCTGCTAAATGGGCTTCTATGCTTCTGCCTGTTCATTTGAAGCTGTGCTTTCACAGGTCAGACAGACTGGGCCCCAGCGTTTCAAGCTTCCAAGGGACATAGCACTGCAAAGTATCCATAACTCCCACTCCTCTGAGAAGCCCTTTTGGTGCCATTTTAAAAGAAACCAAGCTAGAAAAGTACTGGTGTTTCTCTACGAGAGAGCACCCTGCTGACAGGGAGGGAGGAATCTGCCCGCTACTTTCACAGGAGAGAACGGAGAGAGCAACAGCATTGCCCCTTGAAACGCAAATCAAAACCACAGCATCAAAGGTTAGGGAATTTATTCTGGAGTTGTAAGAAAGAGGGAGCAGGGTTTTTTCATTTCTGCCTTAGAAATGGGAACCATGCTGATGTAGCTGAGACACATGAAGCATATTGCAGGCTGCAGAATCATAAAACAGGAACTTCCTGCTTGGGAAATAGCAATGAAAATGTTTCAAAAACCAGAGGAAAAACCTAACAACATAAAAGTGGAAGAAGAGGAAGGACGAAAGTTTTAGAAAACTGGCCAGTGTCTGAAGCATACACAGATGTCCTGGGGCTGGCTCTACCACTCATTTTTGGGGTGGGGTGTGTTTTTTTGTTTGTTTGTGGGGGGTTTTGTTTGTTTTTTATTTGGTTGGTTTGGTTTTCTTGGGTAGATACAGGACACGAGCCTCAGCTGCCCTAGCTGACGGATTAGCCGGCACTAACATTGCCAAGAAACAAATCATATATCGTCTTCCTCTCAACGAAGAAACAAACATTAACTTACTCTTAAGGCTCTAAGATATATTTCCAAAAGAGGATTACTGTATTAAGTACAAAACCCCTTTAATCCCAAGTGCCTTCCGAAGACGTCATATGTTTGTTTTTGTTTATAATTTTTAAACTGTACCTAATGACATCCTGCATTCATAAAAGGAGTCTGAAAATGGAAAATCCAAACAAATTACTGGAGAGTGCCATAAGGCTTTTCTCCCATCAGGAGAGGAGTGATATGGTCCTCAATCATTCACTGGATCTGGATCCTAGCTCTCCAAAACCCTCCCACCCAGCAGTACTACAAGGTTATAATATTTTCTTTGCAAGAGTTACTTAAGGCTCAAATCACAATCAGGTCCTCACATCTCATACACCCCAGTCTAAACAGTTTATAGCCTAAAATTCAGCCACCACAGGTTTTCTCAGACTTTGCTGTCTCTCTGCTTGCACTCTGCTCTGCTTGTTGCAAGGCATGTTTCAAAAACTAGATCTTCTATATTTGAAGTAATGTGCAGCAAGCACTGCACAGCTAGAACCTTTATGAAGCCGCCTGTTTGACCGTAGACCAAGTTACGTCAGTGTCTGCATTATTATTCCCTAGTGCTTCCTTAAACATTAAGAGAATACATTTCTTCAGTAATGCAAATACTCAGTACTCCAAGCAAAACAGCAATATTTCAAGGACCCATGTCATATAGGATATTTTGGCATTAATTGCATAAACAGGCTATCAAAGATACAAGTCAGAGTGGAAGCACTCAGACTTTTTCCTAGTAGGGACAACAATCTTTTCTGATGGGCGGTAGGGAGACTAAACTGCAGGGCTGGGAAAAATGGCCCAGAGGCTTCATGAAAAAAGGTTCCGTGTTTTTGGATTACAAGCTATCATCACATCCAAGATATGGATATTCCCACTTTGCAAATATGCTGACCTGAAGGCTACTGTTAGCACTAAATATCTTTGACCTTCGGTAAGGAAGAGCCACATGTGTGCGCTTGAAGGATCAATTCAATAAAGCAGATGTTAACACAAGTTTGTACTCAGTGTACTCAGTTACTCAGGAGACATTTCCAGCTAAGTATGCGTGAAAATAGTATGCAAGCACATGAGGAAATGAAACTTAGAGGAAGGAACCTGTTTGGATTTTTATCTTTCTTTCTCCTTAAAACTACTGTCATTGCAGAAACAAGTGGCCATATCCATTTATTTGACAAAGAGAAAGGGATGATAAGATAGCACACTGCTGAATGTAACTCCATTTACTGTTACTGCTGGTCCTAAAACACAATGTCCCACCTCTTCCCCAAAAAGAATATTCTCAAAAATCAATCCTGACAGGGATAAAAGAAGTCCAAAGGAGGAAGTGGGTGACTATCATTCAACTAAACATAACTCACCATATTGGTAAACAGAAGTAAGAAGAGCTTCTGAAAGGTTAGATTTCCAAATATGACTAGTATTGCCGTCGCTCCAAACAAAGGCAGTGTCTATACAACATCAGGTTTTACAATGAGCAGAGTTAAATTCGTACTGAGAGATGCAGAAACACCACCTTGTAACTAACACGTGTAAACAGGAGATACTCTCATGTGCAGCTACTTTAAAGGTGTTCAATACTAAAAGAATAAAACAAAGGCAGAATTCTCACTAATCTGAGTAATTATAAAAAAGGAACATAGTGCAAGCCTGCCTTCAGTACTTTATGATAATTCATAACATGCCCATGATCCATTTAAAGAACTTCCACTGAAATGAATAAAAGAGAGAGCATGAATAGTTGTGAATTATTACAGACCTGATACACATACCCTGTATTCAATACCTGGCAGATCAACCATTGGCAAATCAACCAGTCCTTCATGCATAGCTCTCTGGCACGATCTAGTCTAAACTCCTTATTTTTCTTACAGCACTTTGACAAGGATCAAGTTGAATTTATTTATGGGTTCAGTGGAATTACATTTTGTGTCAGAGTCCAATTGTAATACAAAGCCAAGGCACAAGGGGTTAATCCCCTGTGCTACATACCTTGTACAAACACACCTTCCCCTTCAGTGAGACATATGTTCCTTATTCACTCAAATCAAAATACAGATGATAAATGCAATTACTGTTCTGATTTACCATAATTTCACCTACATTTTTTTACTAACATTAGGTGCAGAAAGAGGCTCCAGCTACACAGAATAATGTAATTATTGAAAATCCTACATTTCAGAAGGGGCTGACAGGCCAATGTCATTTGCACCACAACATGAGAGGAGAATTATTTTGAAACCTGTATACTAGAGCTTTGAGCTGGAATTTGGACTAGAAAACCCACAGAAGTTCCCTTCAACCTATATTTTTGTCTGAGGCTCCGTATGCATATTTTATCATTCTAAATGTACCTTTAGTCCTCAGAATGATCTAAAAAACTCAGTATTTCCTTTTCATTGCACAGCAATGACTCCCAGTGGGATACCTCATTCTCCACAACAGAGACAGTCAAGCATGCACCTTTCTGGATTCATATAAAAGATTATGCATCCATTTGGACTTAAAATTTGGACTCTGGTGCTGATTAGATAATGTCTAACCTAGATAAGATTTTTCTTTACGGTCTTTGGCTATCAGTAGCAGAAATCTCTTGGGCGTTGTTGCTCAAGATTTTTTCTTTTTTGGACTCAAACAGAAAAATAGGATCCTGCCTGTATATTAATTAAATCCAGATAATATGTTCTTTATGGGTTCAGTTTTTCTTTGGCATGACCAAGAATTGAAGCCATTCAAACAGGCCATGTACAAACATTTCAACCTGAAGAGCTTTGAAGAGGCAAAGAAAGTTGTATCCTAGTGTCTTTTGTTTTGGTCCACTACTCTGATTAAATTGAAATGAACTGTCACTTTGTATTCCAATCAGGCCAATAAGAGATTACCCTTCTAGGAGGAAGCAACATTAGGGAAGACAGCATAAGGTTTATGACTGTAAGAGTCTCATTTAGGATCTCTGGATAGAAATTAAAAGCTGGGTAGGTGGTGTGTTGCCACCATGCCTAGGAATTAAATACAGCCCTAGAAGAAAGCTTTTACTAGTTTTCTTTATGCGGTTTCAGAGGCAGTGAGGCAGTCCAGTGTCTTCTCCCAAGGTTAACACAACCATTTGAAACACCACAGTCAATTGTCTGTCTACCCACCACTGATTAAGGACAGAAGCATCCATTTAAATCAGAGCAGCCTCGGTATGACAGCTACATCTAACAGATCATCACAAAGCAATCTCATCCAGCTCCCAAAATGACTCGAATAAGTTAGAAACTGGCTGTTCACCATGATCAGGTGTTTGAACTCAATCAGGTATGCAATGAGAAATACAAGTCTATCAGCCATAAAACATTTCAGTGCTCCATTTTACTAATATGTTTCTTTATTGGTAGTATTAAAAACCAGGTCACTCTAGCATAACCTAATCTTTCTGTGCTCAAAACCATGTTAGTGTTAAATATTGAGCATTTTGTTGCCAGGCAGAACAGTAAATATATATCCCCCTTTAGGAGGAATTCTAAAAAAATCCCTATCTAATTAAATATTGACTCATTAGGACAGTTTCTAAAAGGTCTTCTTTATAGTGTATCATCTAAGCAGGATACATGGGCATGCTTTTGGAAACAAGCTACATGACCTCAGCAATAACTGTTCTAATGATTTTACTGTTTTGCACCATCTATGGCCAGGTTTCTAAAGTCACAGGTCCAAAGTTCTTCTCACTATATTGTTTTAATCTGATCATCATTACACAATTGGTGCTTTCAGTACATTAGTTTTCAACAAGTCTCTACACTTAACCGTATGAAAAAAGCTGAACAAAGGTAAACCCCAAGCATCTGACTGCTTAAAAGAATTTACCCTGTTCCATGAGATTTATCAATTTCTAGTCAATCACATGATTTCAGGAGCTGATGATTTTTTAATCACTTGGAATCAACATTATCATAACTGTAGTTTGTCTGTCCTGTGAGCTTAGACTGTTGTCATACAGACAGGCACGCTGAAGAACATTCATGTTGGTATTGAGCCATCTTTTCTAAGAGATCACCAAAAATTGGGTCCCAAAATGGAGGACTGAATTTATAACACTGCTCAACATGTGGATAGTGAGTTCCTTTGGAAATGTGCCCATAACGAGACTTTTTGTGTGCCAAGGGTTTTTACAATCCCCTTGTGGATAAGGGGTGTGGAGAAGTTGCATTCTATACTTTCAATTTAATGAAGCAACTTTTTTCTTAAAAAACTTTTTTTTTTTTTTAAATTAAAAAAAGCGGGTTTTTTTAACAACATAAAAAAAGGTCTAATCGCACAAGGTTTTGAGTAATTCTAGTACATGTCAGGTTAGACTAAAATATAGGGTAAATTGGGAAGAATTTCGCTGCTAACTTAAACATGGAAAATACTATCCTCTTAACTAGGTAAATAATTGTCTACAGGCTGAATTCCCCTTTTAAAACTTCTCAGGTAGCACTGAAGAAATAGAAACCTTCCCTAAATTGCCTTGCAGGGGGAACCCCATTTTGAAGAGGGCACCCCCATGTACTGAGCTGACAAAATGACTGGCATTGCCTTTCTCACATGAGTCCTTTACATAGGACATGTCCTTAGAAGAGGACATGGCTAGCAGGGGAAAGATGAGAACAGCCAAAGGAAGAAGTATTTGGGCAGCTAGCACAGGATCAGATGTCAGCAAACATGGGCTCCTCAAGATACCACAGAGACATCCAGCAAAATTTAGACCCTCTGTGAATTACTCTCAACTCCTGAGCACCACAAGAGAGTGCCTGCAGAAATCTGGCCCTGAATCTTTCTCTTAATAGGCCACTAAGCACAGACTTTTCTTTGACTGACCACCCAGAAGAGGTCATCAAATCCCACTTTTAAAACATTTCTGTCAAATGCATTTTAATCCAGTCACTCTCGTGCATTTTATGATGCTCTAATTTATGTTTTCAGTCTACTGCAATTCTCTCATAATTGTTTGTGCAGTGATGCCTTGACAGTGAATGCTTTATAAATAAATTGAATTGATGACTATTTATAACCTCACCCTCTTGAAAGTTCTAAGCAAATAATTGGTCCCACAGTTCAATGTTCTAGAGTTGAGGTCTCTCCATATGCGTTCATACAAACACATGATGTACACACACGTGTGAGAGAAAGAAAGGGATGGAGTGTATATGTGCATGTGACCTTTTCTCTCCATGAGTAACTTAAGGGCATATTTAACATTCTGTTCACACTGCTCATGACAGACAGGAAAAAAACAACTGAAGGAAATGGAAAACGAAAAGTCTTTGCAGCTTCTCCATCTCAGCTTCTCTCTTTCCTTTTGTGGGGCAAAGCTTTTCCGTTTTTGTATACTACCCCTGAGTAAGTTTCTGTTCGATTTCTTGCTGCTTGAACGGACAGGGCACGTGAAATGAGGCAGCTATAAGGACCTTCGACAACCAGCACATAAAACTCATTTTATTTCCTTAATGGAAGTCTAATTGGTAATTAAAAACATGACTGCGACCTGTGCAATACCCAGAGAATAGAAATTGACTTCATTTTAAACAGATGAAGCTCACAAGGCTGCCGCTCTGCAGAGCAGCAAGATTTCTTCTGGGCAAGGAGAAGTAAAAGAATTGTTTTAAGTTTTAGGAGGTTTTTCTAATTTAGGCTAACCAAAAAAACCCACAAAACCTGGTGTTCTTTGCCAGTTCTTCTGTCCCTTGGTTGACTCCCATCAGTCACTCTGCCGCCTCTCACTGTAGTGGCTGCTAATGTTGAAGTAGACCCAGGGACAAGAAGATGGAAAGTCAAATTTGGATCCTTGCCCCACCTTCCTCCCCGGCGCCCCCATCAGACTGAAACATGTATTTTGATTTCTTGTAAGACAAGTGCGTGTTTCATCCTGATATGTGAACATATTGCAGTGATAAAGGGGCAAACTATTAACCTTTCTAAAAACCACCACCATTCATCCCATTAGGCTGGGGTAAGGTGTCAAGTTGGTGTAACCTCAGCCTGCAGTACACGAGATCACCCTCAGAAAGCCCACAGCAGCACTTGGGTGGGTGCAGAGTAATGTAAGGTCACATAATAACAAAACAGTTGGATTTGCTTCAAGCAAGCCAAACACATGAATCTGGGAATGTAAAAACATTTTTGTTCAGTAAAAATGTTTAAACCTAATGCCCTGCTATTTCTGCACTGAAACACTCTGAGAACTTTCCTTTAGAGACAGTAGACAAGGGAAATATCACATATAGAATACTTCAACTTTTCATTCTAATATTCAACAAAATCAAGCTTTGACATACTGTTATTTCCCAGACAATGCTCAGATTTCTAACAGCCTGACTGGCAAACAAGCAGGAGGAAAAACGGAAAGAAGAGAAACAGCTCTGAAATGGGTTAATGCATGCTAATGCATTTAATTCACTAAAAACAAGGAAGAAAGATTTCTAATGAAGTTCAGGCATTAATAAGGAATGAATGTTGCACCCATGCCACTTTTTGCAAGTGAAAAGTCTGTAAAGAGCTATAGTGAGCTATGAATTTTCATGCCAGAAGAGGGGAGAGGCAGCCAGTGTACCTGTGTTTTCTCTTACTATGATAAACCCTTAAGACAATATTTATTCTCATGTAGATAAACTTGAAATAAAAACTAAGAAAAATATTAGTCTCTGGGCAAAGAGATGTCAGGAATGTTATTAATATCCTATAATGCTCTTTAATTAAACTCAGCTTGATTAGCTTCTGGACAGTTTGCAAAAAAGCATATTCTCCCTACATTCCCTGGCTTCAGGAGTGGCTTTATCTCCTGCAAGCATTGCAGGCTGTGGGATCTTTGTCTAAAGGGAAAATCAGGTTTCAGCTGGGCTGCCTGAAAAAAACAATAAATATAAATCCCCCCCACAACCAGAATTCCCGTTCATCAGTTACAGTCAAATCCTTATGACACCCATCACTTGGGAGGTCACTTCTGGTGAAGCGATCTCTAAGAACTCAGTCAGATTTCCTCTATGTTGGATAGACTACCTTGTGGGGCTGGCAAGCATTTTACCAAATGGACTTGGATTTCAAAGATTTCATGTTCACTCGATGAAAATAAGATGTTACACACTTCGTGTTTTCACTTACTCTGTTCCCAAGGCTCCATCTCTCCTCAATCAGCCTCTAAGCAAACAGGATTCATATTGATCTGCCTGAAAATTATTTTTAATGCTATTAACATTATAGGCTGCTGCACTGGATGTCTTCCAAGTTTTTCATCCTGACTAGTTGTTCCAATTGATCTGTGAAACACTATACCTATCACTTTTGCCTCACTGTTGGCCAAGCCCCAGCTCACACCACAGAAATGAGACAGCCGATGCCTGTGCTTGAGCTATGGTGGGGCCTTAGTGTTTTCTTGTGCTGAGAACATACTCTTCATAGCTTTGCAGATACTGCACAGTGTCCTCCCCTGACATTTTCTGGCTTTTTACCCCTTCATTCCCCCACCCTGCTTTTGGTACATTTTAGGTCACGGATAGTAAAGTGAGGCTTATTGTTGCCAATACAAATGTGGCAAGAGCTGGATGAACTCCTAGATACTGTTTTAAGACAATTATTCTTCCATCATATTGTTACCTCCCAGTCAAATATGCAATGACTACTGTGCTACTGTGTTTAGCTGGAGACTACCACATTAAATTCACATACATCAAATCAAGCTGCATATTTAATACAGCAAAAAGGAATACCTTAAACAAATGGTATGGCATTTCAGGTAAAGCTTTTAAGGTATTTGCGTAATAAACTTAGACTCACTTTATTTAAAAAAAAAAAAAAAAAAAAAGAAAAAAGAGTAAAACATAGATTTTGCAAACACTTGAAAGAATCTCTTATGGAACAGATTTTAAACGAAGTCCTAATTTGGACACAATTTTCAGCAACTTCTAGAAGGTCTGCATGAGCAAGAACTGAGTAAAAATCCAGTAAGTACAGTAAGACTTGGTCCAGTGATACCAGATACTTGATACCAGTGATACCAGAAATATTCTGCTACAGTAACATTAAATCAAATTGCACAGACTTGGTGGATTTTAGTGTTTTCTTTTAATTGCCTACAAACTGTGCTAAGGCAGCATTGTGTTAATGTTTGAGCTCAATGGCGGAATCGATTGAAAAATATAATTAAATGGAAAAAGCTGCTATTATTTACAGATTAGCAAAAAGGGTGTAAAAATGTTTGAATGTAGAAATGATGAAGAATAATTTCAATATTACTCTTTCATTCTGTTTTGACTATCTTTGGTATCACTTGTTACGCATAGATGGAAAATGAACAAGTTTTGCAGGTAATAAGCTTTGCTCAGTCTAGAGACTCTTCTGAACCTTTGAAAGACTGCAAGAACAGAACAAAGCAACCTAAAACTTTTTAAATTTAATATTTTATGGATGGAAAAAGAGTTTGTGATTGAATTTTTGCAAACACTTTCATGTTTTGATGAAATTGCTCTGTTTTAGTCAGTCTAAACTGAAATTTTCCAAAGCATTTTTTTCTTTCATAACCATTCCCTCCTTATAGGATCCATCAGGATTTATGAAAATATATAAAAATATTAGTAAGGTAGCATGTCACAAGGACTTGTCTCAAGCCCCTGAGCATGACTCCACAAGCTGCTTTCCAGAACTTATTGAACTTATCTTCCAGTCTCCTCTGTCACTTGTAACTCCTCCATTTCAGTCTCCCATGCTGTCTTACTCTGCTTTATTTCAAACTTCATTTGTTTTCACAAGGAGATGAAAAAAAATAAGTAAGGAGGGCTATGAATCCACTGGTTTATAGCAAAGGCCATAAAATAAAATAATTGAGAGAAATTCTTTAATTTTAATTAGCTTCCTTTCTGCAACCTTTCCCTTCATGAAACATTCAATTACCAAGAACTGATGACATTAGATTCACTATACTATATTATGTTTAGTTGGGCTGTTACACAGAAAAAGGAAATGACAGTAAAATCTCTCATGTAACTTGTCAGATGTGAAACCAGTAGAGCTAAATTATCCCACGTGTCTTCTAGAGCTGACTGAAAGGATGATACTGCCAGGGCTAAGTTTGTCTCACCACCTTAGTGCTTTAGATGTTCAGAGAAGGCTCCAGGGGTTATAGTCAATCACAGACTGAATATGACTCAATGTCATGCTATTGCAAAATGAAAAAAAAAAGCAAACAACATGCTGGGATGTGTAAACAAACGTATAAACCACAAGAGGCAAGAAGAACTCTTTCCTCTATACACAGCAGGGGTGAAAGTTATGCTGAAATTCTGTGAATGAAGTAATATGTGGATGGACTGGAGAAGGACCAGGGAAGAGGAACAAGCATCTTCAGAAGCTTTGAAAAATGACCTGAGAGGAAAGACTGATGTGACGTCGTTCAGCATAGAGAAGGTAAGACAAGGCTATAGACTGCTTCAGAGACGTGGTGAATAACCCCTTTGTCTGCATTCACTTTAGATATGGCAGGAGATAATGGCTTCACATGGGCACAAAGAAGGTTTACGTTGGCCAATAAGGAAACCTTTCTTTGGGATGTCAATATAGGTGATACACACACCAAAGTACACTGCCTGGGAAGTTACAGACTTTAAATCACTAAAGGTTAAATCCTCCTATGAGGCAGAATACCTAAATGGCCTCCCAAGGTGTCTTCTAGCCCTTGCTTTTTTATTGCAGATGTCCATGGCCACAAGATCCAGCAAGATTTGTATCTAGGAGGCAGCTGTCTATTGGTTTTGGGCAGAAAGACACCAGGTGACAGTCCTTCTGTATTCATGAGTGAAGAGCCTTTTAAAACATCTTTGACACTCATGCAGCTAAAGCAGATCTCCACAAGGAATCTGCTAGCCATTTGGGATTTCAAGGAACGCCTCCATATGTCATCATTTGGAAAAGGAGCTCAATGGTTCTCTTGGGGGAAACAGAATTCAAGCTTCTCCCTAGGCTGATCAGTTTAGAAATGTCACTGCAATTGCACTGGAATGGAGTCTCTCTGTCCTGATGGTGTAGTTTCAGGGTTTTCTAAGATTACACTGTAGAAGCTCTGTTGAGCAGAGGGACTTTCCCCTCTCTGAGAAAACTCTCAAGCATTAATGTTCTGGCCAATTCTCATCTGGGCTGGTGATATTTGTGGTGGAAGTTTCTCTTCCTCAGTGGATCTGCCTTTGAAGGGCATTTGTGAACATGACCTTGCGAACGTTTAGCCTTCTTTTGATCTCTTTAGGTCCACAGAGGCCCTGTAGCAGAAATCTATGAGCTTTGCTGGGCATATTTTTAATTAATCCTGGACTTAGAGAAATTTGGGGATTAGTGGATCACTGAACTCCTTATGTCTCTGGAGCAATGCTGGAGTTCACTTATTACAAGGAGCAGAGAAAGAGTCAGAATTTGTTGAGAATTTGGCTTAAGCCACTGAATCTACTGATTTCCATAGATGAGAGTAGTTTCCAAAGCACCAATTTTAGTAACTTGAATAAATACAGGACTGCAATAGATTTCACAGACAGTAATGAATGAATTAAAATACAAATAATGTCACATGAGCAAAAGAGAAACTGCCTCCATTTCATAACTGGGAAATTTGAGAAATACATAGGATAACGGTATTTGAAGATCTGAGGTCTGCCAGTTTCTAAGTACCCATTTTAGGACAATGACAGGCTGATTATTTTTTTTTTCAGAGACACCAAGTGGTTTGTTGACTAATTGGAGCGATGATGCCTCTAGGGACAGGATCTTGGCATGCTGACTTGGCTGACTTAACCAGCTAACGAGCTAATAGCAATTTAGAGAAGATGAACCTCTGACAAGCATGAAAAGACCTTGTCTAAATGTTTAGAAATCTTTGATTAATTCCTGGTGGATGAAAACTGAGATGTTGCTGTCTCTGCCCCTCTTTGTCCCACTCGGTTGCTTCCATTCCACCTCCTGCCTCCTGTTTTTGACACCTTTCTATCTTTTGTCTATTTTTTTGGTGGTGTTTTTGTTTTGTTTTGGGATTTTTTTGTGAGTTGTTTGTCTGTTTGTTCTATTTTGTTGTTGTTGATTTGTTTTGCACTCCACTTTTCTTCTCATTTTATACAAGGATTTCCAGAAGTTTAGTTGAAACTGCAGGTGACTGTGTCTCTATCTCCAAAACCCAAGCTGTTCAAAACTGAGGGACATGTTTGGAAGTTGGACCTACCTGATTACCACCTTATGATAAAATAAGGAGTGGGATGGTGGAATCCTGGGGGATAATATCCTATTTCAGGCCATAGATAAGGTGTACATACCAGGCAATGCTCATGAGGTACCAAAGAAACTTCATTATCTGAGATGGGCATTTTTGTGTCACTTCTGTAAACTATTCTGACACATAGTGCTACAGCAACATACATAATTTGGTGACATTTTCATTGTAACATCAAAATGATACCAAGACACCACAGTTGCAACCACAGCCCTGATGGGGACCAGAAGTGCCAAAAATCTCTCCCAACCAGCAGATCATGCCTGAATAAAAAACTGTCAAAACTAGCCTAGTAGCCTTCTGTTACCACACTGGTTAAAACCAAGGAGGATATGGTATGATATATGATATTACACAGCATAGCATAATGAATTTATTGCATTGTAGCTAGTAAGTAGTTTCTTTTACTAAAACCACTCTGTTGTTTAATCTGCAATCAATTGCTGACCTGTGTGCAGAAGGCTGCAGAGCTCCTTGCATAGTAGAGATGAGCTGCATTTACACTCACCAGAGAGGGAGCTGTAATACTTTCTGCACAATAGAGTTCTGCTGCTCCATTTATAAATTGCTGACTTTGACTGGTTGCCAGGGTCCTAGTGAAGCTGAATTAGACCCTGTGCATCAACCGGTCACTCGTCCTACCTGTTGCTATGTTGTTTGGTGTTTCTGTTTGTTTGTTTTTCTCTGCAAAACCAGAACATCCCCTGCAAAATTGTGATTCTGTTCAACTAAAAGAGTGTCTGACAGGATGCACGCTCCAGGACTGCAACAAAGTAAAGCAGTTGGCTTCTGCTCTTTAAATGGCAGAACAAAAACCAATTATATAAAAAGATGGTGTACCTACTGAGTGCACAACAAAGCCCACATCTCTAGATCTCTCTTGTAAAATAGGTGCAGTATAGCTCACTGCTAAGGTCATGGCACTCCTCCTTAGAAGCAATCAGAAGAATTCATGCGGTGGGTAGATTGATTAAGATGGAGATCTGAGATGAAATTCTAAGCAGGTCATAAATAAAAGGAGATAATATTGGCTTTCTGTTGACAGTAAGCATTCTTCCCCAATGTAAACTTAACACACTCCTTACAAATCTGTACCAGTAAGCTTTTGCTAAGGCTGGTGCTCATGGTCACTGCAGTGTGAGCAGGGAAAATCTTCACAAGGAGAGAAAGCAGGGCCTCGAACTACCAGTGGAAGGTGCATCAGAAAGAGATTTCGTGTTGTTCCAGCCCCACGTGTGTCCGCAATGCCCTTCCCTCACCAGGGCTCTTTGCACTCTCCCAAGGGGAGCTTTACAGCCTCCTAAAATAATCTTTATGGGGCTGGGTTTTACCAGGCAGTCATTTCTGAGAAGAATACTGCAATTTTAGCAGTTATTCGTAACTGTTTAAGAATATGCTGATGCTTAGGAAAAAAGAACCAAGAGTAACAGGTACTACTAATTTCTGATTTTCACTATCTTTGAAATTCAGTGCAGTTAGGAAGGAAAAAAAAAACACATATGCTGTCACATATACAAGCCTATCAACATCAATGTATTTTAATGGATACATTTTTCTCTTATATCTAGCCTCTGAGCTTTTCCACCTCTGAGCAAGACCTAAAAATGTACGTCATCTGTACTGTTCTGTAACCTGAAACCCCAAATCTGCTTCAGAAACCTTCTTTTCAGAAAAATTTAATAAGATGTGATGTTAACATCCCAATGGCTTTTCCCTCATGAGTTAGAAGTGTCACTCTCTCTGTTTCTACTCATTTCTGCTAGATAAATACAGCCCACCTTGATTTGAGAAATCCCTATGTTCTGCATTATTTTTTTGGACTGGTGAGGCTTTCTTGACTTTGTACCCCGAGCTCTTAAGTGGTTTTGCCTCATTTGAAAGCTGTATCTCTGCTCAGCATGCCTGCATTCCTGCAGAGAGTGGCTTAATCCCTCTGTATACTCACAATCTGCCTGAAAGGAATGCAGAGCACTCCCAGATCTTTAAATGGAGGCAACACAAAAATCTATTTTCTTTTATTAACGGAAAAGAATCCCTGTACTATTGGAAAAAAAAAAAAAAGCCCAAGCCCCCTCCTTTTCGGTATTATCCTTTTTTTTTGCTTTACTCAATTATAGCTGATTGGTTATTAACTGTCATGACATATGAGTCATGCAAGATCTAGGACAGAGGACATGTTCAGAGGTGCTTAATCACGATCTAATATTTAGCATGTACACTTGTTTATTAGGTAGAGTTGTGCATGATATCTACATTGTGCTGTATTAATTCAGGATGTTAAGGCTAGACAGGCCAAAGAATGATAGACAAAAGTGCTACAGGCACATGAGGAGAAAGAAAGAAAAGTTAAACCAAAGCACAATAAGAAACAGACTCCCAGGGCATGGGAAAGAAGAATTCACACTGAGATTTTTCTTATGGGAAACTTGTAGGTCTCACCTTGGTTATACTAATTTAGGCTCAGAGTAACTTCCTTTTCATTATGCTTGACTAGTTTTACCCTAAAGTAGACAACCTTCCTACACCTCAGATTTTCCTCAAAAATACCTAGCTCCCAAACGCTCCCCAAACTCCTTTAGTATCTCAGAACAGCCCCCTGGGCACCAAATAATGGATTTTGCTACCTCTGCTTTGAAAAGCTTTGACATCTGCCTCCAAGTATAACACATAAGGAAAGGGGCAGCCTATATGAAAATATATGGTTTCTCCTTTTCCCCCTCATTCCAGCAGTCAGCTCTCAGTCAGCACCGCAGAAACAGCTTCTGAAAGAGCACACAGAAGGAAGCCAAGCTGTCTCAAGGTGAAGCAGATGATCGTAGCATTGTATTGGGTGGCGGTGCATGCACGCAGACGAAAACACAATTTAGTCTGAGGGTTCCACTCTGCAGAATCACGACCTTTTTCATGGGCAAAACCAATAAAAATATAAATAAGATTACTTGTCTGTGAAACTTATCTAGGAATGACAAAGCTACGTAGACAATATGGAAGAAGAAAACAGAAATAAGATGTGCTTAATACATGTAAGGGTTTTTGAACTCTGGATAGTTCAGGAAAGGAATATGTGAAAGCAGAAAAAAAAAAAAAGCTATTTGGCTAGCTTCTCCTGGCAGCACTTGACAGCTGAATGGGGTTTTGAAAGGCCTGAAGGCAGTTTACCACAGGGACTGAGTCAAGGCAACTTTGCATGAGAGAGGATTCTGCAACACATAGAGGGTAGATACCTGTTTTAAACCCAGCTATTCATCTTATTGCCCAGAAGAAGCTGCTTGCTGGGTGCCCCAGGGAAGACTGATCAATTCTGCAGGCATCCCTCTTTTCTACTCCCGATTCCTAGGCCTCGTTTCCATTTTTTTCCCTTTTTTTTCCCCTCAGCCACCAAGAAGTTTTCTTGTTAAGCAGTTTCTAAACAACATGCATGTTTCTCCTTCCAAAATTACAGACATCTCAGTGACAAGGCAGAAAACCTAAAACAGTGATTAAGATATCACTTCAATGTATTGCTTGATTCAAGTTATCAAGGTCCACACACTTCAGAGAGTTCTCTCAGAAAACAGAATTTGAAGGGCACAAAACTTGTGCCTCATCTCTGCAATGCCTGTCCAGAAATGTTGCCACTTTAGTACATCACAAGTGATCATAAAACCAGCAGCTTCTCCAACACCAAAATACAAAGGAACATTATAAAAATTGATTAGATCTAAGGAAGGAACGACAACCAATACGTCTATGTCCTCTGCCAATCTGCTAAAGGAAAAACAGTAAAGCAGACTAGTTTACAATATTGGAAAATAATTAATCTGACTCATACAATTACTAAAGGACATTTGTCTCCATAACCTGGTAGGCACCTACATTTTTCATCCTGTTGAACAGTATTACTAACTTTTGCTTTCGTTGCCTTGTTAAGAAATAGCCCTTTTAGTCTTGCTGTTTTTCAGCTGTCATTCAGCTTAAAAAAACATGAACTAAGCAGAACGTCTATGTAGGATGTTTGCTACATGAGGTAGATGAAGGAGGGAAGAGACTGAAATCCCCTTTGCCTGGTTTCTGCAGTGAAAGAGGAAAGAAACACTATCATTTTGAAGCTGTAAGGCAATGTTCAGGTACCAGGCTGGCAAGGACTATGGGAAACTAGAAAAGATTCAGGAATTAAGGAATGTCATTTTGCTATGCCACAGAAGTATAAATTAAACCTATGTAACATTTGGAAACCAACAGATCTCCTTACAACAAAACACTTTTTATGCAGGTATGTTATGAGTACCTGAATGAACAAATTTTTCTAGATGAAATTACACACCAGCAGAAGTTTCCTGGTTTGCCTAGATATTAGAAGTGGTGTCTTTAAAAACTCAGCATTGACACCCAGTCCCCAGGAAGAAATGCCTGTTTTTTTAACCAAATCTTACCAATTTGCAGAAGAGACACCAAATTGGAGTTCCACTCTAATGGCCACTTCAAGCAAAACGTCAGGATCTTTCATAACTTCAAGGATTTCTCAAATTATATTAAAAAGGAGGGAGAGGGAAGCTGGGGATTTTTTCTGTCCTAGGCTATAGATAAGTGAAGGCTCATCAGGCACAGCGATATTTTAAATGGGCCACTCAGCCCACAGCAGCACTGAATTAGGGCAGCTACTGTGTCTACAGCAGAAAATAGCACTGTAAGGCTGATTTTGTGAGTAGCCCTTCTGCAGTTTTTCAGGCCCACTCAAAAGCTTTGCACACGTGTGGAATTTGTTGCTTAAAACTGAGCATTCCAGAATGAAAACTCTGGCCAATGCGATTTACCTAAATCATGCGTGGTGAGCTGAGGCTCAACCCAAAACTGCCCTGTCAGTCCCTGTTCTGCCAACACCATCTGCAACGCGCACTGCAAAAGTGCCGAGAAATAGGTAAACATCTGCTCACATGTGGTCTTCTCTCTGCAAAACAAACATACTGGTTGGTTTCGAACTGTGGATATTGTCAAGTTAATTATTGCTGTCAAGTTAATTATTGCTGCTGTTCTTATTATTTTCCACCCATCATCTCTCCTGGAACAATTCACTAGGTTCCTTGGAGAAAGAAGTGTGTCTGCGGGTAATGATTTCACTGCTTTTCCTCCTCTGTCTGCCTCTCGATCGCTCTTTTATATTGAGTAATCATTTATAGGGTAGTTTAATTAGCTAATTATGAACATGTTTGGGTATTTTAAGGAGGAAGAATCATTGTTTACTTGCTAGTAATTAAGTGGGTTGCATTTGATTTTGGTGTCACGAAATTTATAAGTATTATTTTTCTGGGTGACAGTACCAAATATTAAAAACATAATTATTTGCTTATATCATGGTACACTGAATGGGGAAGTAAATTTCCATGACTCTAGGCTTTGGGCTTCTGCTGCATTATCGTTAGTATAACTGATCTGGCTACACTTACAAGGCTGTAGAAAGAACAGTTGGGAAAAGGACACTAGTTACAGACAACAATCAGATTTCAGCAATCCCAGTAAGATTTTATTTAAATGAACATACTGCAAAGCAGGACTGAAGAAAACCATGTGATCCCACTCATGATATACCTCTGAATATCGCTATTCATTTCCCATATCACGTCCTACTTGTGGCACTCATCCTTCCTTTCCAGTGGGGGACAGCAGGGAATGAGATGAATGATGCAGAAACAATACAGTATCAGGACTTGGGCCTCCTCAGGCTTTTACTCCATTTCTCAGCCTTACAATTTGAGAAACACACATTACCCAGTCACTCTAGCTTAACTAAACATGGTTTTAAGACCTCAATTTGCCAGTTAAAGAGACAGCAGAACAAAGCTTCTATCACACGTGAAACTCCTTCCATCATTGGTACCCCACAGCTCACATTACGAAAGCACTTTGAAAACAGCAACAGGAAAAGTATTAAGTCTTTGATAATACCAAACAAGGAGCCAGACATTTTGTGCATTGAATCAGGGTGAAACAACACATTTCCTCATGAGAGACAGCCTAGAATGGAGATGCCTGTAGGATATCTACAGTTCTGTTCCCTTCCAAAGGCTGAATTCTGTTCCCAATTCTGTCCCAAACAGCACAGTTCCTAAAGTTTCCAGTAACACTACATCCAGCTTCATTAATGGACAAGAACAATTTATTTATTTATTTATATCTTTATATATATAAAAAACATAACAAACAGCCACTAAAAAATCTGCCCTGTAATGTGTCCCCTATTTTATTCCTCTTCAAGCAAATTTTAGAGGAGATTATAAATAAGGTGTTAAACACTCCATTTTGCACTTTCTTGTATATTGCTCATTGCTCTTTGAAAAGTATTTTCTCTATAAACTCTATATCTATTTCAAACTAGTAAATACTATAACTAGCAGGAAATAAATACGCAAACCCTGAATTTGCCTTAAAAGGACCTATTAAGAACAGCAGTAGCATGTTTACAGTTCTTTTTCTTTGATTCATAGTTTCTGAGGGTTTACCACACATTTTCAAACTTTACTAAAAATACTATGCAGGCTAGAATTTTACTGGTTTTGAGATCAAACCCCAGAGCAACTTAACTGCACAAGACTGGACTATTACAAAATTACCAACTGCTGTGGAACTTAAGGTAAAACTGTGACATTTAGCAAGATAACAAAGATTAGACCAAGCATGCAAGCAACATCCACCATAGCCCACGGGAATTCGTCCATAACCAGTTCTTATTTCCAAAGGTCCCAAAAATTGAATCCACCTTGCTATGTGGACTGAAGGTCATTAGAGATGGGTCCAGCTGCACCAGAAGGGAAGTGAACCCTGGAGTCAAGGACCTGAGCTAAATATAACCTGCCATCAGCTTCATCCTGGCTTTAACCTTGAGGTGATTATCAAAGCATTCCAGTGAATTTCAAGTGCCGTGGTATCACGTGAGAAGGAAGTTGCTCTCAGGTATTCATATCACTGCAATTCACGGCTTCTCAGTATATTAATGACATACGTGCAGTGAGCTTATATGCATGAGTCTCAAGCCTCCATGTCCTTGCACCACCTTCACACAAGTATGGTTTGTTGTTGGTGGTTTTTGTCTTTTTGTTTTGTTGGGTTTTTTTTATCTTGGAGGGAAGTTACAAAGTGAGAGCGGAGTACATTCAAGCATCTCATGGTTAATTAATATTGTGGCCACAAACACAACATTTTATTGCTTAAACACTATACACTTCCATAACCTATCAATAATTGGTCTTCCCTCAGTTGTACAAACCTTTGGACTAACTAATGAATATTAAAGGCTAATGCTTTACCAGACGTCTTGAGGTCATATATCAAGACCTACAGCACTGTGACAGCTGCTAAAATACATGAACTGCACCCATATACATCCAAGAATTTGGAGGTATGTTCGCTGAAGGGTTGCACAAATTGCAGATCCACAAAAGGCTGCTGCAAGCACACAGTTGGAGCTTTATTCACAATTGGGGCAAAACCCTCCAACATTCAAGATTCCTTGGAAAGAAATAGTGACACTTGCAGAGCCCCCCACATCTGCAGGCTCATTTTAAGTCAGTAACACTACTTGTATGGTTGAAAAAATCCCTTTGGAGCAAGAAAAACAAAGTTTTAACTTCTCTCTCAACAACACATGTATGTCATAAAGAGTCAGAAAGACTCTTATGTTTCATGATATAAACTTTTAAAAGCTTCACCTTCATTAATAAAGTTTCTTATTCTGCCTAATGAATATAGCCATTGTGTCCCTCATGTTTCAGCCTGAGTGCCACAGTCATAATGACCTGAGATTTGTAGATTTCTCTCAAGGTTGATTTCTTACAGACATTAACAAGGACAGAGAAACTTCCACAATGCCCCATTAACCATTGTTTTCCAGCCTCAAAACCACAAGAGAATGTGCTGCCAAGCACAGGGGCCCCACTAATGCTATATATAAAACTTCCATTTCTGCTCCTATTGTTGACAAAGAGTAGAGAAGAATGAGGGAGCAAGAGGGAGGTAGAATGCCTTCAGAGATGAATGTGGAAAACAAGGAGATATTACCCATTCTTTTCACCTCTAGCCTTGAAGGAACCCCATTTTTGTCATTTAGTGGTTAACACCACACACAGACATGCACTTCTTGTCTTGGCAGAAGAAAAGCTACTAGTAGCATGGTAAGGAAAGTCAGAGAGATTTGAACAGTTACAAATGAAGAAATAGAATTGAGCTCTACAGTGTATTCACCTACAATGTCCAGTCTACTTTTGTTATTCTTATATTCTAAAGATGGAGGTTCCACAATTTCTCTTTCAAACCTCTTCTACAAGCCAGGCAGCCTTACAGTAAGAATACTTCTTAATACTTGAGTTATCATTTTGATTGTCAAATACTGCTAGTTTTTACTCCATTTCCAACGCAAGAGTTCTCTTCTTCGGGGAAAAAAAGCACTAACCAAAAGCTTCAGAAGTGTGGCATTTTTTTTTTTTTTCCACACTAAGAAATTAACTCCTTGTTTAATTCAGTGCTTAGTAGCAAAAAGAACTCTATCAAAATAAGATTGGAGATTTTTTAAACTGGGGTGGGAAAGGGAGGACAGATGCATCCCCAGAGTATGCAAAATAGAAATGAGATTGAAAAGTGAATTAGGTTCAAATAAAGTCACCTTGATTCAAATTAGACAATCACATGCTGCAGTAAAATTAGAGATGCAGTCCTGTGATGTCTAACCAGAAACTACCATTCCCTTACTAACACAGTATCACAGTATGCTTCCCTGCAAAATAAACCTGTAACCAGGAATGGATATTATATTGGATGTACTAACATACCCAAACTAGTGTCCACATATGCAAGCTGCAACTCACAGAGCACTGCTGACTACGTGGGCCAGTCCAAGTCTTACCAGGCTGATAGATTACAGGAAAGAGCACAGCAGATCCCAAGATGTTCAAACAGTCAGATTCTCTCTCCAGAGAGGAGAGAGAATAACGTTTTAAGGGAAGTTCTCAGTTCTGCCCAAGCAGTGGGGCTGCAGGATTGCATCTTGGCTCAAGGTTTATCAGCTGGTGTAAGGATGAAATCAGTAACAGGATAAGCAAGATCCAAACACAAGTGATATCCCTACTGCAGCTGTAGGAAGCTAAGCACGCTCCAAACATGGGGCTGCAGTCAAGACAGGATTGAAGAGCAGCCTGGATCCAGCACATGAGGCTTGATCACTGGGCTATAGCGAAATCATGATGCACTATGCAGCACAACTCAATCTTCTGGTCCTCTGTTGTCCACATCAGACCCTGGTGGTCTCTCAGTCCTTGAGCATGGATATCCTTCCCAGGGCAAGACCGCATGCCTTCAGGCATAGGGTTTGGAAACAGTCAGGAAATACACTTCTTAGACCCAAACAGTGCAAAGCACACTTGGACCTCAGTGTTTGGTTATAGCTGGAGTGAACACAAAAATGGATGTGCATTAAGCAACATCCTGAGGACCGGGATTCTGCCCAGTGCATTTCCTCTCTCCCTCTGTTTCCCAAGAGAACACGAGTCCTTTGGATCAACACTTGTGCAGTCTGGAGTGGTGGTTATGTTATAAAGTATTTCTCTGTACAAGTTGTTGTTTTGTGGGGTTTTTTTGTGTGTGTGTGTGTTTTGTTTTGTTTTGTTTTTTTTTTTTTTTTGTGTACAGATGAAAACATTAACTTATAAACAAGTGCATCAACCTTTTCCTTCTGAAGCCAACCCCTCCTCTTCAAAGACCGCAGGAGCTTGGGCCTGGAGGAGACAAATGGCATTATCTGAAGTGGGCAATATGAGCATTTCAAAATTATAATCAGTCTTGGGTATATGCATCTCACAGCTTGTACAAAAAGGACAAAAGATACTCAGCCCATAAATGTATTTTCAATACAGCTGTCCATCATAAAGTTTTATCAAATACATTTAATTTGGGACTTGAAGATTATGGGGTTGGAGAAAGTCATACAACTAACCACAGTGGAGATTGCTACTACTAGATTGGAAGGAGAATAAAAATGGGCAGGATTTGGTTATTTGGTTTGTCTTTAGCCACTCCAAGCTGGACTGTTGTGGACACTCAATCATCAAAGGAAGCAAGAAGCTGTATTTAAAGTCATTATGGCTTTCAGATGGGGGCAAAAATGAACCAGAGAGGATCATTATATGTCATGTGCACACTAAAGGGGGAGCACTAGTAGTGATGTGAAATTGGGTGCATTTGTCAAAGGAGTGCATTTTCCCATGACAAGCTGAGTCATCTTGTACACAGCTCTGAAAATGGGTTTTGCCTTGGGGTTGAAGTTTACTTTGTTTTCAACTGAAACACTGCTTGTGGTTTTTCAAGGTTAGAAGAAGAGACTCTGTGGAGACCCACATGTGAGGCCTCAACCTAAGGACTGCCAGGGCGGCTGGAAACTGCTGGTCTCCTGCTCTACGGTCACATTTTCTGAAATGACCTCCGGCACGAAGGCAACCACATTAACTCTCTCACCAACTTCAGCAGGTGGTTTGGTGGCTCTCATTAGCAATAATGGTGTGTTGGGGGATCTGAAGCCTCTGGACAGAATCTTCGGGGCTGTCACAGCTGATGACCTCACTCTCCAAGGTGGCCTGACTACAAGTATAATACATCGATGTTCTCTCTACAATAACACACAGGCACACTCACACCAGCATTTTCTTAATAGGCAGCTGACAGGCAGGAAGATTATTTCTAATAATGTGGCTTATCATCACAGCTCCTGATGAGATAAAGTGACCCATATGGAGAATAGCATGTTCATCCACCACCTTCACCTACATCAGCAATAGGAAGGACAAAACAACCAAGTGCAAGGACAGCAAAGTACAATATGCAGAATCTCCAAATTTAGACTAAAAAAAAGGTGCAGCCTGGAGGGAAGGAGCTCAGGTGATCTAAACAAAGCAGCACAAAGCAGAGACAACCTGGACTTTCCTCTGGCTCATTGCTAATGCAGCGAGTGCCAGCAATTTAATCCTGGGAAAGCTCCAAGCCAGTCCTCCCAGCAAGAGATACCAGACCCCAGCAGCTGCACTGGCAGAACATGCTGGCATGCTGTTCTCCTTTCGCTGTCCCAAGGTGGCTGGGTGAACGCGGTCAGTCTGGTAACAGAGGGAATTTTCTCAGGACTGTTCAAACAGATCTAGGACATTTCGTGAGCCAAGTTGTTTAACTCCATCTTACCTGGTCTAAAGCCAGCATGTGATCTTTCCTTTCACAGTTAATCTGAGACATCTTGGCCAGGCCCGATGCTGGAAGGTTTCAGTTTAGCCTTTAGATAGTAGAGACCAGGCAGCTGCTTGGTCACAGTTACATACACTTTTGAAAGCATCAGTTGTCCTGTCCTCTTCAAATCCTGACTAGCATGACAACAAAAACCAGCTTGTACAGGGGCACAAATATCTTCTGAGGTAGCACATAAACAAAATTAGAGTTTTTTTTTTTAACTACAGTTTTGAGATCATCTTATCTGTCTGCTTCTTTTTTGCTCCCTTTTGTCTCATAAAAGGCCCCTTTTCTGTTCTTCCTGTAATATCACACCCCTATCATTACAATATCCTGTTCTGCAGCTTCAGCCAGCTTGAAGAGCTCCCCAATATCTCCCTACTTCACTAACTCCTTACAAGTCAGAGCTCAGTGACACATGTGCATGAAACAACAAAAGTTGTGGAGAATGGGAAAGTGGTGTAAAAAGAAAGAACTTGAGAAACTAGCTTACTGGTGCACACACAGCAGAGAAGAACAATTTCTTCCTATCATGCAGCTTAAGCAAATGGGGCAGCTACAAGCCAAATGCAACCTGGGGAAGTATGGCTCTTTCCATCAGTGAGAACCCAGCAGGGGCTAAAGTTCAACAGGAGAGGACGCTAATGTGCGCTAGATAAATCTCTTAGGATTGCAGTAACAGGAGCAATAATACAAAATTAGATATACCAGCAGGTGAAAAATTTACTGAGAAAAACACAGGCCGGCAAAAAATACGACAAAGGCATTCTGGTTCCCAGCTGAGGACGGTTAACTGGGTCAGAGCCATATAAAGATATGCTTTATGTGGCTATCTTATCCGCCTTCACTTGTGAAAGAATTTGTGCATTACTAGTATTAATGGAAGACAAAGATTTGCAAAGAAACACTTTTCTCTGTGTCCCAAAATTTATCATCATGGTATAAGATATTTTACTTATCTAGTTTCTTTTGCAACAGTTTTCCTAGGTCAATAATGTACTGATGTTTGTCCTAAACAGAGATTTAAAGAACCAATGTTAACAATGAGTTTCACTGACTCCTCATGTGAGGATATTTAATGAAGAAAATGAGGAATTACAAAGTAAGACAAATCTCACTTTATACTTTTGCAAGAGACAGACCTTGCAAAAAAAGACCCCTGTCCCACTTTGGTGAAATGGAATAAAATATCTACTGTAAGTATGAATATTAGAAGTGGGGAAGAAAACATGTTTATGTTCTGCAATGTGAGAAGCTCAGAGCAACTTTTTTGGCAAAGTGACAGAGAAAAAAACACATTAAAAAAAATGCAGAGTATGTAGAAATGTATGAGAAAGCAAAACTTCTAGTGTCTGAACTTCTAGTGTTCTAGTATTGATTTCTGGAAAGGTAGAAAAATAGACAAAGAGATCTCATACTCAAGCTGCCCTGCTTTGGTAAGGGAACTTCTGACTGAGTGAGCAACATGATTCTATAGTTTCAGGAAGCATTTTTGGAATAAAGGTATTGGTCTAGGAAAAAAAAAAAGGAGAATGAGTCAAAGTAAAAAATGGGTAATGAAGAATACCTACAGCTGAGAAGAGCCCACATCTTAGTGCCTCAATAATTGTCTCCAGATCAGAAAAAACCAAGAACCACCAAAGTCAATATTTTGTTTCCTTTATCTGTCTCCTACCTCGGGACCGTAACACTGACTCTCTCCAAGGCTTCGCTCTTGTCTCCATGATGAAAAGGATCAAGGGGAAAGAGGAAGATGGTATAAGGCAAGTAAGTACTTGGGAGAATAAAAGATCATTTTCACACTGAAGAATGGAGGGCACAAGAAGGGAAGAAACGAGCTGTGGGCCCCCGGACAGAAGGAAGGGATGCCTGGAGCCCCAGCACAGAGAAACTGAAGAAACAACCTGGTCTCTGAAGGAAACCAGGGTGAAAAACTACAGACGTAGAAAGAAAGGGTATGGAAAGATGCACAGGGACTGTGACAAGAAGGGAACAAAGTCACAGCACTGAAAAGAGATGGGCAAGTAACACAGATTGCTTAACAGGGCAGGAAAACACATGAATACAAGAAATCCTTTGAATGCGCAGTGCACTTACACACCTATAAAGCACAAGCTGTGCAGCTTGCACTGATGATTGCTCTGTTTTGCTCCATACAGCAATGAACTGGAACAAATCAACATGAGAAGTCTAAAATAAAAGAGGTAACAACAATCACAAGGACTACGTCTCACCAGGGAACAACAGGACACACGCAGAGCAAGGAGAACTCAAGGAGCAAGGTATCTTCAGCTCAACTAGCAGGAGGCCAGTACAGTGGTCTGTGTTTTCTCTGCTCTCTAGTCTCCCAAGAAGAATATGTAAGCCTAGCAACATGCAGACGAGAAGTTCCCATATGCATAAGAGAACTGAAGCTGCAGTGACTCCCAGCAAAAGCAGTGGGTATAAAAGGTGTAGAAAAGTCCTTTGTAGCTCCCCATGTAAATCTTCAAAGACCAAGAGATGCTGAGCTTTCTTAATAGAGCATATATTCTGTTCTGGAGGAAGGTCAACAGTTTAGTGCAAACTAATTAAAACACAACACCCTTGCCTCTTGCTATTATACAGATTACTTTCCCTTTTATTGGTGATCACAGTCCTGTAGCAAACAGAAGAACAGCTCATATACATGACTAGTATTAAGAAATGTGTTTAATGTACTCTAACTCCCTGTAACGAAATTTAATGTCTAGGGGAAGAGACTGCACTTTTTGATCATACAATTCTTTGCAGACCACATGAAACACAAAACGAGGGTTTGCAGATCATAGTCAGTCAGCTCTAATCTACAGAATAATAGAACTTTTTCAGCTGCACTAGTTTATAAAGAATAAAGACTGTCAGGAAAACCTGAGTATTTATTACAGAATTGTAAAATTAGTGGTTGTAGGGAATGTAGTATACATGATGTACCTGAATTACAAGCATTTGATAGAGCACCTCAGGAAATATTACTTACAGTATTAATTCACTTCAGTCTCAATGGGAACAAAATCAACCAAGGTGAAAACAGACTGAAAGGCAGTAAACAAAAGCCAGGTTTTGGCACTATGTCAAGTTTGCACACCTAGTTTATATGTAAATAACCTATTGTCTTTACACCTATTATATGTAAATATGTTAGTCCACTATTTGCCTACTGTCTTCATCACTGTTACAGAAAAAAATAAAGTGTCTATTAATAATGAATGACATAGTTACAAACCTAAAAATTGTTTAAAACATTATTTAAATCAGAAAAATAAAAAAAAAGGTAGCTTTAAAGGCTAGAACCACGACTGGAAAACATGAGACTGAAACAAGCTCTATACAGCAGCATTAGCCAATGTCACAGAGGGGCTGTGAGGATTGTATCTGGTGCTGTGGATTGCACCAGTGCAAAAATGTCACTGCCAGGTTATCTTCTGAAAACCTTGCAAGAATGTTACTGTCCCTCTAATAACCTTGGAAAATAGTTTCAGGGCTCAAGACATTCAAAGTAACCCCAGCATAGCTGAGGGTGAAGTGGGACTGTCTTAAGGATTGACACAACTGTGATTAAACATCTTTACAACTCCAGACAGACACGTGCAGACAGCGAGTCTGACTACACAGCATGTGACAGTTCAGAGGAGCCTCCACACTAAATTCAATACACCAGATTTGCTCTGCATGCACAATTTATTTGCACAGGCACATTAACAGCCTTTGCAAGCTGTGAGTGCTGGCTTCCTGTGAAACAGAGGAAAAATTATTTCAAGTCCCTTATTACAAAAGATATTTTATGTATATGGGAAATCCTATAATAAATAGGACATCTGGGAATTCCTGCATTGGTTCAGGGATCTTTTGACCTTCTCAAAACTCCATTAAATTGTTTTGCATTTGGAGCCAGCACATCAGAGAACAGGGAGACTCAGTCCCTGTTTCTAGAACACTCAGGGATATTTCATTCACTTTGAGACATCTCATTAACTAAAACAAAAGTCTAGCTAAAGCAGAAACAAAGGAGAAACAAGAACATCCGGGGGCTGATTTAAAAGGAGATGCTAAGAAAATGAAGTACACAGACCTTGGCTCAGAGACAATAAAGAAAAATAATATAACAAGAAATGACAAATACTTGAAGGCTATAAACACCAAGAAAGGAGAGGAATTTTGGGTTATGCAAGAAGTAGGAAACCTATGAGTAATGACATTAAATTAAGAAAAGATAAACTTGCACTGAAACATCAATTTATCTTTACAAGTAGTTCTAGGATGATATCAAGCAGTCTTCCAACAGAAAGTTCAGAAGATCCATTGCTTTGAGTATTTAGGAGGATTTTGGATAAATAATTGAAAGTTCTCTGTAGGAAAAATATTCCATACTGAGAGCCAGAGAAGTTGCATGATTTAGTAAGTTTGCTTCTTACTGTGACTTCTCTGAATATCTATTCTGAAACAAAACAGAATGAGATTTTCTAGCTCACAAAGATGGTGAATGTTTTCTTCTCTTGGTAAAGAAATCCTACAAATTCTAAAAGTATGATACTTTGCTTATTGGATACTGTTTGACATCACCACATCTAAACACAGTGTAAATGATTTAAAAGGAAAGACTAAGAAAAAGCTGAATATGCAAACCTTGGCAAAGAGGCAATGAAAGAGAATTCAACAAATATATCAGTTTCATATCTGAAGGATACAAACCACAAGGAATCAGAGATAAAAACACATCCAAGCAATGGCAGCTTAAATGACTTCTTCAGAGTCCAGAACTAGACAATGGCAGAGCAAATAATTGATCCCAGGAGTGTTCTCAGGTACTCTGGGTTCTCTTCTAATATCTATGGGACATGTATCATATATGCTCATGCCATGACTAAAAGCTCGTTCCTGCTAAAAGAAATATACTTTGGGTAAATATCTAAGATATAAGAGGTACTAAGAAGCACACTGACAATCACAGAAAGTAGAAGACATTTTCAGCTCCAAAGCAGTCACATGGTGGAACAGACATATTTAGCTGTATTAATGCAATTTGATAACTGAAGTACGAACATTTTTATATTAAAAGTAATAACAGCACCTTTCAAATGAACAGGACCTTGATGGCTTGAAGGGTCAATAGCAAAAGAATTGTACCTGTTTCATGTGACCCAACTTGAATCCACAAAGCATGTTCACATTCCAGTATTGAAAACATTTGGGTGATTATATATGTGCTAGAGAACTGAATAGAGACCTTTCTGATCTTCAATGAGATAATTTCTTCTTTGTACTAGTGAAAATAGACTCAATGTACCTAAAAAGCACTTCCCAAACCTTACTGTCATAGAGAAGAGATACCATGCTTGCATGTGCAGATGAACTTTAAACATGTCCCATTCTGCTAAAGGTTGTCCTGCCAGTGTTGGCAATGGCTGCAGATAATCCAAGCAGCTAGACTTCAAAATCTCCTTTAAAAGCCTAATGATTAATCAAGTCTGGTTTTTCAGTATTAGTACTGTCAGGGACACAGGCAGGCTGATGAGAAGAGCCCAATCCCTCAAAAATTAATTCAAGTCCTTCTAAAGGGATGAAGCAATTGCATCACCAATGCAAATAAAAAGCGTCAGCTGAAAGTCACTGCTCACTGATGGAAATGAAGGGCAGCAGCTGGATCCTACTGGATCACTTCCTAGTTTCCCGTGGCTCTCATTTGGTGTTTAAGTCTCCACAGTAAACATGATGCTGTGCAAGTACCACTGCTGGACACTACTGAAGCTATTGCAGTTTTAGACAGTGGAAAATTAATGCAGGACTCCAGGGAAACGGGACACAGAGTAGACAGGATACTACTGTAACCTCACCTAGAAATAAAACTTAGTGCCTGTATCTCTAACAGTAAAGTGATACTATGCTCATATTGCTAGTCGATATGTGGCATAGGGACTGCAGGCTCACAGTGTGGCATATGCATTTCCACAAGATAAGACTTTCTCTGATGGCTTTTCCAGTCAGAACACCAGCGTGGGCGCAGTAACTCTCCTTCACACCTGAGAAAGGGGAACGCACTGCTATCTCATGGGCAGACATGGCTCCCTGGCTCTCCTGTCCAAGCATGAGACTGAGAATACAGGGGAAAATGTGGTCGTACCGTCTGTTGGATGAACAATGCTGCCGTTTCCCCAGAGCCCATCCTCATAGTGCTCTTTCTGCTTTGCAAAGTAGAATTCACTTCTCCCAGGGAAAGAAGCTCTGGCCTTGGGCTTAAAGGATTTCTGGTGTCTGCAAAACCTGCTTTCTCCTTCAATTTAGCACTTTTTACAGTGAAGCTGAAAGAATGTGGGGTGGAGGGAGCAGCATTATTTATGTCATAAAACATACAGTAAATAAACAGAAAAGGAAGCATATGAGCTGTTGGAGTCATTAACTCACTAGAGTCCATGGCTGGCGATGGGTGTGCCACACAGTTTGCCAGCTCCTTTTTGATTCCTTCTTATCTTGTGCTCACTCTCAGTTTTCCCTCCACAGCATCCTCATTCATATATATTCTTTACAATGCCATGGGGGCAGGCAGCCACCACGCTGAGCCTGTAGGACAGGCTACGTCACTGCTTTTATTCCACACAGCTCCTCCAAAGTGAATATGCTGAAAATGCATAGCCAGAGGAACACGCTGTAAATGTGCAGCCACAGGAACCTCCCTCCAGTGAAGACCAGACTGGTATAAGCCAAACTCCAGCTCAGCTTGTGGGTGCCTGCCAGGATGCACCCCACAGCCACCCCAGGCAGCAGGATGAGGAGCAGGGTCATAAGAGAGAGAGCTGAGGGTGGATGTGGCTCTGAGATGAGCCTGTGTGAAGACCACAACCTCTCTCTCCCTGAGTACAGCACTGAAATTAAACATGAAGCGCAGGGCTCTGACTGACAGACAGGGAAGATGGAAGCCACTTTGTCACTCTGGAAGGATGCTGGGAAATGACTGAGCAGGTCTTTGGTGCACAATCCTAATTGCACTCATCAGCCCCCCACCATGTTGTAGCTCACTTTTCCTTCTCTCCTCTCCACCAGTGCAACATGCATCACTGCATAGGTCAAGGCAGGCAGGAGTGGAAAAATGCAAAGTATTACTTTTCGTTTGATAGTTGTACCGACTAAATGTAACAGTCTTTTTAATGAAAAAGCTGAAAAAGGCTCAAGACCAAGCCTTGGCCAAAATATGAATCACCATAAAACTACACTTACAAAGATCCCCATATAAGGAAATTTAAATATTCACCCCAAGCCCCCTGCACATTCAGATACCCTTGAGCTAATGAGTGGGCCAGCTTTACTGGGCTGAGTGTGTGGGTGTTCTTACACACACATATACTCACTCCTGGAGAGCAACAACAACAAAAAAATAAATAAAGAGAATAACGTAAGAATAATTTGGAGCAGTAGTGCTGGAGCAGCGAATCTATAATACCCCTAGGTTCAACTAGGGAAGTCATGTACCGATCTCAAAAATAAATCTGCAAAAGTAAAGATCATACCCACCACGTTTCTTTGTAACAGAGCCATACTACTAAAAGCAGTAGTATTTGAGCTGCCCTGACCCCCCCGCTTCTGAGAAAGTCTATACTGAGCTCTGCGGAGCTGTAATGCAGTAGATGACAGCACTGTGCACACACGGAGACTGAACACAGACACTGTTCAATTTCTGACCACTTTCTTCTGAAAAGAAGATCCCCATATAAGGAGATCTAAGATTTTCCCTTTGGGGCTCAGGCAGCGGGTGGCTGAGGAGGGATTACACACACACGCTCACTCTTGGAGTTCAACAAGGTTTTAACCCATTCCTTGGTGCTGTGGATTTGAAATTGCTTTGCTATTGTGATTCCCAGGGTGGAGGAGGCATGGGAGGGAAGAGAGCGAGGAAGGGGCGGCTTGCTGGGGATGCCTCATAGGAAGCCTTGGGCTCCTGCCTGCTCATGGACCAGTCTGCCCTGAACTCACCTGTGGCAGGGCTGAAGAGACCGCACATTTGACACAACCACCACCATGTAACAGAGCCAATACACTTGGCTAGGTACTCTGAAGAGCCCCAGCACTCCAGCATTTGAGTCATACTCTAAACAAAAGGCAGACGGAAGGAAGAGGTACAGAGATGCAGCTGATTCAATACAAACAGCTATTATTGGAAGATGATTTAATTAATGAATTATCCCAATTGCAGCTTAGCTAGTGGGCATGTGAGAAGCCCAAAGTCACTGTGTAAAGCTGATTATCTTTTGTTTTGTAATTCAGCTCCTAAGGAAGTGTCAGTATCCGAACAGTTTCTAGTCACACACATGCATGTAGATCTCACCGTACAATCCACATGCTAATTTCAGCACACAACCTGAAGGTGCCTCCCATACTCCAAAATGCCTTTCTGATGAAAAGAGGACAACATGGGTGGAAAAGGGAGGACAACTGCATTAACAAAGTTGGGGAAGGAGGAGGGTATGAAGAGCAGATAACATTGATAAGAAGTGAAAAGAAGAGAAATTCATAAAAATAGCAGAACAAAGGAAAAACTAGGAAGGGAGGGCAAAGTATAAAAGGGGTATGAAGAATAAAAGGACAGAGAAAGACATTAAGGAAGGAAGGAAGGAGATAGAGAATTCAAAGCATACAGCCAATGCAGATGTACTAAAAGCAGCTAAGAAAAACCCCACAAGTGTTTTAATGATGGGTTTCATTTTTCTGAACAGAGACATTTTGAAAAACTTAAATTTTCTGAGTCATCCCTGTTGGGCTGGCAGATCTGACACGGAACCTAATGGAGGGTCAAGCTCTCCTGGAAGTGAGATGGGATCCCCTGGATACCTAGAATGACACAACATGCCCAAGCTTAGGTAGCTGAATTGCACTCTAAATGTTGAAGACCACAAGCCAGAATCAGACACTTAACAAGAAAAGGGGAGAATCAGGAAGATGGAGAACAGTAGCAGAGTCAAATGTTATTCTCCAACAATCTGGGCCCCTCGGTTCAAGAAGGACAGGGAACTGCTGGAGAGAATTCAGCGCAGGGCAACAAAGATGATTAATGCAATGGAACATCTCCCTTATGAGAAAAGGCTGAGGGAGATGGGTCTCTAACTTGGAGAAGAGGAGACTGAGGGGTGACCTCATTAATGTTTACAAATATATCAAGGGTGAGTGTCACAAGGATGGAGCCAGGCTCTTCTCGGTGACAGCCAATGGTAGGACAAGGGGTAATGGGTTCAAACTGGAACACAGGAGGTTCCACTTAAATTTGAGAAGAAACTTCTCAGTGACGATGACAGAACACTCGAACAGGCTGCCCAAGGGGGTTGTGGAGTCTCCTACTCCGAAGACATTCCAAACCCACCTGGACACATTCCTGTGTAACCTCATCTAGGTGTTCCCGCTCCGGCAGGAGGATTGGACTAGATGATCTTTCGAGGTCCCTTCCAATGCCTAACATTCTGTGATTCTGTGGATCTTGTGAGTTAAAAAGCCTGAACTGCATGGAAATTGGTAGCCACAACTGTACAAAAGTGGGCAACCCATCAAAGAAAAAAGACATACTCGGATCAATTAGCTGCCACGTGAGATTTGGTGTATTATTAAAATGTCAACTCAAATCAGGAGCAGTCATTTTAAGCATAGGTTCATACTTCTTATAACAGGAGTAATACTTGAGAGCAATAAGGAGAGCATAAAAACACAGCAACCGTATTAGGCTGCAGTTCAGTGGAAGATCTGCTTAGCCCTATATCCTGGCTCTCACGATGGCCAACAGCATCTGCTCAGCTAAGAGCTCAGTGGTGCTTCTGCAGAGCACCATTTCTAGCACAACAGTCTTAGCTGAAGAACTTTCTAAGCCGCAAGTACTATCTTTGCACCTAATGGTTTTTGGTGGGTTTCTGTTCTGTGAATGAGCCAGGTCTCTTCTTGAACCTCTGTGAACTCTCAATATCCACAAAAGCCTGTATGAAGGAGCTTCACAGGTCAAGCCCAGGTCATGTTAAAAGACAAGTTCTTTTGACTGCTTTGAACGTGTGCTATTACTCTCTAGCTCCACGTAATCCTTTGTCTTACACAATTCATGGCATAGGCAAAGATGGTGGACAGCTATTTCCCTACATCCCCACCTGGTGCTAGTTGTGAGTTTAAAAACCCAGTTCAAAATGGCTTTTTCAGGCTTACTGTAATGCAATACACAGTCTGTAGTACCTGTATACTCCTGTCTCCAGCAGCTATTCTGAACAGAGGATAAGGGAACAGCTGCTACTAGCACTGCCAGACAAAAGAGATCTTAGCCCCAGCATTTGCACCTGCCTGTTTCCTGCTGTGGCAGAAAAGTTGCTTTACTACATCTTGGGTGGGAATGGAAAAGTATGATTTATCATTAACTGAGCCTACCCTCTGCACTGATTCATTTGCTGTATGGACATTCCTGAAGGAAATACAAAGGGCAACCTTCACGCTTGTCACCATATCAACATACACGTGTTCACAGAGCCGTAGGGCAGCACTGCTCCCTTAGCATGGACTGCACCTTGGGGTGAATCTACCAGGCGTTTTTCTTTTCTGCATGTCCCTTCCCAGAGAACCACAGAGAAGGAATGTTTCCTGTGGAAATAGAGGAGCAGAGGCTAAGACAGGACATACAAACATTTATTGGGAAGAACTAATAGATCAAGGGAGGAAAGGAAAAAGAATGGAAGTGGAAGGAGACTGAAGAAAATGAGAGAAGTGGAGAGAACTGAGAGGATGGCTGTTCATGTGATGCAACACAGCGAGCATTTTTAATTGGGTCAGCTACATGAGAAGGCAAACGACAGTGTGGTTTTACTGTGTATTTTTGAACTTATGTAACCTTAGCATGCTCAGTTATTATAATACATTTCATTGCTAATCATTTCCATCTGCTAAACAGTCTCTTACTGAGACAAACTGTACGCAGCATATTGGAGCTGAAGTTATAGCTGCTGATTCGGTAACTGAATCTGGATTTTCTTGGGATTAGGAAAGCTGTTTTGCTTTGTTTTGGTTTGCTTTTTTGTACTACTAAGAAATCTACAATTTTAAAAATTTTAAAATCACTTTGAAAACATCCATCAGGAGTATTGTTCAATGCCTATTTTCAAAGTTTGGAGAATCGTAGTAGGAGACAATTTTTAACACTTTTAGACCAAGGCTGGGTGTGAACATACAGCAATATAAACAGCCTAAGTGTTATAAAATAAGATGGAAGTATATTGTTATGCATGCATGAATACATATGTGCGTAAAGGACAAGCCTCCCCAGAAGACATTGATATATCTTTAGTCAGCTACTACTAGTAGTAATATAAGCAAAAGCCAAACAAACATCAAGCACTCTGTGGAAGACCTTTTAAAATAGTTAGACATGTGACAGTTTAAAAATCTCTATGGGCATAATCATTAGATTTTTACTGCACACAAGTCAAGAAACGTGGTTGTGGCAAGATGTGGCCTACTGGCTTTCTGTAAAGCAGCTGAACTTGTATAAATCAGTATGAAATACCCAACATATTTTTTGAAGATATGAGTGGTAAAGTATACGAAGGTCTATTTTTACTATTGAAGTCCTTAACCTACAACTACTCACATGTGAACCTGTTTTGTTGAGGCTGAAATAGCACACCAGTTCCTCAGACATTATCATCAAAGACCTGCATGTCCCATCTGCACTTATGTCTCCTTGCTCAAAGTATTCCTTATTTGTAATAGCTTCGACAAGAAGAAAACATGAACCTGTAACACCTGAAGTGACTATAGGTTGGCATTTCACCCCAAGAAGAGTAAGAAAGAAAAAGATTCTCCTAATTATAAAGTGTTGTTCCCACACAGCTCCCTTGCACAATGCTATTCCAATATACTTCACCAGCCCGACTTACATCAGCTTTGAACATTATTTTGGTAGAAAACCGTGTCAGAGCTCTCCATAGATATATGTACCAACCTAAGTCACAGCTTTTCATTTCCTGATGGGCGATAAACTGCTATGTACTGTGTTTAAAGGTGCCAGAACACAGAGCAAAATTTACCTAGAAGTATTAAAAAAAACCAACCAACCAACCAAAAAAACCCTTTTCCACACAGTTGCCTGCAGAATCTATGAAACCTCACAGCAGCTTATGCAGCATAACTCTCAAAAACACAGTTCAGCTGTGACTGCATGCAGCTGGCTATTCAAATTGCAGATTACCTCCTTTTGCACCAATCTAAAAAGCCACATGACGGCTGTAGACATGAGCAGGCCCAGCAACTGAGAAAAGCATTTTCTCTGGTGGGAATATGCTGTTGCTATGTGAGGGGAGGAGGCAAGCAGCTCCTTATATAGGGGAGGAGGCTGCAACCTGCAGCTAGGTCCAAAAATTGACCCCCAGGACCTGAGGCTTTGGTGGTTAGACCATTTCTAGCCACTGTAGGAAATATGCCTAATTACGGACCACAACAGGGAAAGCTCGTACAAGTCTACCTACCACCTTGGGTAGAAAATAGAAAAAGAAATATCCCTGACCTGACTACAAGGTCCCTAAGCACTTACAAATCTCATTTGACATTAACAAAGCTGTAGGTGACCACGCCTTCAGTAGCAGCAGTTGTTTGCAAAGAGGCTCACTCCATACCTGACACTAGTTGATCTAGCAAAGTACTTGGAAAAACAGCTACCTAGAAGTGAAATGAAGTAAAAATAAATACATAAATAAACAACAACAACAACAAAATCAAATTAGTCTAAAGGAAATATTTTTGTTAAAATATAATGCAAGACATTTGTTTGCATCCTGAAAAGAAACTGCATTCCTCTGTACTCTGTATCTTAAGAACTAGCAATTAAACTGTTAATCAAGGTCTATTTGTGCTTCAGAACAATACTTTCTACTTTAACCAAGATGACCCCAATCTTGGCTCTCAGATCACATTTTCAGAACTGGCTGTTATGTCAGAAACAAATAAACATGTTTCTCTACTTATAAATCAGAAGATCTGATCTTGAGTGGTGACAGTGTAGAACCCACACAATACAACTTTTAATCCTTTTCATTTTATTTGAAAATACTACCCAATGCTATTCCTCTTCAAAATACAGTACAGAGCATCAGCAGAACAGGGACTGAATGTTGGTTACCAGGAACCAATAATTCCTGTCAACTTTGGAGAAATTGTTACTTGCATGTACTGGGGCCAAGTCAATTCTCAAATCTCTTATAAGAAACATGACGTGTACAAAAATGCTGCCAGGAGAAGGCAGCAGTGCTAAACTCACAACGGCTTCCCCATTAGGATTTCAATTGCAACCTGCCCTAGGAAGTTTGTGGCACAGCTAGAGCTGGAAAGCAGCTCTCTAAGAACCCAGGCTCTTTTCTTAAATGAAAGCATATTTTAAAACTAGTCAGTGGCAGGGAAAATGAGGTGCATGGGATTATTAATTAGCAATGGAGGGGCTGAAACCAAGAATAAGAACTGGATGCCTGCTCCTGCTCCATGCTCCTGCTCTGGGACTTGCTTCTCAGGAGCCGGGGAGGTGCAGAGCTCACTTGCTGTGGCTGACACTGCAATACTCAAGGCTACTTAATACAGAGGATAACAGAGAACAACATTTTCAACACATCCTTCTAAGCAGAAACAAAAAGATCCAGAAATCTGGAGTAAATTCTTACTAAGCTTTCACAGAGACAGAAGATGTAACCTGAACTGATGCTGGCTTAATGAGGTATCTGAGATCACATTTCCTAATAGCCTCCAGAAAACCCATTTTTTCCGCTATCTGTAAATGCTTTCAGTTCATGTGTGCAGAAATTGTTACTTGTTTACACCTACCTAATATCTGGAGAGACAGTTATTGCATCTTCATGTGCAAATGTGCACTTGAATGCATTTATGCATTGTGCTGCAAATGTGTTCATCCACTGACATTCTGCAGACTTTTAGCAGCTACCTGAAAATCTGACTTTTAAAAGCTAGTGTCAAAAGCAAAAATGAACTTGGATTGAAAGGTCCAGATTTACATATATCCTTATTTTATGTCCTGGCTTGTGGCTATATATTAAAGGGAAAAGAATTAGCTTCTAACAATGTATCCAGAACTCCACAAGTACACAGATTTTTAAACCCATGAATTAGATTGTGATTTATGCCCACTATAAATTTAATGTTTGTGATTGCAGCTAATTCCTCTCTTCACAAAGGAAAAAGGCACATGGGAATGAGAAATGTGAAAAGAGTTTAAGAAAATAAAATCCTTATGCCTTCCCTGTAAGTAGCACACCCATCTGGAAAGCACACCCATATGAACTCATTTGCCCTCAGGAGGCAATTTTGTCTTAATTCTAGCCTCTTGGGATTTAGCATGTATAGTACCTCCTGGTACTTCTGTCAATACACCCACAATCTCCTCTCAAGCACGGATGTCCCAGTGTCTGAGTGCCTCTAACCAACACATACAGCAACAGCAGCGGCATGGAAGCAAAACCCTGAAGACAGGCAGACAGAATCCAGGACAAAAATGCATCCTTCAACTCACAGCTTCCTGAGAATTTGAATAAACATATGCTTAACTCAGACGGGTTTGCATCTCCAAGCAGGAGTGCTATGGCTGCTCTTAGAAAGGGCTGCAGCCCACCAGGAAAAAACGAAGGGCTCACTTGGCTTTTGGCCATCGTGGCTAGCCTGAGAGTAAGAGACTTAGGTCTGTGAAGTGTCTTAGAGGCCCCGGAGTTGTTCAGTGAAGTGTGTGCTAGAGGAAAAGGCACTCCTAGAGACACACAGCCAAGCTGAGCTCCAGCCACTGCCAGAGCTCTGAGCGGCGGCGCAGCCTCACGTCAGCAGGAAGGGAGGATTATCTGGCTGAGTCGTTGAGTCAGAAGCTGCGAGAATGCTGCAGGGCACCGCTGACTCCTGGCAGCGGGTGGGCTCGTCCCTTCCCTGCATGCCATAAGGAAGCCTCTACATAGATCTTCCCTAGAAATCACCCAGTCTGGCAGGGAGCTTTGGGCAGGAATTTATGTTTTGTGGTTAAAAGGTCAGCATACAACATATCAAGGCACAAAAAAGGGACAAGTTTCAACACGATCCCTTGCATTTAAACTCTGGGAAAGTCAGCTACTAACCTTCATGGTATTTCAACTTAAACACTGTTACTGAATCCTGACATTTGTGGTTTAGCTTACGTATCCATCAGTCCCACCTCTAACAGGGAACTATTTAACTTAGAGTCACAGAATCACAGAATATTAGGGTTTGGAAGGGACCTCGAAAGATCATCTAGTCCAATCCTCCTGCCGGAGCAGGAACACCTAGATGAGGCTACACAGGAATGTGTCGAGGCAGGTTCTGAATGTCTCCAGAGAAGGAAACTGCACAACACCCCTGGGCAGCTTGTTCCAGTGTCCTGTTACTCTCACTGTGAAGAAGCTTCTTCTCATATTTAAGTGGAACCTCTTGTGTTCCAGTTTGCACCCATTACCCCTTGTCCTACCATTGGTTGTCACCGAGAAGAGCCTGGCTCCATCCTTGTGACACTCACCTTTTATATATTTGTAAACATTAATAAGGTCACCCCTCAGTCTCCTCTTCTCCAAACTAAAGAGACTCAGCTCCCTCAGCCTTTCCTCATAAGGGAGATGCTCCACTCCCTTCATCATCTTCGTGGCTCACAGAATCAAAGAATCATTTTGGTTGGAAGAGAGGTTTCAGATCATCGAGTCCAGCCACAACCTAACTCTAGCACTAAACTATGTCCCTAAGAACCTCATCTACGTGTCTGTTAAACACCTCCAGGGATGGCGACTCAGCCACTTCCCTGGGCAGTCTGTTCCAGTTCCTGACAACCTTTTATGTGAATAAATTCTTCCTAATATTCAATCTGAACCTTCCCTGGCACAACTTGAGGCCATCTCTTCTTGTCCTATCAAAGAATTGTGCCTCCCCTCACCTTCAGTGAATCAGAGTTAAATCCCACAGTGACCTGTAATCTTCCATACCATGACTTCCCACCCCACTGCACAGCAAATACTATTTCTCAATCAATAGAAATTGCACATATCCATTTAAGTAATTCCTGGCTGTACCGTGCACTCCCCTGTGACAAGAAGATGAATTCTGCTCCCCAGTTCTGTGGCTGCAAATCGAGGGTAGATTATGAACAAGATTGAACAGGAGAGGTCTAAAGATACACTGCACAAGGTCTAAAACAGTGTTACTCAGCCTGAGAGATAGTCTTGTATCAGCTGGAGCTATCTAGGAGGAAGAAAAATGCTTTTAAGAAGAATTTATCATTAGCAGGGATCTCAAGGAATTTCACAAAGAAATTAATCTAATTCATGAATCAGCTTAAATACATTGGAATTACAGAACCCTGGATCCATGCATGGCAGCTTGGGTGACCCTTGTAGTTGGCTGCAGAGAAACATGCACAGCCATCTGGGTATAATGTCTTCGCCAGTCTTTTAAAGATATTTCAGTGTTCTATTACCATACCTTTAAAAAAAAAACTAAAACAACCCCATTTTTTGATTGGTAGCAACCTTTCATTAATATTTTATTTCTCTTCAATCCTCTATTCAAATTTACACCCATTTATCAAATTAAATAAGGAAACCTGCTTGTTCATCTCAGGCTTGAAGGCCTGAGACAAACAAACCAATAGAAGACTAATAGACCAAACAGTCTTTTTCAAAATGAGGCAATTAGTATGATACACGTGAAACAGAAGTGAGAACAGAAATGAAACCCCTCCAGGAGTCTCTCATGAGGCATTAGAAGACCCAAGATTTGTTCTTATAACCGACTACCAAATAAGAACTACACTCTAACATCCGCCTCAGGAAAATCAAAATTAGTATCAGAGTGCAAAGAAATCACAGGTTTGAGGGAATCCCTTCAGTAAGGACAAGGACAGGATCTACTCAGAACATTCCCAAAGAAGGTAATAAAAGCTTGGTGAACATGTTTTGGTTTCAGCCTTGAAAATTTCATGAGCTTCTAAATCTTATAATTTGTCCTGGGCTGGCAGTTTGAGAGCTGGAGCAGCAGCTGCTAGAGAGTATCAAGAGCTGCAACTAGTCCATTATCAGGCACTAATACGTGACCATTCACTGGTCATGCTCTGTTAAGTGCACCTACAACATCCACTACTGAAGTGACTCTTTTGTCCTTCCTTCTCCTTGACATTTGGTTGAAAATAGACCTATCAAAATGTACCACTTTGGGACCTGTGTGCTTTATATTACTGCCTCTCCAGATGAGGTATCACATCCAAATACAATTTTGTAAGTGACTGTAGCGTCACATAATCCCAGAAACTTCCTCACTCATCTTGGACATCCTTCAGCTCGTCCCCATGGGCCTGTACATAACTACACTGCAGCTAGTGCTGGTGTTACCAGCAGCTCCTAGAGACATCCTAGTCCATAACACTTAACCACATTCTCAACAGAGGCAAAGAACCCCAAAACTCCTGCATCTTCCTACACCTATCAAACTATTTTCAGAGGAAATAAAATCTTTCATTCCAATTTCATCTTTTTGGTTTATATTGTATAACATCGATAGAGCTATTGAAAACAAACACGCATTACAAAATGAAAAATCAAAATATTCCTCTCCAAAAACTTTGAAATAGTGTTAGAATGTTGTGCCTCTGTTCCTTCTTTGTTTTATCTATTTTGTTAAGTTAACATACATCTTTCAAGCATTTCGAACTTGCTGAAATTACTTTTTTTGAAGTGAAATACTTCCAGAAAATGTCTGATCAATTCCAGCAGCGGTGTCAATCACCACTACTTGTCTGTCTCTGCACAGCTGGCTTAAGACACCCAGTGAGAGGCTGTAAGCCATGAGTTTGAGATAGTTACATTGGTAGCTGGAGATTAACTGCTATTGATTAACCAGAGCATGACATTTAATTATCAGCTGATTTGGTGCACGATGGAAACACCAAAGAGCGGTTTGAACTTTAACTTTTCCTTCTTTATATCTAGCTAGATCAGATTTTGCAGAAATACAGACCAAATTTCATCACAGTGATATTAAATATCTTGTATTTTGTGTTCATTGTTGCATAGCGGTCGTTATCCTTGAAAGGTGCACTGAGTATTAGAATGCTCAGCAAACAAATAAAATCTATTTCTTTATATTAAAACAGCATGAACATTGAATTTTGGAGGAGGATCTGTTTGGATTTCAAAATAAATCACTCTCATTTGTTATTTACTGTTCTTGTCCTAATCATATAATGCCAATGCATCTATAAATTGTCTTGTCAGAGAGTAACTGCTGAAAGTGATGAAAGCTGTCACTTAATCAAAAAGCCTAAATTAATCAAAAGGAAAGGAAAACAGACCCAGCACTACCATTAAGGCTTTTTCCTATTCCACCAGGTATAACAGACATGACTGAGGGAGCTGCAAAATTAAGACAAAAGTAACAAAAGGGAAGAGGAAACCTCACAGGCCCCAATACAGCAGCAGGTACACCAGCTGACCCAGCATCTCCCCCAAAATACCTAAGCCTGCCATGCAGTTTTAAGTAAATTTGATCCTCACCTCATTTGTTCTCACGATAGTAATAAAACACACTGCTAAGGAACCGCCGTATCCCACCACAGAGACACGGCTTCACTTCAGGAGTGGACAAATAATCTTCCTATCTAGTTTCAGCATCATTTTGGAAACTTCTTTTACATTTGCCAAGACAAGCAGCACCACAGAAGTGACAATATTTCTTCAGAAATTATTCTCTCCTAGAAGCTGCTGACAGGCCACAGGACTGGGTTTGCACAGCAGAATGACTCATCACTTCTGATTAGAGGAATGAAATAAACATGGGCTTTATCAACTCTGAAAGTTTTACCACTTCAAATTCTTTAACATACAGTTCCAAATTATAGGGCTACATTATGTTCTCTTGTAAGGCAACAGATTTGCACTAATGCTGGGGTAAGTTTGGTATGTAATCTCTTCACCTGAGGCTAGCCAGTAATAACATTTTACTGGGGGAATGCAATTGCTGCCTGTACACAAATCATGGTAAATACCAGGGAGGGAGAAGACCTGTTTAACCAACAGGACACAGTGGCTCAAGAAACAGCACATGCCTACATTTCAATCAGAAATTAGAAGATTTCTAACAAGAAAAAAAAAAAAAAATGGGGTTCTAGCACAGCCTCTCAAGTAAGAGCTGTCAAGAAAAAACTGTTATAAAATGAAGTTTGATCAGTTTATAAAAGTGATTATACTGTGGTTTGCCTGCAGCACTAGAAGACTTGGCTTCAATGACCATGGAAGCCTGCGATATGCCCAAATTTTGCTTTCACTCTTTTTTTCCCAAGAATAACAAGTAAGTTGATACAGACAGAAACTCTTCAACAACAAGGTCAGCTACTCCATATGCAAATGCAATAAAAGAGCTATACATAATCCAAAGTACTTGACCTACACAAAGCCTTGAATATCTCGGTACTTATAAACCAGCCGCATACATGCACGATTTCTTTCTGAGGCCAGCTGAAAGTTCCTTAAAACTCAGGGAGCTGACATGCTTGCAATCTTAACCCAACCAGATTAATCACTATTTTTATTCAAACACAAGTCCAATCTTCTCTTGGTAAACTATTTGTCACATAGGTCAAATTGCACGTTGCACAGAAAAATATCTTGACTTAGTGTGTCAAATTTGTTTCCATTCAGGACATCCATGCTCAAGCCTCTCTGATATCAAATGAAGTATTTTTTAATTCAGGCTGGCAGTGATGCTACTGCCACGTGATGTCACATCTAATGCAGAACCAAGGCCTAGAGAATGGGCTAAACTTAAACCAAACCAGAAAGGAATCCAAACCAAACCTTCACTGCTTGCCCCTTTCAGGATACTCTGGAAAATAACTGTCACACAGACAATAGCATCATTTCTAAACAAAAAGAAAGAGAATGCTGGAGGAAGTGGGCCAGCTCTATGTAACAAGTGCCTGCACAGGACACTGTCAATTGCATGATTTATCTAGTACTGTATTTTTTTTTTTAAAACAATGACATGTCTTAACCTCCCTCCGAAAAACTTAACAATACGCAAAATTACTAACGAAGCCTACAGTCTGTCATATAAAAAAAACTAAAGATGCCCCACTATTTCTATTTCCCCCAGACACTTTTCAGCTCAGTATCTTATCTCCCCTACCTGCTCATCCTCTTCTGCTTTGCTGTCTTACAGGGTTAAACCTAGTGCCCATTTTTCTGTGGTTGACTTACAGCTATTTGACTATCTCCTTCACACAACCCAGGCTCACGTGCTCTCCTCCATTTCTACGTACACTGCAGACTCCGCCCTGCGTCTGTCAGCATTTCTCAATGAGGTAGTGGTGACAGCGCATAAAGAACACTCCTTTTTCTTCTCATATGTGCCAAATACACGCTTTGCTATCATCAGCCTTGCAATAGACTGATTTTGAATCCCACTACTACGGAGAAAATCTGTTCGCCATTCTCTGCTTTCTAAAGGTGTCACCAGTAACAAACAACATGGCATCTGCTATATGTTTGTTGCTAACAAAGCCGATGGGATACTAGAGCTCAGCGATTCCTCTGTACTGCATTTCAAATTAGCAACAGTCTTCCATTTCCACTGATAAGTGATGGATAATACTTTTATTTATTTATTTATTTTCTCTTGGAGATGTCCTACCAAGTGATTCAGCAATATTGTTTACAATGTCCATTCCACATCTACAGACTAGTGCTTGTTCCCATAACAAAAAAAAAAAAAAACAGCAAAAAAGAAATGCTCTGCCTGTAAGAACTGCAATTTTGAAGCTTCAGTTATAGTACTGCTCTGATATGTCTGTAAGAAACTCCCATTGCTGAACAGAAAAAGGGCCATTCCCTTTTGGTTGTCATGTTAAGGTTTCTCAACAGACCAAAAATCTCTGAAGTTCTGTTGTGCGTGAACTCAAAGATTCTCCAAAGGAATTCCTACAACTTCTGTGATAGCTTGTAACTAAGCTAAAAGTACCCTCTGGATTACAGGGAATTTGTCGCAAGTTGTCATTCAGTGTCACTAAATCCAGAAGAAAACTCTGATACTAGAACAGTCTTGACAAGCAAAGATCATTTCTGATAGCAAAGCTACATACCTGAACCAACCAAACCACCCTGTTCAGGAGCAATGACGAGGTGATTCATGACTCTTTTCATAGGTATTCAAAGCTACCACCTCCCAAACCTCATTCTCCCTTTATGAGAGAAGGGCTGAAAAGAAACAATTTCTAAAACTGATCTTCTACCCAACTAATGGGTAATCTGATTTACTGAATTTATTCCTCTCTCAGAAAGACAAAGATGTTATTCACAACCCCACAGCCTTTGATAATACCGACTGTGTAACTGAAAACTTTCCTTGTAGACTGGAAATAACCTACAAATGTAAAGGGATTCGAATTAATTTTGCAATGTGTTCTTTTTTGAGAACGCATTTGACAAAAATATCTGCAATCTTTTTAATTTGAGATAACAATGTTTTCTGTTTGCAATAAGCCAGCTATAACAGAGAACAAGAACTCAAATGTCTTTGATGAGCTCGTTTACCCCACCAAGAACTGAGACATCCAGGGAAGAAGGACGTAATAGGAGATTATATGTTGTGGGTCAGCTGGATTAAATCATCTAGGTATTGAAAACAGTCAAGGCCAGACTGAGGAAGCTCTTAGTGCAGAGCGTAGAGAAGCAGCTCTGGAACAGGCAGCATGATAGAACGGGAGCTCAAGGCCCAGGTTTTACAGACACTCTCTGGTTGCAGGTGACCATTAATAATTTTCATTTTTATTAGCCAAAACATCAGTGAACAATTTTTTATGTTATTTGTGCTATTTGCATTCAAAGTAAACAATGTGTGAGTACGTGAGACAAATAAACCCCCAAACAGGTAATCAATAGATTGCAAATCCTTTTCCAGACAAACACCATTACGTATGTCTCTCTCTCCTCCCAGATCTACTACTATGTGGCAAGAAATGAAAAAGATTACAGAACAAGAAGGCCATTTCCACAGTGAGCAATCAGGTAGGATAGGTACAAAGATTCAAGCAACTGTTAAATAATTCACAACTACTTATTAAAGGAAACTGGGAGTTTTGCAGCAGGCGTAATGCATAAAAACACCTAACATAGAAAACATGCCCTGAAATAGCAAAGTTTGGTGACATAAATGAAAATTGTTTTCAGTCAAAGAGCAAATATATTTTTGACTAATAATTGTTGACAGAAATAAGAGTCTCTGCCAAAATATTTACACTCAATTTGATTACAACAATGATCAGACAGCATTGTTGAATTTATTGTGTTCATTCTGTTTTGGCAACAACATCAACACAAATATGAAATAATTCTCTCCCTCCAGATCCTTTATATGTATTTAGTACACATTAATTTATATATTTATCTGTGTGGATAATTATATATATATTTATACACCTGCCAGTTTGTTAAACCTTTTCATTTACAAAGACAGAATCACACCCAAGGTTTCTGATGTAAAGCAGCAAGCACCTGGGGTAAGTTAGCAGTTCTGCACCCTCACTAAATTGGCACTAGACATATCCACACACAGCCCAAGATTTTTGCTACAGCCTTGAGAAACACCGCATTCTAGCTATATGTGAATTTTTACTTCCACGATATTACTAAGTAGATCTGTTTCAAGGTTGTATTGTGCAGAGTAACAGAGGTTATAATTAACTAGCCTTTTGCATTTAACCCTCTCACCCTTAATCTGAGAACCTCACACTAATTCCTCTGGAAAACATGGAATGGGTGTTGCTGGGACAGGTAGCTCATGACCACACCAGTACACCTGGTTGGCAGCAGCCATCTCTCTAAAAACAGCCTCCCACAGACCAGAGCCAGCTTTGCGAAGGAACTTAACAAATGAAGAATTTATGCTAGATTTGCTGCATTGCACTGAATCTCTCTTTGTAAATAACCCAAATACCAGAAATAGACTTTGACTGGGTGCAACTTGGTTGGTCTGGATTTGATGCAGGTGGCAGGAAGAAGACGGAGGAAGGACAGCGCACATCCAACCACCTTTCGGTCAATATGTACTCAGGAGGGAAAAAAGGGTTGGTGAGTGGGAGGATTAAATAAACGGTCAGGAAAGAGAAGCTCTGATAGCGGAGAGGCTTTTCTTTCAAGCTCCTGTAGCAGCCACAGAGCACTGCTGCAGAAATATTCCAAGGTGCTGTGGGGTTTTCCCCCTTTATCAAACAGCAGCTGCCAAAACATCTACCTGACTCCAAATGATTTGGTCATTAAAGCAAGCTCTGGCATTCTTCCACCTCCACAGCAGAGTCATCTTTTAAAGAGGATTTCTCACCTTGAGGTGCATTTTCTGCTCTGTTTACAGCAACAGCCTGTTGCAAGATCCTTAGCTTGAGGCCTTCATTTCTCATTAGGATTCTCAGCTTCATGGAAAAAGGTTTGAGCAGCAAAAGCTTCAGGCTTTGTACGTGTCAGAATGGTTTCATGGCACGTTAAATTCAAACGCAGTCATAAACTGAGACTTCTCTTTAAGCAACTGGAGTTTCTATTAACTGCAGCGATTACTGAAAAGTGTCTGTAAACGTTTCAATGTCTGGCTCAGTTCTTTTTTATGGCTGGAAGGTTAGTATAGCATGATAGACAAAACACCATGCAGCTTCAGTAGCTTACAGCAGAGGGTGTTTTTACAGTTACCAAAAAAAAAAAAAAAAACCAAAAGAGGAAGGTATGTGTGTAGTCTTAAGAAATAATAGCAGCACTTTACTGTGCCTCATATGTGCATACTCCAGAAAGTCCAGAACAGTTCTGAAACTACTAATTGATTAAACATTTTGGCAGTCTGGAAGATGAATAAGAATTATTCTCATTTATGGGTGGTTAAACATAGGTTCAGGGAAGTTATCCTAGCACACAAAGCCAACCAACTGCAAACCCAGGACTTGATTTTTTCAGTACCAGACTCTTGCCAGTAAAGTAATCTTATGTCTCTTGGAAACCAGAGTGCTGTGACAAAATCATTTTTGGACATGCTAAGTTGTGTGATCCCCTCAGTAATGCAGGAATCTGTCCCAAGTAGCACCATTGTCAGACATGCTATTGCATATTAAGGTGCGTAACTGCAGCAGGTGCTCCTCTACCTACTTTCCTAAGTCTTCCGCCACATAACTTCAGTACTACTATTTTCTCCAGTAAGATAATATTTACTCCGACTGCATTATTCCATGTCTCTGCTTTAAACATATTCCCCCTTGGGCTTTCTCTTACTCTGACTTCAGCTATTCAGTGCCCCAACCAGTTCTGTAGTTCCTTTAACTTTATGAAAGCTTAAAGCCTTATCTGCTGTTGTCCCTGCCTGTCCCTATCACGAAGATTCTCACTGCACATAGCATCTTGTACGAAAGTTGCATGGAGAACTAAATGGAAAAGCCGGCAAGGATTAGACAGGAAAAATATAGTGTATGTGATTTCACTTTTTTTTATATAACAGAGACAGTATGTCAGGGTTATCACTGAAGGCAGTATGCTGTGGAAATGAAAAGTAGATGGTGGGACAGTGTGAACCGTGATAGAATACCACATGCAAAAAAGGCAATACAGAAAACATTTACTTAGAAGCCTAGTGTGTCCTATTGTTGCTTGACACTGATGTTGTGATTTTGTCTTAATTTCATAAGATCACTGCAAATGTAATATAGCTGATAAGAAAATGCAGACTAAAGTCCATAAATCAAACTTGCCTGGCTTTAGTAAGGGAGCAAGAAGGTAAAATCTATAGTCATTATTTCTAACTACACTGTTGAAAGGGAACTTCACAGCAGTTGCTTCGTTCCCCCCTTTTTTTTTTTTCTTCTTTGTTTCTGGTTGGTGGGCTTTTTTGTTTGTTTGGTGGTTTTTGTGGATTTTTGGGGGCTTTGGTTGGTTGGTTGGTTTTTTTACCAGTTCTGAGCTTTATGTCAGTCCTCAGCAACGCCATCTCTTCATACTGTTTCCAGGATCCTAGTAATGACTCCAGAACACAGATTTAGACCTTTATGTATATAATTAGCAATCTTGGCTCCTCTAGGCTTAGGGCCTTGTGGACTTTTAAGGAATCTATCCACGTACAGATTATTAATTCTGTAATTTGTGATCCAGGGGATACTTCGGCACACAGAGTCATCGATACTGTGTATACTTCCCAGGCCAATGAAAATGAACACTCATTAAAACTCAATGCCTCTCTTGGTGGAATGGATGGAAGAAGCTTTCTCCAAACTGTGTGCAAAATGCTGGGATGTGAACAGTGGTGAACATCTGCACAAAGAGACAAAGAGGTCAGAAACTGGGACTTTATCTTGAATGTCATAGTGCCCAAGAGATATGTGAGACACATAAAATGATTCACGAGAAATCCTGAGCAGGCCTGGACCTGAGTTCATCTCTCAGAGGTCTCATGAAGCTAAGAAACCCATTGAGGAAGGAGTCTGGCCAGTTAGGGCAGAAAGAGACCAGATAGGTACAATGAAGAATCCATATATATTATGAAAGACTCTATGCTTCTGTTTTCATATGTCACTCAAAAAGCCCCTTATGAACTCACAGTTATATCAAAGGTGAATCTACAGGAAAGAGCATAAATAAGTATGAGGCATAAAATATCTGGGTTGAAGGCAGAGGATAAGTGGTCAGCATTGATCCTGCAGAGAGAAGGCAAACTGAGCTGCATGTTACAAGGAGCACGTCTACAAGTAGGAGTAGACAGCGACCACATACCTAGTAAGTAATGCAGAGCTCACAGCTTTAGTCAGCTCTGTATCAGGAGCAGTAAGAACGCATGAACAATTAGGCTTTAGGTCAGGGGTGTCAAACTCATTTTCACCAGGGGCCACATCAGCTTTGTGGCTGCCTTCGAAGGGCCAAATGTAATTTTAAGACTGTATACATGTAACTACTCCTGGTATAGGTGGTAGAATCAAAACACAGCAGTCTCGCAAGCATTCACATGAGGAAGCTGTAACAAGGGCTGAGGCCTTATACAGAATGTGGGTATCATATCTTGGTAAGAAAATACAAGGCTGAATAACCATGGTTTGATGGGCTAAAGAAGTTTTATAATATCTCGACATAGCACTTTGGAAAACTGATGTCAGTCTTCACTCTGGCAGCTGTTAGTTGACAAGTACATGATTTTGGAAAGCATAAAAATAGCTGTGGTGTTTGCTGTAAGATAGCTGAGTTCATGTAGAAAAACTCTTTCTGCAATAAACATTTGCACATCTTTCTGACGCTTATTTACTCTACAGACTATGAGCTCTTCTTTTGGATCTCCCACAAGAATTTTTCAAAACTTTAACATGATAGCTCACCCCCTCAAGTCCACAGCTTGGTAAGCACCCACAAAACACACATGAAATCTCATGAGAGGAGTAAGAAAGTTCTTGGATATGTGTGCTGCAGTTATGGTAAGCATAATTTCTGATTGAAGGGCCAGGATTGTTTCTCAAGAAGTTGCTAGCTGTGTTAAACAGGTGCCTGATCTACAAATACAAAAAGGCCACAGTAGTTATCTTGTTGTGTAGTGACTACTTCTTTTTTTTCCAGATTATATAAGTGAATAGGCAAAAACTATAGGCTCTTCTCCATGAAACCCCCACCGAAACATGTATTCTGCTTCAATGCAAGCTTCTAGCTTCCACGATGGTCAGTGGCAGGCAACATCTGTGGCTCTGCAGAAAGGTAAATTTATGTCACAGAAGTTGGAGGATTAAAAAAAAAAAAAACAAAACAAAACAAAAAAGTTCAGCTCACTGAAAAGATTTAATATTAAACTTTCTAGTTTTGAAAATTTTTAGTGATAATTAGCTTAGCTTTCTAAACGAAAGGTCATTTTTGAAATGAAAAAGCACTATTTTTAAATCTAAAAAAGGTCAAAGTGGATGTATTGTACATTTGGAAAATTTCCACTCCCCCAAAAATATTTGTCTTGAAAAACTAATCAAAACTAACTTGTGACTGTGAACTGGTTCAGTTTTGATGAATCCACTTGCTCTGAAAAAAATAGTTTTCATGGAAATATTAATTACTAGCTCCATGGTGTTGCAAATAGTACAGTACATGCTGTAATGTCTCACAGAGCTGGAATCATCAGTCTTGGAGAGCTAAGCTTTTTTGACATAGAAAAAAAAGGATTAAGATATTGGAAAACAAAAATGCTTTTGCTAAACTGGCCTCTCACAATAAACTGAAAGGTTAATGTCATTGAAATTGGCTGGAAAACTTCTTTAAGAGTACTAGGTGAGTGAGAAGTTGGATTGCCTCTATATTAATTTGGTTACTTAAAACTGATCTCAAAACAGTCATGAAGTTGGACTAACATGACCAAGCAAATCCCCAAAACAAGAGCAAGGGAATCCTGAAGGCCAAACACCTCTACCATTAAATAAAATCAAGAAAACAAAATACAAGCCATCTTAAATTGAATTAAAACATCACCAATGGCGTCTTACATTTTGCAGTGAAAGATGAGCTGCAGATGACACTGAGCAAGTGAAAACATTCTATTATTACAAGCACTCAAGAGGACACAACCCACCTTCAACCTCCTTTAATTTTGCCATTGGATAGTCATGGAACAATTCCTGCCCTGTCAATAGTCCCTCTGCCATGAGGAAACAGCCTTGGTACCTCAAGAATGAGATACTACCCATTAATAGTTTTGGTGTAAATAATCAGATTTAAGTAGGTAATAATGCGGGCTTAAAGCTAAATAGCTAAATGAATTCCCTTCAAGATTTTTCTGCAAATTAATTGCACTGCCCCTGCGACCCTGACAGCCAATTTTTAATTTGAAAGAGATCTTTCAGCTTGTACGATAAGCAAGTGTTATGGAAGATGAAGAGTGGGAGACAGGGTACCAGGCTGTGGAGCACATGCTGGAATACTCTTCTGAGTGAGAAGGTAGAACGAAGATGATTAGGTACACGGTACAAACATAAAGTGTGAAATCACATGCCATTGCTGAAAGGCTGAAGGAACTCCAGGGCAAAGCCAGATTGTTGCTTTCTAGTGGCACAGATATCTCAGATGTACGACAAGAACAGCGGCTTTCCTTTCCTAAGCGTTTTGCAACATTCAATTAACCGTATCCTCTTGCGATGCACAAAGACAATCTGTCACTGCAAACAGAGCTGATTATTTTTCTTTTCTTAAATTGCTTCTTAATATGATCACAGCTAAACTCTCAAGGCTAAATGCTTGCTCCATTTATGATAAAATGTGAATAAAAACTGACAGAGAGATAAGAACTCTTTTTTAAGACTTCCCTAAAAGGCTGAGGAATCTAAACAAAGCGGTCTTGATTATTAGCTCAGGACAACCTATCATCACTGCTACATGGACAAATTGCACTGCATGCCAAAGCACACTGAAGACAATAATTTATCAGTCAGAATACAGAAAATTGTACTGTGCATGGTGACTCTCCAGATCACACTTCTTCCCCACAGGTCCTCCATTTCTGTCTTAAAGAGACATTTCGATGCAGTGCAAGGCTAAAATGGTGTTTGGGAGCGGAAGTGAAGAAAGGCATCACATGGAAAAGCACCTCATTTTGAGCACCAAACTTGAAAGCCTAAATTAGGTTATCAGTCTCCATTTACATTCTGTAGAAAAAAAACAGGGCCCTGCTAGATGGCAACTCAGAGCAAGAGCCTGTGACTCACGCTCTGCTAACACACACACATATACACCCCAACTCTTACGCCGACTGTTCCAAGAACCTACACAGAGACCAACCTCTGAACTTGGGCACCTGAGTAAGGCAGGTGACGTGAATGAGTACACACTTGTGTGTCAAATCTGGGACAATTGGAGGGGACTTGCACAAACCAAAACATAAAGAGGAAAAAAAGCTGGTGGCATTACTTAAAGGGAAAGGCTAAAAGTGTTCAGAATTTTTAGGACAGAAAGGTAGCACAACAGGGAAGTCAAAGGAAAGGATATCAAGGGAGCACACTTCAGTAATCCCAGAGGATCATCAGGAAAGACTTCCAGGGAATGGTCTAAGGAAAAAGGCATTAAGAAGAGATGAAAGCTCTTTAATGAAACAATTCTTATGGCCTTATGTATCAGCTCTTTCACCATGGAGAAAATAAAAGTCGCATAGTAATCTTGACTAGATTGTGAGCTCTTCATTGACCTGAAGCATGAAAATGAAGCAAACCAGCAGTGAAAACTAAGATTGCCAAGCAAAAGTACAAAAGCCCAACAAGATTATATTAGAGTGTTATTCACTAGGAGTGTTCAGGGTACAAAGCTGGATGTAACCAGCAAGAAACATGAAATAATTCAGTAAAGACATTCACAATAAAGGTAGGCTCAAGAGCAGTCTGCCATGAAACTGAGTGAAAGTTATTGATGTATGATGTCAAAAAGGTCAAGTTGTTTAATGTTTTTTTGTGTATTTATCATCACAAAAGATAAGCTTTCATCAGATATCTATCACATTTAATTTCAGACAGAAAAGAGCAAGATCGAAGTCTTGGAATAGAAAAAGACTCCACAAATTAACAGGTATTAAATTCAATTATTTTCAAATTGCCCAGACTCAATGAGCTTCATCCCTGCCTAAACCTAAAGGTTTCATCTTGAAATCTAGAGCTTTTTGCAGTTATTTTGAGAACTCATCAAGACTAAAGAAGGTATTAGACATCATATTTACCCTCCTCTAGTTTTTTTATTTTTTAAATAACACAAAAGAAGAAGCAAGGAAATTGGAACCAGTCAGTTTAACTTCAATTTCTGGAACCAATTATGAAATGTTTGTAACTGTACGGAAGGTAATTACCAACATCCAGCAGGGATTGATTGTGAAAAAAAATCATGTCGCACCAATCTTATTTCTTTTTAAGACCTTGTAACAGGCTTTGTGGAAAGAGAAGAAAGACATTAGATGCTGTACAACTTGACTTCAGTAATGTATATAATGTGCTTTTACATTACATAAATGTAGAAGACTAGACTTAGATGAAAATAGGTGCAAACTGGTAGAAACATTATTTTAGAGATTACTTCCCAACATACAAAGAATATTTGTCACTGACAGTGAAATATTGATAAGAAAAGTTAATGTGCAAAATTATTATTTTGTTCTACTGAACATCTGGAAAACTTCAGATTTGGATGCCCATTTCTGGATACCCCCATAGGGGCTGACTTTAAAAAGTTTAAAGGCAGCAATGGAAACTATGGGAGGGCCCAAAACCATCATGCATAAAGGTCTACAAAAGGCACTGGTGATAGATCCTAAGCATCTTCCACATCAGATGTCTCCAAATAGCAGCAAGTTAATTCTTTCAATGAAGATGCAGAAAAACAGTAACTATCCCTATTTATTTCTCATTTTATGATCAATTCTAGATCATCTACAGAGTTACATGTTTTTCAATCAATCATCCCAAAAGGATGAGACACTGTCACAGCAGTTTATAATTTATGCTATATGTGTGCATGTATATATATATAAATACATAAAAACTTATGCATATACACACACACACAAAACAATGTAGGTTATTATGTCCTCAGAAGAAGACTAATACTTTAATATTTCTCAGAACTGTCCTTGTTTATGCTGAACTACAGAGGGTCAGCCTAAAATAGCTAGATCAGATAAAATAAAGACCTCACATGCTGCAGTCAGTGTGAGTACTGATACATGCCATTAATAGGAACACCTCAAATCTCTAGAAACAGGTTCTGCCTCGTCACCTGACTTCTGCATGGTTAAAAGCCACTGCTTAGCCCTAATATCACATCTACATTTAGTCCGTGAACTCAGAGCTAAGTGAGACCTCTGTGTCCTACAACTTGCTACTCTTTACCTTGCTCCCTTCGACAGCTCTCTCATTACTTGGTCTCCATATCCACATAGTCTTTTCAATTAGTTACATCCAGTAGGGCTTGCATTCTTAAATTCACCATTAACAGTTATTAAATAAAAAGAATATGCACTTAAAGGTGACTATTTTTTTTTCTCCAATAACTGCAGCTGAGATGTGTTAAAGTGCCTTAAGACATACCGTTTCTGTGTTGAAAGCTAGACAGTGCCCGCCCTTTCAAACAGCCTGCTGTCCATGGGAGGATTTCTGCCCTGGACGATCCCACTGAAGCCCAACCCAGAGCTGCCCTGTGAAGGACAGGAGAAACTTCAAAGGACCATGGCTGTATTTAAAGATGCCCAGGCTTACCCTCTGAGCTACATTACGCCAACCTACACTTTTGACTATGGCTGGGTAACTTCTCATTATGCCCCTTACTCCATCCTGTGACACAGTCAGACGTCCAGATAGAAAAACTTCCCTTTCATGCCCTCAGCTAATACCAGGGCTGAAACACTCACTGGTTGCAGGAATGACAGCTCAGCTAATTTCCTGCTATATGTGCTCCAAACCAGCTCTCTACCCCCCCACCTCTGCCTGCACCCCCCAATTCCTGTTTCCCACCGCAGCAGTTGAGCCACCCCTAATTATTCCCAGCAGTGCCAAGCTGGAGGCGCTGCTGTCACGGCGGATGGCAGCGAAGCGCAGAGCCTGACAGCAGCAGCAGCAGCAGGTGGGCAGAGCAGAAAAGGCCACATTACTGTCTCTGTGATGACTGTCATTTATCTCAAGTCAGGCAGAAGACAGAGCGTGCTCTGCCTTTCCTTGTTACTTCCCTCTGTAGCTACAGAGCCAATTCCTGAAAACACTGCACAGGCATGTTATGCACTTGTTAAGCATTGTTTTAAGCACTGAAAACCACCGCAGTCAGAGCAAGTAATTGCCCCTTGCAGCACTCACAGGTTTCTCTCAAAAACAAGTGCTATGGCAAAATAAACAAGGAAGCTTCCAGCATCAGGACCGACTTGAAAAGCTGTTGGATTTTTATAAGTGTATCTATTTCAGTCTTTCAATGTATTGGGCAGAGCAATGTTGAAAATGTAAACAAGAACTTTATCCTTACAGCTCTGCCTCCTCAAAGCAGCAGGACTGTGATGCTATCAGGGCAGCTGCCTGCTGGGAAAGCTGCAGGGAAGTTGCTTGACTCCAGTGCAGAATGGCCAGTGCATAGGCAAGAAAACAAGCACTCCACTCTAATGCAGGGATCAGTTTAAAACATGCTCTTACATCTGGTTCCTATCTTTGCTAATTCTTCTCTCTTTTCTCCCTGTTATTTAACAGGGTAATATTCTGTCATAGTGAAGTGTTTTCAATTCTGGCTGTCAGACTTCTAAATGAAATCCATATATTTAAAAGCATACGGATTTATGTATCAATGCTTTATACAAAAATGTCATTTCTGAATCTTAAAACAGACTTTCTAAATTTAGCCAGAAAGTTTAACACCATCACAAATACAGTATTCATTGCAACACATACTTTCCTCCTCCAAAACTGGATCCAAACTTTGCTCCTTGGCCTCATCATTAGGTTAAAAACAGATGATAAAATAAAACTTAGCTAAAGCCTGTGTCCATATGAAATATAAATCTATTTTGAGGCCTCAAAATATTCCATATGCCCTGATTTTCATTCCATTGGTCTTGAACTAGAAGCAAAATTGAGAAAAGATTTGATTTGGGGGGAAAGTTTTTCCTTTCCACATTAAGGAAGCAGAAAACTCTATAGCCCAAATGAGGTTTAACAAAAGCCTGCTGAATAAATCCATGGGCCTCTTGAGGTTCTTTTCATCACTCGCTCAGACACAGGGAGGGGAAGAATAAATGCATCTTGGAGGCAGCTGCGTGAATACAAGGCAATATGTGTGAAAAATGTAGGGCCATTTTAAATGTATTGTAATGCTCATTTGTCTATCAGCTACCTAAGGTTTTCAGGACTGCCAGACAATCTTCTTATAATCAAAAGCAAAACTTATGTGCTTCTGCAGCTTGTAGTAAGCTCTGCTTTAAAAACCAGGCAGTCAGAAAGCTCTGTGTTAGACTATTAAGAATGGAGGTCCTGTTAGACCAGACATTCAGAAATCACTATTAATATGGGTTAAGCATTGACCATTTTTAGTCAACAGTATATGTAGAGTGGCTTCACCTCACATCACACATGTGAAACAACTATCTTCTGGTTGCATGTGCTTCTCCGCCCTCAGAGCACACAGAAGCCCTGAAAAGATCAACATAAAGAATTTTAAATCTGTTCTGGAATTCAAAAATATTGCCTTAATTTTCCTGCTGCTGCAGGGGGATTGGACTAGATGATCTATTGAGGTCCTTTCCAATCCCTAACATTCTGTGATTCTGTGAATTCCTTCCTCAGTTGCCAGTCTTCCTCACCAGCCCACTACCACAGCCATTACAATTTCAAGGTAAACAAGTAGTGAGTGTATGAAAGTTCATTTGAAGCAGCTTTGAGCACCAGGTTGCCAGAGTTACACATCCTTAATGGCAGCTCCAGGAACTCTTCCCTGCTCTACAGCACCAGGGCCTGACTGCTGCCACCAAGATTTTGCAAAACAAGCTCAATTAATGAACAGAGGTGGTCCTATGGCCTTCCTATGTCACCCTGTCTTCTTTAACAACAGTAGCCTGAACGTGGCGATCTACCAGAGCAATGCTTGTGAAACGTGTGTGAAGGCAGAGAGTACAAGGGAAGTCAGGAGTGCTGAGACTGCGTGTTCCTGCGCTCTGCTTGGGCCAGAAAAGCAAGGAGGCAGCTTCTCCCTCCAGCCCCAGATTTCACAGCTACCAAGGGTCTATTATATAATAGCAGTAATAACTGTGTCTAAAGGTGCTTAGCTCAGACAGGGGTGAGCAAACATGAGCAAAACAAATCCACTACAAGCCATTCACCACAGCCGGCAAAGCTGGACCACAAAGCTAAAGGATACCACCTGCTCCTCCTCCCCGTGTAAGTCGCTCAGCACTTACACGATGAGTGCTTGAGAAAGCAATTGAACCACAATTTCCCAGTGCCCCAGCTGGTGCCTGTGCTCTGTCCTGCCCTGCTTCATGCATGGAAACCATGCCCCAACCCTCCCTGGCTGGGCTGGCCTGCTCCTCTTGATGTGCCCAGGCAGCAGAAAAATGCCCTAAGGTATCACAGATGCAGCAAGAGCTGAAGCTGCTGGTGAGAGGATGGAGCAATGGCCAGGAGACACAGCTGCACCCCAGGGATGCTAACAGTGGGGTCCATTTAGCCAAAGCAACCTGTCTGAACACACTGCATACAGGGGACCGAAGGCACAGCCTGTCTCGTTGTGTGGTTAGCAAAAAGCTGACTGGAGCAACTGGCTGCAAAGGGTGTCTCAAAAAAATACATGGAGCCATGGCTTTGCAGCTCTGCAGGCTGTTCCTCAGCAAGGAAGGGGGGAGGTTTCCCCCTGCTGCAGGGCTCCCAGGAGCACCCTGCTGCCCCACCACCCACCGGGCAGTGCTCCTTTCACTCACCTCTTACTGCCAGCTCCTGCCATTAGCGTGATCAGCAAAAATTAAGAGACTGATCAAGTTTAAAGCAGGGGGAAAAAAACAAAAACAAACCACAACCCACACCTCTCTGGTAACATATCAGCCTCCTCCTCGACATATTAACTCCAGATACCACAAGCTCCTGCTTTCAGTCTGCATAAGATAAAAGGTGCAACAAGCTGACCTGACGTTGCCATGGCGACCAAAAATCTTTCACAGTGCCATGGTAACTGACTCCGGGATGTGCTATGAAAAGCTGGCTGCACACCCTAGTTGAGCTTTTTTCATATTTTTAAACCAATTAACTGAGAGTTCAGATAAATTGGTTTCTGTTTAAAGAAAGGCACTGTCAAAATGTAATATGTATTAGTTGGTATCTTTTTTCTTAGCAAAACAGAAGAAAACAAAACCTTAGGGCTATTACTGAGGTCCATTTGATTGTTTTTGAAAATCAAAAGCCTTATATTTTCACATGAGAAATTCAATTTTTATATATTTATACTGAATTAGAAGAAGGAAAGGATTGAGCAGCGCTAAACGCAGCTTCCCTTAGGGCACACTGCTGTACTCCTTGCATGTCCAAGTCTGACATCACTGCAAGTTTTGAACGGACAAGAAATAAGCTTCTAGAGAAGAATAAATAAGGTTTCAGTAAAACATTTAAGATAAACATCATTAAGCTGTGATGGCACCTGGACAAGTTACAGGAACCATCAACCGCATATATAGCCAGGTCAGTGAGAACGGAGATTATCAGTCAGCCCTGTGACTTCTCTGTGCCCATATCCCCACTTTAGTGCGCAGTCATTCTTCCCTCTCTGTACAGTAACCTGTCATATCAGTGGACTGAAAACTCCCAGATATCATCAGAATGCATTTCAATTCTTTATTTTCTCTCTCATTTTGTTGTTGTTGGTTGATTGGCTTTTTGTTTGGTTGGTTTTGTGGATTTTATTTTTTTTTTACTCCTGTTTTGAGCACATGCATCACAAATGTATGCTCCTTATTGTAAAACTTGATATCCAGGGCTTTCTGCATGAGGCTGCTACTGGTAAACCAGGAGTTTCCAAGACGCTGCTCCATCTTCTCACGACAAATGTGCAGTGTGTAGGTGCTGTTGCTTCAGGTTAGCGAGCAAGAAATATAACAGGGCTTAATCTTTTTCACTCAACTAGGAAACAGCAAAAGTGGACAGGCACAGGAGAAGTAATGACTCTACAATAATACACTCTCCAGGCTAATGCTGAAAAGGCTAAGCAACACCTGAGGAATACTTGCCAGTGTGACAGGAACTGCTTGCAATGCTGCCTCCCCAAGCTGAAGTGAAGAGAGCTCACGTCAACAGCCACATTCCCCTACCTCCCAGAGTGCTTCCCGGAAAATTCTGCTAATTCAGAAATTTGATTTGAATCCAATTAATGTACTCTGGGGATCAGAAATCTGGCCCTCAAAAGTGAGAAGAATTATGAAGAAATCAATAACACATTGTTCATTTCAGGGATGTAGATGGCAGAGCTGTCCTACTGAAACCGTGTAAAAGACTGTCCTTGTTTGACCCAGTTGTGAATGAAGAGCTGGTCATTTGACCAAAAACTGGGCAGGTGCAGTAGCAGTTGCACAGCACTCCAGGTAATGAGAGAGGTGAACCCAATCTTGCCTCGCTTACAGGCAAACAAGTAAAAGGCAAACCTCTGTTTCAAACTCATTTTTACCTTAGCAAAAGCTTCAGCAAGAAAAGTCCCTAGAACACAGCAGTAAACAGTGCACAGTCACCCTGGGCTCCAAGCAAGTGTTATGAGAGAGGCCAGGCAGAAGGATACTGAATCTGGGAGTTTTGATATGAAAAATGCCATTGCTAATAAACAGCCTGTAATAACTAAGAACATTTTATCTGAGTTTAAAGTGAGCAAACTCAGGTTTCTATATAAGGCAGTTATTGCATCAGGAAAAGACGTACTGGTTAGGTCTAAAAAAAAACCACCCCTGAAGCCTTGTCTTTGTTCAGAAGACAATTCCTCTCTTAGTTTTAGTTATTCTGTAATAATTAAAAGAAAAACCTTCCATTACATTAAATACCCAGAAAGATTATTTTGTCAAAATTAAGGTAAGGCACATTCCTGCAGCCTCACAAAACACCATGCACAGTGAGAAAGGGACCTCTTATGCATGAAAAATATAAGGAAAATACTACAATAAACATGTTGCAATCACTGTGGAAATACACCCCTAAAGTTTTTGACAGGTATTTACACAGTGAGTCAAGAGTCTGGGCAAAAGACATCTGGATTACAAGCTAGAATTTGCAGGTCTCCTTCCCCAAAAAGAGGGAACCCTAACTGGGGTACAAATATTATGGACAGTGAACAGAAAAAATAGCTGAGTAAAGAAAGAGTAAGCAAGATAGCAAGTAAGAGTAAGCAAGGAAGCAGACAGAAGATATTTTGATGGCAACTACTGGAGAATGCAGCACTGGCTGATCAGCAGCAGGAATCCATCTCAGAGTTTTTCAAGATATGCTAAAAATACTTGTGAGTATAAGATACCAAACCAGCCAGCTAGTCGAGTAGAAGCAAGAACAAAAGAGGAAAATTCCCAACATGTTATAGAGCCGACTTCTGAAGGAGAAGCCAGCAGAAGCAAACTAAGTAAGAATGCACTCCTCTCTCCAGCTGATACTCTGTTCTGCTTTATATTTGCTACACAATTTATTTTTAAAAGGTTTTCTAAACACTTCTTTGAAAATAAAATTGTGGAATAGGCATTTGATGTTAGAACAGATTCTTCAAAGATGTTCCACACTGCAGAGACAAGTGGTCTAAACACAGTGTTTAAACACAAGGTCTCAATACACTTAAATGTAGTCTTATCTGAATTATTTGTACACTATTACTCCAGGGACAACTTTCAGTGGGCATACTCTGTTATGTGTAACTACATCCTCAATTCTTTAAAAAGAGGAAATTTTCATTCTGGGTGGCTTTTCTGTTATCTGTCTAGGATGCTAGTTAAGTTTGTCTTAAACAAAATGATTAATAACAGATTTAAGCACATGTCAGACTGAAGTACAGATTGAAATATTGGCTAGGAGGATGGATCTGTGCTTCACTAATGAACCTAGAGAAACCAAGTCTTATTTTGTACCACAGATTATATTTCTTGAGATTCAGAATTAAATAACAGACAGAGATAGATGAAGTATGCCTGTCCCTGAAAATAGCTACCCATTCTTCTTTATCATATTATAAAGTCAAACATACTCCTCTGAAAATATCCCGCGTCCTGAAATGCTGTAGCTATGTGGGGAATTGCCTGCAAGTTCTTTGTGTACTATGAATGTTCTAGAAGTGGAAATTTTCCAGATGTAAGAGAAAGGACCAACCAGGAGGCTAATAATAATTTAAAAAAATATCACACCTCCATTTCCTTCTCTACTGACTAAATACAATGTCAACTGATGGTCAGGAACAGCTGAATGATAATATTGCTCACTTTGAAGACATAGAAATTTCAGTTTAAGTAGCTGTCATTTTGGCATACGCAAACACCGTCGTAACCAAAAAGCAATTACCCGGACCTTTCTTCTCATCCAAAACAAGTATCAAAACTTCCCCAGCTATTTTTTGATCAGTCAGGAGCCCCACATTTAAGCCACTTACAAGTTGCTACACTTTGTACTAATCCTCAAAATACCGTAAGAAATGCTACTGTCGAAACACGATAGTCTTCTTAAAAAGAGATGATTTCCCAAGTTATTACAGGGAAGTGTGTTCCCTTGAGATTTCAAGCACTATGTCAACAGCAGAAGCCTGTAACTATAGTCTCTTCTGAGAGGCTGCTATTACTATTCGGCTTTTCAGCAAAATACATCCAGGCACGGTCTGCTGCAATTTACACCCAACATCTCACTGACACTCAGGAGCTGGGTCAGGTATGACTAAAGGTAGAATTTCCCTTGTAGTGTTTCATCCAATTAACTGACTTTACTGCTCTTTTCTTTCCAGCCACCCTGACATTTTACCTGTTTACACTAAATGCCTGTTAAGAGTTGCATCAACAGCAAAAGAGCAACTGGTAGACCCTGTATTATTCATTAGCAATCCCAACCATCACTTTAAGCAAGCAAATGAGCAGCATCAGCTAAAATAAATGACAGAGGTGTTGTTGTTGTTGTTATTTTTGTTTGTTTTGTTGTTGTTTGTTTTTTTGTGGGGGAGAGGTGTTCTGTTTTATTTTGGTTTTTTCTTTCCCTCTCTTTATCTTGTGGTAAAAAAAAAAATCAAAGGAATGCTTCACAAACTAACATCCCAGAGAGAGGAATAAAACTTTCTCAAAGGCATATTTGGTGAAAAAATGGTACATCCAGGTATATTACTAGGGAAAAATTGCCATCCTGAGCTGTTCCCTCCAGAGCCAGCCAGAAATTAGTCATGGGCAAACCGCAAATACTTTGAAGGTTCAGGCAGACATTCAGGATGATACTTATCGTATTCCCTTGAAGCTGCAGAATAGTCTTTATTGCAGTTTCTTGATGCTTCTGCACAAAGCTCAGAAAAATATGAAAAAATAATGCAAAAAAGTGGCTGAACATTTCCAAATTACAAAAAGAGCCCCATCTGAGTTTTGTGGAAGGACTGCAGTTAGCTGTTATTCTACCTAAACTGGCTTGTATATCCTAAACTGCTTTCATGGCAGGACAGTTTGGAACATTTTTAAATACAAAAGAAAAAAAAATACATATATATATGTTTTTCTGTGTGCTGTCAGAGAAATTATAGTGATTTGGGAAAAGGTGGGGAAAATGGTCACAAACAATCATTAGCTTTTTTTTTTTTTCCTTTTAACTTAGCAATAAAAGTATAGTGGAATAACAAGTCTTATAGCAGTGAATCAAGAGAAAGAATCACTGCTGTGTGCAATGCATTACAACTTCTGATTATAAGAAAAATGAGAAATAGCCAGAAAGACTTCTGCAGCCTACAGTTCTTTGCATAGAGACACAAAAGTGAATATAATAGTAACCATTCACATACTAAATTTCACCCACTGGACTATATTCAAAACATTACTCAAGCAAATTAGGCTTCACAGAAACATACAACATGGGTGTATTTATCCATGGATTATCGACACTGTAGCCGTGCTCATGGATCTAAGAAATGAGCTAAACATTATGCAAAATATGTGGGGATAACCATCAGTTCAGAAAACTATTTAAGTTCTGAAAAAAAGTCTCTGATCCTAATAGATCAGTCTCCTAGACAGAGATTTGATGTGTATGGTCCAGGGGAATTCCATATTATGAAGAGGAATTTCAAACCAGAGTTGGTCCAATGATATTAATGTGGAAACAAAAGGAATACAAGATTGAAGCAAAGAGAAGAGCTATCATACCAGACACAGTCATCTTCTCCTAAGAAAGTTTCCCATTTAAAACCTTGCTATGCTCTATTTTTTGTTCCAGACAATGGAAAGAACAGTTCTGCTGAAAACAAGAAATTATTCCATGTATGTGTTTCTAAAGACAACCCCTCTATGAACTCAGTGAACGAGGAATGGAGCCACAAAAATTTTATATGAGCAATATTTAACTCCTTGCACTAGCCCAGTACTAAAAATACTTGCTCATCTAGTTTGCTATCTTCTCTACACACTCTGTTTATTTCTTGTGAAAGATCTGCTGAGCTTATCTGAAAATAATCTGTCTTTGAAAAGCGGCCTCTTGCTTTTTTACAGAAATAAAAAAAGTTTTAAAATTATTATCTAGAAACTGCCTAAAATGACAGAATTTTACATAGAAAAGCCAGAATAAAGAAAAAATTATCTGAAACACAGACAGTGTAGTCTTCTGTGTAGTTCTGTTGGTAGCTAAGTTGGGCTATGTAGACTGAAAAGCTGCAGTTACATTCAAATCCTTGCAATTTATCACAATTACGAACTAAGTAAAAATGTTCTCTTCAGAGTCTAAAATTTACTTTTTGAAGCAATAGTCCACATAGTGACACAAGTCTAAAAAAAGAGAAATTCCTGAAAACTGCTAAACCAATATTTTGAAGCTGTAATAGACAGTACCATTTCTGATATGTAGAAAAACAAACAAAAAACAAGCTGTGTGGTAACATCGTGCTTCTGTTGGGCATTTTCCTCAAACGGTCAGGGTTGCCTTATTCATACATATATTTTCCAAATCTTACGATAAATAAAATTATTACACTCACTACAGCCTTTTACAGAAGCAGAAAGAGAAAACGTAGGCTGCAATACTGCTGAAACATTTCAAGTATAATGGCACAGTTTTTCATCCCATTGGTTTAACATGAGAAGCTCAAAGTTACTGTAAAACAGACAACAAATGTAGATCTATTTAACTAGCAAAATGAAGACAAATATCTTGATACGAAATGCCTTTACTGAGAAGAAAAGCCTTTGTTTCCAGGCACCAAGAAAGGTTTATGAAAAACAGCAGCAAAAAAACCCCAAAGAGTCTGTGACATTGGTATGAGTTTATGTGTAACAAAAGTTTAAGAGCTTTTAGCTCCCTGAACAGTTAATGGTCTAGTGTCCCTACTTTGTGGGTATTTTTCCTGTTACCAAAGCAACTTGCAGTTTATTGAAAAGTTAAAATAATTCAAGTTCCAAAAGAGGGATGAAAAAACATGCAAATCAAATATTTTGACACCAACTCTATGACAAATGGCAGAGACAGAGCTTGACTGCAAGACAAATTGAAAGAAGATACTAAACCCAGGTTATTTTGACTAAGGATTACTAAACCAGTGTTTCCTTAGAAGACACATCTGCTCTACTTAGAATGATTAAGAATAGTTTTGTCTCGTCTCTACACTTGTAGAATTAAAGGTCCATGAGATAATCTAAAGATAACTAAGGGCAAAATTTGTTTCATGCAGTTTTTCTTCCAGCTGTCTGTACCCAAAAGAGGCACCCAATTATAAACTCACATCCGTTCCGACTTTTGTTGTACAGGAAGTTCAAAACAAACAAAACACATAACAAAAATCTTTAATGTATTTGAAGCATGTGAAAACAGATGCCCCAGACAGTCGAGAAATAGCCATCTCCGGTGTCGTTCAGGAAAATTTAAGTGTAAACAACCCAAAGACCCGTTAAAGCCATATGTGTTGATTTTTAAAAATGGGGTAAAAGAGCAGATATATTATTGTTGTTACCTTCTTGCTTAAGGCCTCTGTAGTTATGATAATACGATTACTATGTCAGGACTAGAACTGAGCAGAATTTGTATAATTACATTTGATCCTCACAAATCAAGTGCCTTTTTCTGAGTTTGGTTGGCTTTTCTCTCCATTTGAATTTTATAGACTTATTGCCTCAATGGTCTCCACCCCACCATAAAATAATGTTTTAAAAGTAATTGTTACTAAACGGTTTCTTTTTCTCTCGCTAGTCCTCTTTAATACAAATCCAATCAGCTAGAAAATCCTATCTAAAAAGCAGGGTTGGCTTTGGATTACTTTCTGTTTCTTTCCCTCTGTCTCCTTTGATCAGTTACATTTTATGGAAAAAGCACACACTCAGCATTAGAGAAGCGCAGCACAATGAAACAGCAAGGGAGGTTTGAAAGGCCTGTCTTATCACTAGGCCTTCTGCAGTTTCAACATTAATTTTGCTGACTTGCAAACTCATGGAAAGGCCAATAAAAAGTGATCTGGTTTTATCTTCCAGTTTTCATTCGCTATTTAGAGGCTTTTATTTTTTAATGATTAAGCACTCGTGTAATCCATGTAATTCTCTTTTATAAAGTGATAGCCCTGACCAGTTTTCTTGGACCAGGACCATGCAGTGTCCTGCCTTATTAATGAAAAGAATAAAGAAAAAAAAATCATTTGGTCTCCTTCAGTTATAAGGAGATTGTGACAAGCAGAAGTCCTTGCTAGGAATGGAAGACAGAATGGAATCTGCGATTTACAAAAACAGGGAAAAGAACTAATTTATACCAGGTAGCAACCTCGGAACTGGAGAAGCCAAACACGGGAGTATGATTGCCTTTGCTCCCTAGAAAGTGAAAAAAGTAGCTTGGAAAGGTCCAGGTTTTAGACTCCCTGTGAATTGCTGAGGTGCAGATCAAGTGAAAGCAAATGCATACATGTATCACACTTTCTGAGTGTTCCTGAACCAACAGAATATCTTATTTTCTTATGCCTGCACATTGGTTCATATGGCAGCATATGTACCTTACAAACAGTTAACCACATTGAGCAGATACTATAAAAACACGAAAGAAAGAGGAATTATTGGCTGTTGTAGTTGCCTGCACCGTCTGGAACACATGCCTATAAACCCAGAGGACAGATAACTAAATCTACCCATTAGAAATAACTGGAACTTCACCAACAGCCAGGGCATAAAGGACTTCCTGGGCTTCTAGAAGAGATAAAGCAGATTTTCAGCTGCCTTAGCCAAATTTTCAAAGTTATTTAGAACACTAAAAGGGCTAATAGAGACAAGCGAGATTTTCAGACACAACTAACCAAATAAGGTATACATCTCCCAGGCCCTAACCTGCTTAGGCACTTCAGGAAATCTCATTAGGCACATATCTGCATCTTCAGATACCTGTGCATTTTGAAACTCTGTTCTCTGACAATTCAACCTTTTATCTACTTGTTTCCTACTCTTGCTTATATCTAGACTTTCACAACAAGATGCAGTAGGCTTTTTTTCCTTGGAAAAGGGATCCTGGAAAGCTATTTTACAATGTTTGTTTTTTTTAAGGAGGAACTAAGCACAGAACAACACCTCTTGAACAGACAGATTGAACAGCAATTTTTTTTCCTGTTTAACCAGCACAACCATAGATCACAGGGAGTTTGGTTTCATTATGTAACAACCCGTCATTGTTCCCTGATACATTATCTCATCAGGAGGTCCCATTTCAGAGAGGCTACGTAGACACACATTTCTTAATAGCAGAGCTCAGCCACCACATGATCTAGTTGATTAACTATATAACTGGCAACTAGGTTTTCCTGGTTGTAATACAAATTTTAAATTTACATCTTTAAATCAATTTTTTAAATAACTAAAAAGTGCTTGATTTTAAGAGAGCTGTAACTAGTTAATTTTTTGAAATAATGGTCATTTACCTCTTCAGGAGCTCCTTTAATCATGTTTAGCCTCACTGTAATCAGAAACTTCTGGGAAACCACATTCATTTCAAAATACATAATAAATACCTCACAAATTTCAGATATGGAAGCAGAATCCAAAATATATTAATTAAAATAAGACACTTGATAAAATTATCCTCATTAGTAAGCAAAAGAAGAATAAAAACTACAGTGGAACCTTAAATAGTTTTTACCAATTTTTGCCTTCAGCAAGAGTTTGTCTGAAAATGACCAAGTAAAGGACTTCTGTCAAAGTCACACCCATTTGCTGATAGGAGTAAGAGCAGTGATATTCTAACAGAGCTTTGAGTAACATTTTTCTCATTCGCTACCTGTAAAAGCTCTACATTTTTTTGTTATGAAATATCATATGAGAATATGCATTTAGCAGACACTTTTAAATCTTCTCCATATGGTACCGATCCTTCTACAAATATAGTCCATGTGGCTATCAGGATTTATGAACAATGTGTGCAAGCTGTCAGACCACTGAAGTGGTTTCTGAAATAAAGCACAGTAGATAAGTAGGCCCTGTGTCAACTCTTCCTCGGCTTCCCTTTTTTCTAAAGATTTTATTCTAGCTTTGCTGAGAATAAATGCAGAGAGGACTTTTACTGTTCTGGAATAAGTGCGCCTTATCAAATTATCCTAAGTGTTTTTGCTATAAAAAGATTTTAATGCTCCAGACAAGGTTTATGCTGATATTTATGAAGGCTTACAACAAAATGTCACTTTTAAAATAATGCTATTGTTTACCTTTCTATATTAGAAGTGGAAGAAAATAGAGGATAAAATCCCACTCCGATTTTTACATCACCAGTGGTAGAGCAAACCTCAGTAAAAAGAGTCAATCCAGTTTTGAGAGGTGAAAGCTTTTATCTTGCTCTTTTCATCAGACATACTTCTTATATATCTGTTTATTCTGTTTACTCCTTCTCTGTGGGGCTGAATGCGAATGTGCTTCTTTCACACGCCTCCTTATTGCCTGCAGCTTCCATCTTATTCTCTCCAGATTAGCAACTGGATAATAATTGTACAGATTGATATATATTGTCCATCACAATATAAATTACCCTATTTGGACAAATTTATGAAATTAACTAAAAGCAACTCACAGTCAAGGTAGCTGTTGCTAAACAGTCGACAACAAACCCCCTACTTTCCTTAACCCAAAATCAATGTCTGTATGTTCATGAGAAAGATCCTCTCGGCTTCTAGCCCAGGCATAAATTAAGCCTAAACCAGATTTTGGATCTGACAGGAAAGAATTATTTCCATTCCACCTGATTCTAATATTGTTTGAATAGACTTGTCTCTAGTGTTATTTCTGCTAGTTTTATTAGGGATGTTTCTAACCCTCATAATTGTAGACAAAAATCAGAATTTTATATTTCAGACGTAAACTTTGAAGATGGTCTTCCATCTTGAAACATTCTCAATTCACTCTAATTCTATCTATATTACTGAAAATCTGGACTAAGTCCAGCTGGAAACTATAACTTTTTGGCAAGCAGATCATGAGAGAAATTTAGCAACCATTTCTTTTGCTCATGAAACAGACTGCAGCTCCGGTAAAAGAAAATAGTATTAATGGTCATAACTGTAAATTCTAAAATCTTTCATCTCTTTTAGCATGGAAAAGAAATTACATATCATGATAAAATTATGGTAAGTAGATGCTTTTGTAGTTAAAGACTAAGTTGACATCAACCAAGTGATAATGAAACTTCCAGAAGATGCTTTTCCCAAATCAGATTAGTTAACAATTTCTAAAGAACACTAGAACAGCATATGCAAGAGAAAAAGTGTTTTTTTTCTAGCAAGAATTTTGATTATCTCTAATCATTGATGTGTCTGTTACGACTTGATGCTAAATGTTGTACAACAGAGGGCAAAAAAAGGTTAAAATCTTGGTTTGAATTGAAAACCATTCCTCCCACAGAATCATTTTAGATAGTTAAGATAACACACTGTATGAGTTACAGGGTTAGTAATATAATTGGAATAAAACAACAATTATCTCTGAGCTTCAGATTGTCACAAATTAATGCTTGATGGACAGAAGAGACAGAAACAATAATATTTAATAGCAAGGAACCCTCTACTTGTCTAATACTTGAAAATAATCTGTTAGGTTGTCTTTTCTTTATCAGATATGTTGGTTCCTGTTATTAACACTGCTCATATTTCTTCCCTTTGGATGGAGAATTATTTTGTACAGGGAACTTGTGGGTGTTGGAATGGATTCAGGCACCTAGCTACTGAAAGAGCAGGCAGTACAAGTGCACTAGACCAAACAGACCAAAGCACCCAACTGATGGAGTCCCAAAGGAAGAGGAGAGAGCCCTAACCAGGGGTACTCCCTCCATATCTTGAGTTGGAGTCCATGACCTTATTTTTCATTTTTCCAGACCTGATCTGGACTAATTTTTTCTCTTTTTTACCTCTCCTGTACATCCTCCTTCCCTGGTTTCTTTTGTTGTTCTTTCTTTGGTTTTGTTGTTGGGTTTGTTTGGTTTGGTTTGAGAAACATTTTGCTCCCTGTAGAAACAAAAGGGAGCCATGCTGTTGCGCAGGTCAGTGATGGCTCATTTCTAAAAACTTACAGAATACCAGGTTGGATGGGACCACAAGGATCATCTGGTCCAACTTCTTGGCAAAAGCATGGTCTAGACAAGATGGCCCACCATTCTGTCCATCTGAATCTTAAAGGTGTTCAGTATTATGGAATCCACCACTTCCCTAGGAAAATTATTCCAATGGTTGATGGTTCTCATCATGAAAAATTTCCCTCATATCCAATTGGAATCTCCCCAGGACTAACTTGTACCCATTACTTTTGTCTCTGAACATTTTCTTCACAACATGCAAGATCTTCTGGCCATCTACATGATGTTCCTCCAACATTTTTTGCTATGCTATATCATGCTAGTATGAAAATTTATCAAGAGATATACAACCAGCACTCTTACACCTCCAGCTCCTTGCTTTCATCCAGTTCTTCCAAAGTACCATGGTCCTGAACTCACTATTACTACTTCTCCAGCCCTTGTTCCATACTGCTCTGCTGACAGAAGTATACAGCTCTTTTGAAGAGGTGCAAGAGGCTTCTCTAACTTAAGAAACTCATTATTACCCCTATGTAATGCAACATAGCTTGGAATCAGCCATTTATTGAAAAACACAGTAATACCAATCTGACTGTTTCTGCAGATCTACACTTGTGACTGTAGATTTGTATTACAGAAAGTTTATGCAATAAACTGAGCAGTTGTTATGAACTGTGCCCCACACAGATTACAATATTTACAATTTCCCTAACAGTTGGGTTTATTTCAAATTTATGGATTGCTGGTTAACTATTTTTGCTGATCTACACAATAATTCAATTAAAAATTATCCTCACATTTTATATCAACCAACTTGTATTGTTTCTATTCCTAGATCACCTGGATTAATCTTATAACCATATACTCAATTGTAGATTAATGTATTAATTCTATTTTAGCTCTGGATCCAAAGATAATTTCCCTTTATTAATCTCTGCATACCATGTGTTGATCAATCATCAGAAACAGGCAACCCTTAGCTTGAAGAACTGAAATGACTACCACATTTAAAGGCACTTTTCATGAAACAAGTTCATGCTAAAACATCTGTTACAATGCACAAAAGTTTAAGTTTTGGGAACAATACAGACATCCATCAGTAGCTATTGTACATACTCTCCTGTTCAACTTAGCACACTCGGCAATATCTTTGTGAAAATGTTGGCTCTGATGAGTCTTCCTGACAAAGGCAATGCTTTCTAAAACTTTTGTTGAGGGGGAAGAGACAATTGAAATTCAGATGAGCCATATCCATTGGAGTCTGGATGTGTGTTCCCTATTGTTATGTGGGGAAATACTAAACTTGGATGAATTCTGTCATACATCTTGATGCCTCTGACAATGAAAAACAGTTGTACTCATTACAATGTCCTTATTCAGGCAGCCTTTCAGTTTGGGCATTTCTAGACTGTCAATTGCAAAGCTAACTATGCTGTTGGAAATAACACCCAAGTGACCATGGGGCAGAATAGGAGGTAGTTCTTGAAGACATTAAGAACAGACAGCTCCAGGAATACAGGTACTTCAAACAGGTATTCTTGCTAGTAATAGGCTTTAACTTTTGATCAGCCCTGAATAGGTCAGGCAGTTGGACTATATGATCGCTGTACATCCCTTCCAGCTGAACTATTCTATTTTAACCTCTTAGTCACATGGAAGATATTTGGCTCAAAAGAAACCATGTACCACTTCAAGCCCTAAGAGAGCTCAACAGATGATATGAATGTTACAGACATCAAACTACAGGCTAAATAAAAGGCCAACTGCTTTTTTTTTTTTTTTTTTTTTAATAATTTGAATTATTTTACTACACATTTAATCCAGTTCCACTTCATTTACAGGCCACTATTTCTTTAAATAGCTCTATGAGTTAGCTCTCCAAATCACTTCATGAGACTTCCTTGTCTTAGACCAAATCTGAAAGGAACTCTTAGCATTCTAAGCTCTCACTTAACTTAGAAGCCCACACTAGAAAATGCATTTTCTTTGCATCACTTTGTAGCTCATTCTGAAAAATAATTTCTGGATTATTAGAGATTCATGTGCTTTCTTCACCCAAACAGTAGGTAACCTCAATCTTTATTTTACGTCTTTCTGCTAAAATTGATCAAAAGGCAGCCAGCTGATGCTATTCATGTTCCCATCTGGTCTAATTAGACTTAAGATCACCAATGTCTGTTCCTCTGAATACCACTATGCCTTTTAGTCTCTTGTAATTTAGGTAGCTTTTAAGCCCATTACCTTTGACTAATAGTATCTTTGTTTCATTCCTGAACTGCTTAGCCACCAAAGAACTGTTATTCCATTGGTAAGCATTCCAGTGTGGATTTGTGTCTCCTATTTACTTATTAAACTTGATCCTCAGCTCAGAATCCACCAAATTTTATAGTTGGCTGGATGTTTCTGCCTTCCTCAAGGGAAGTCTGCAGAGGGTGAACATCCATTCATAACATGCATTCTTTTAAAAGCTACTGTTACATACGTAGATAACATATTATACGTAGCCCTATGGATATTAACAGTTTTCCACTGTCATGAATAAAGTCAGAAAGGCTCACATATTAGCAATTGAGAATAAAAACCAAAATACATTGCAGAAGGAAACTTCAGGACCACAAACACCCCTGTATCTTTGGTGGTTTATTGGAATTTGCCCTTCTCAAAGACAATTCCAGAAGACAAATTTAAATGATTATGAAATTCTCCTCCCTGACCCACACCCCTTGTCTAGGCTTCTGACGTATTCCGTCTTTTACTGTGGGAATAGCTATGTCACAGTGAGAGGATTATGTGTCCTAGAAATACATTAACTAACCAATAGACAGAGGAGATGAAAAGGATAAGAAGGGTGGCAAGCTATCCCTTTTTCATATACAAATAGGTAGTGTAGTAAAGTAGCAATTTTGGGACAAGAGTTTCCTGGGAAAAGAATCTAATGTGAAGGGTAAAAGGATTTCTATTTATACTTCATGTTTCCATTTGTATTGTTCACTAAGTATGAAACCTCCTTTTTAAATCTATGTCTCCTGGTGTCTTGAAGAAGAACAGACTATTCCTGCCTGTCTGACTCATGAATCTCTGGGCAGTCAGACCTTCTGACTCATTGGACAGTCAAAAATCTCAGATTAACAATAGAGTGTGGCTTCTAAAAATAGGATCTGTAGACCCTGGAACTGAATGCAGGCATATTTCCTCCAAATATGTGCAACCAGTGAAACATGAACAAAAGTGTTTGCATTATGTTCCTTCACTTGTATTTCATTAATTTTGTTCGAAAACAAGATCTCAATCTGCCTCTGCAATTGTAGAAGAGACAGCTCAAGAAACAATGACTGTGTATCTTTCTGACCTGTATAACTGGAAGTAACCTGATTATGTTTAAGAAAGAATGCCTGAACTGATAATGGAGTGATACCTTATCCTGCCACCTAAACCTCAGTGATTTTTACAGGTCTCTCAGAATACACATTCCAATGCTCAAACGTATTAGAAATATCTTTGCTTACATCAGAGTTCGAAAAATACACAGATACATATCACCTTTTATCCTGAATCTGCTGTCGATGGTGAGTCCATAAGCATGATGGATTTTTATTAGTATTTCAATTACAATCATTTTAATTAACAAAAAAGAGACTTATCTGTATGACATAATTTCAAGAAATTGAAACTGCAACTGTCTTCTGAACTGACAGGAGAAAATAATCCTGTTCAAATACAGAATTGTGGCGTGTGATCATAAGGAATTCCTAAAGCCTAAACTTTTGATGTCCTGCATCAGCACATTTACTTGCAGACCAGCCTCAATATGCTTGACTCTAGCTGTGTGCTCCTATCTTGTCAAATGGCCTGCATGGGTTAGTTAGAAACTGCTATTATCAATGCCAAACAGTATGAGTGATCAACTTAATAGTTGGGAAGGTTACAGTATTACTATCTTCAAAGAAAAATTCAGCATAAGAATTTAAGAAATTTCCATAGAATCCTACCAAACTGCCAGTCTTAGGAACTAAAATTTTAGGCTTGAAAAAGAGATTTTAAAAACTGTCAGAATTCAGAAAGCAGTGCTTTAATCAGGTTCCATACTTTCAGATGTAATCTAAAAAAATTATATATATTAAAAACAAACAAACAAACACACCACAAAACAACCCAAACAACACAACCAAAAGACATGCAGAGCAGAAAAACATTGTCCAAATGTATTTAATTTTTTTCTTATCCTATCTAGAGTACTCATACCTGTGCTCATGACTGCCTCAAATGGGCAGGCTTCTTTTTAAAACTGTTATTTCACATTGTTTCAAGGAGTATTTTTTGGCTGTGATTAGAGGTAATGCTCTATCTGGCAACCCATTTTTGCTGGCCCCTGGAGTAGCATTTTAAAGAAGGTTAAGCTAGAAAGAAAGAGAAAGAATGTGATCATGCACAGCTGGCAAGCTGGAAAATAGATATTGAAGAAAAGGTGGAAAAAAATCCATAGAATTCTGAAAAATGAAATGATATTGGCAGGGATTAAGGTGATTCAATGCCAGAAGAGAGTTCTGCAACCCAAATAGTCCAGTCTTTGACTGTTTTCTTAACTCCTGTCAAGTCTAGGCAACAATGCTTTGTAAAAGAGTGCCGAAAACTCCATGTGGCTGCCAAAAATTATCAAAGATTGACTAGCAGACTGAAATTGCTTCTCTTCAGTGCACCATTGAGCTGGCTCTTGAGAGATGCAAGTAGACAGGTATTTGGACATAGAACCTTTGGCAACAGCAGAAGGTATTGTATTTATGTCACAAGTAACAAAACTGAGGTGCTCTTTCTTAAAGCGTTGGTCTATCCTAGACAAGAATGTCACATTTGTGAAGAGTATTCATAGTTGATTAGAACATCAGCTTTCCATCATCTTTAGATGGAATTTAGGTTGAAACCCACTGAATTAACCCACAATTTTTTCAGGAACTCAAGGAATTTAGTGTTTAAGTATTGCAGCCTTTCAGTACTTAAACAGGACCTATAAGAAAGATGGGGACAGACTTTTTAGCAGGGCCTCTTATGATAGGACAAGGGGTAATAGTTTTAAACTAAAAGAGGTGAGATTCAGGCTAGGCAAGAGGAAAACATTTTTTACAATGGGGGTGGTGAAACACTGGCCCAGGTTGCCCAGAGAGGTGGTAGATGCCCCATCCCTGGAGACATTCAAGGTCGGGCTGGATGGGGCCCTGAGCAACCTGATCTAGTTGAAGATGTCCCTGCTCATTGCAGGGGGGTTCCACTAGATGACCTTTAAACTATTCTATGATTCTATGAATAAAACACAAAAGTTAAAACTTGCTCATTCTAACACAGTCCTTGTTACCACTTGAGAACATGCTCCCAGGTTTTGAAACTTCCAGGAGACCTGGTATGTAAATGACCTTGAAATATTTATTTTTCTTTTTTTTTTTTTTTTTTCTTCTTTTTTCCCTCCTCTCTGTCCTGTTTTGTTTGTCTTCTGAGAAGACTGAAATTACAACTAAGAAAAAGAGACAAGGCACTTGCAGAAATTACTAGGTAGTGTAAAATTTGTCAAATTTCACATTGGTCAAATGAAGGGATGATACAAAAGTGACAAGGGCAGAAGTCCACAGAAAATCCTTACTTGGTCATTCACAGAAAACAAACTGATGGCTGGAAACAGCAAGCAGCACCATTATTCTGCCAACATGACTTACACTGTATTTGGAAGAAGACATTTGAGCTACTTCCTATAATCATCTGTGTTTGGATCATGAATCAGAGAGATCTTATCTGTTACAAAGGGTCTGTCTAAAGAGGTACTATAAAGAAATAAGTTGAATTCTTGGTCTGATTTCTGGTCCTACCACACTTTTATCCATTTATCAGTCACTATTATTGCCAACTGGCCCTCTTCCTGGCAATCTTAGCAAGAGACAGACTTATTAGGCCAGTAATGATACTTTCTTTGTAATTTATGCTGAAACAATTTGTACTATTGCATACTAGCCCTGGGCCCTTCATCCTATCAAAAGCACATGTTCAGTGTGAAAAACTCATGTCAAGCACCAGTACTAAGCATATTCCAGAATATATTTTTCAAATATATTTTAATCTTTAAGGAATCTTACTATTACATATATATATATAAAACAACAACAAACAACAACAAAACAACAAACCCCACACACTTTAGAATTAAGTTTCCACTGTATTCATCACTGTATGAGTACAAATCCAAATAATGACAGAATCAGACCATCATGCAGATAAGATTTTCCAGAGAACCTCTTTGCAAAAGAATTAAACCAGACATAATTATGCCAAGCACACCCTTAGTAATAAAGATTTAAACATGTATCTATGAAATCATGAACCTCTTTTCTTGACAAGACTCAAATGCAGCTAAAGGGCTTCATGTTTTGATGAAGGCTATAAGCAGGTTCTATATAAAATGCAATCAGTTCTTAGTCCACTCACCAGAACTTCTAGATTCAATTGTTAAGACTTTCCTGTGTCCCAAGACATTTAAAACAGCCTCTGCTGTCTTCATTGGGATCATAGTTTTATAGCAGTGAAGTGATAAAAGGTTTTTTTGCTATCTCATTTTATCAGGTTTCTTCTGAAAAAAAACCCTATACATCTTGCATTTAAAGCAGCACTGATCTGGTCGTCAGCAATGTGTCACACTTCAAGTACTTACACCTGGGACAAGCCCTGTGTAGCTTTTACACCTGCTCCAACTCCTCCTCATCACATCTATTAGAAACTTTGACCCATAATTAGCTTGGTAAAAGTCCCAGCTGCAATTAGTTATTGAATTTGCCTGTATACATGTGCGCATGGGAACACACAGAGAGA